>NC_083115.1:13727343-14027343 GCF_949774975.1 Lagenorhynchus albirostris
AACTGTACCTCACGCTACAGTGTACAACGGCAGGAAGTTAGCTCATCTTTATCTTAAAACCGGGTTAGATGATGGTCTAGAAAAGGACAACAAAAAAGATGAGAATTCATGGATTAATATAGAAAATGATCCTGGAAGAAGTTAGACTAAGTAATTCCCTTTGTGACTGCCTTGTGATCCAATCCGGATTATACCTTGGGATGCTTGCATATGACTAATTCAAATTTAGCTTTTAAGGGAATTGTTGTATTTGATATATAATATGATGGGTCCTAGTAAGGAAGTAAATGCCTCACTCCAGGTTAAAATGATTCCAGTAGGCAGGGTTTGATTTCTCTGGTCCTGCTGACTGCCAACTACACAGGCATTAAATGTCTGCAATGTAACCATATCTTGGCCCTTTTGTTCCCCTCCTTCTCCTCCTTCTTTGCCACTTCAGACACAATGAATGCTAAAACTAGAAGACAATGTATAGTTTGTCTAACCCAATGCTTTCATTTTACAGATGAAGGAAGGAAAAAAGATTTAGAGGTGAAGTGCCTTGTCAGAGATCCCTAGTACATTTCAGGGGTAAGACTTGGACCCATATGCCCTGGCTTCTGAGCTGATATCTTCTTTATGACATCATGCCCCTGCCAAAAAGTGGATCGAAGAGTTAAGCAGATGAAAACTACATCAGTCAGGATTACTGATTTGAAGCAATGGGAAAATATGTGATTGGCCAGGAGATAAATTAATTCATTGTCAGTACCTCCTGATTACCTCAAGGATAAAAGAGAGTTGGAAAAAATGTGGATTTTAATTATCCATGAAGACTAGATGATAGTCATTTAGCTCAGATGTGTCCCTTAACATTTGCCGGTGCTGAGTAAGCAGGCGCCATCTCTGAAATGAAAGGCATTCCATGAAAAAGCATGACCCCTGATAATTAAGATAATGGGGCATTTTTATATACTGATTTGAAGCTCAAGGATTTCTGAACCCTTTAAAAAGTGAAAGAAGCCCAATGTAACTCGTCTTACTGTATTTCAATACAGTGCAGTATCAGAGGAACCCACTGACTTCCAGTGCTGCTTATGCTTTTTTTTTATTAGTGGAAAACTTTAATTTAAAAAAGTGTTAGCTATACACCTTCCCAAGAGGATTCCACAGAAAGAAGCACTACACTGAACTCATGGTGGCAGGAGTTAATGGGGCATCTTAGCAGGGATACATGTTTCTTGAGGGAGTGAATTTGTATCCATTGTTAAATAACCTTTGGCACCAACAAGACTCTGTATGTCCTACTGGTAGTGGTCCTTTTTTCTTCTTGTAATGCTACAGAACATTCTCAGTGTAATTTATAACAAAGAGAGATACAGATAATGGCTCACATAAGCTCCGTAATATTTAAATCATGGCAATAAAACTTGACAGACAGAAGGTCAGAAGTTTGTCTTGACAATGACCATAGCCATCTAGGTACCTTCTTCCCAGAATAAAGCTTCCTTCATTAATATTCTTTTCGGTTTCAACAGACTTAACATTTCAGAGTGTACCTAAGCCTGGGGCAACTCTTCTCTTCCTCATCTTTGTCCCCATCATTCTTTTTTATTTTTTAACATCTTTATTGGAATATAATTGCTTTACAATGGTGTGTTAGTTTCTGCTTTATAACAAAGTGAATCAGCTATACATATATCCCCATATCTCCTCCCTCCCTCCCTCCCCATATCCCTCCCTCTTTATTGGAATATAATTGCTTTACAATGGTGTGTTAGTTTCTGCTTTATAACAAAGTGAATCAGCTATACATATATCCCCATATCCCTCCCTCCTCCCGTCTCCCTCCCACCCTCCCTATCCCACCCCTCTAGGTGGTCACAAAGCACCGAGCTGATCTCCTTGTGCTACGTGGCTGCTTCCCACTAGCTATCTATTTTACATTTGGTAGTGTATATATGTCCATGCCACTCTCTCACTTCGTTCCCATCATTCTTAATTACTAAGAGTTTTAATATCTTGTTTCAAATTAACATCACTGTTATTTTTATTGTTCACTGATCTGCTGCAGGGGCCTACAGACAGTCTTACACAAAGCATTTGTGCTAATTTCTAGTCTGGTTCTCCCATTTACTACGTGCCTCATTTCGGGTAGGTCATTCTACCCCTCTGAGCCTCCCAATGGAAAAGTGAGAGGGTTGGATTAGACTATCTCTAAATTCTCTTCTAGTAGTCGTAATCTCGAGTATTCACTGATGTGTTGTATGTTTCTATTATAATTCTAAATTACAGGTAAACTATTTTAAGGGGATTTTTTTGGGGGGGGTGGGGGATAAAATTCATTGCAAAAAGATGAAGCAAAATGACAAAATCCATGGTGGAGATCTGAATTTGGAAGGAGAACAAAATGGAATTTTCTATATCAGTCAGCATTTGGAAGAGGTATTTGGAGATGCTCCAGGAAGGACTGGAGTTGCCAGTAGCATACAATGCAAGCAGCTGCTTCTCAGTCGAAGGCCTGTCCCGGTCTCCCTTCCTCTTTCCTCTTTCCCTGTTTTTCTCCCAAGTTTAAACAGGTGAAAGAATGTGAGAGGAAATAAAGGCATGGTAATAAATTGGGGGCAGGAGAGGCAACGGTGAAGCCAGATGGGAGTAAAACCATCCCCCACCCCCAGTTCTATGCAGAAAGAGGAAATACCGCAAAGGAAGGCCCTGGCCATGAGAGCTATTTCAGGACTTTGGCAGCTGACCCATAAGAAGGGTGGTCTGGTTTCCACAGATTCCACACAACGACAATCTTGTCTAAATATTTCATATGGTTCCTGTCTGTGTGAGAGTCACTGCCTTGATGACAGAGTTTGACTGGGTGCTTTTTCTAACACAGGCAGGTAAGGAAGAGAGAGCTGTAAGAGTCTTTGTCCTTGATCACATAGAAGCTTCACCTAACCCCCCCTCACATCCCCACCTCAAACATCCAAGCCAGCTGAACAAGTCCATCCCAACTCCCACACAACCTACCCAAACAACATAAAACAGAATATCCAAGACCATGTCAAAGAAAACATCATCCCATGGCACCCCTCTTTCCCCACTTTGTAAATTCAACACACTTTCACAGCAAGATGTGAGCTCTCTTTCCCCTCTAGGACCAGTAGGCTTCAAATGGAATTCCTGCTCACAAAGGCATTTTAATAAAATGTTATTAAATAAACAATCTAGATATCCCATGTAATTTTATCCATAACCGGTTACAAAATGCAGGATAGTGCCTAATTCTGATCTACCTCTAGAAAGAAGAAAACCAGGAACATTTGACTTAATTTGTGGCACAATGATTTTGATTACACATGACAAGAATTTCCTGTCCAAATGATTAATCAGAAACTGAAATAGCTCACTGAAGACTGTCAGTCCTTGTTCTTTCCCTGGAGATGTTTCAGCAAAGAATAATCACCCACCCACTTCTCTGCCTGAAAGCAAGAGTCATTCTGCTGGAATCTATGCATTAGCAGCTATGTTGCTATCCCCATATCCCTCCCCACAGTAGGCACTGTGGTTGACCACCACGGGATCACACAACCACACACTGGGTCTGCACCTGGACCCTGCCGACGCCACTGGCAGAGACTTCATCTTTCAGGAAACTGTAGGGAAAAAAGAGTGGGACATGGGAGATACTTTTTTTCTGGAGTCTTACTTTCCTTAGAGAGAAAATCCACGGAGCAAGACCATATTTATTTGTATTAATTGATCAGTCAACAAAATATGCAACATACAAGGCATGGTAAACAAAGGCAACAAAAAAATATGTCATGGTTCCTCCCTGCCTTCAAAGATCTGGTTCCTCCCTGCCTCCAAAGATCGTACACATTTGTAAAACTATGACCAATAGTAAAAAGTAGCATATGCTAGGGGACAAAGGATTAGAACTAAACTGAGGGAAAATGCTTTACAGGTGATGGAAGTCACTCCTCTTTGACACATGCTTCAGGAGGACCACGCCATCGACAATGGTTCTCCCAGGCCTTTCCCCTCTTGCCTTTGGCTCTGGCTGGAGCAAAATGCTTTATTTTCCAAACAGAAAAATGATGGCTAAATTGTTTGCATCTTTGGATCCAAAATGTATGGTCAACTTGCTCTCTGTCTCTCTTTCTGTCTCTGTCTCTCTCCTCTGTCTCTCTCTTCAAATCAGAATAATTACAGCTAAGAGTTTTGTGAATTTTCCAGGCTCCTTAAGGGCCATGGACTGGCAAGAATTCCAGTAGAGGTGATGTTCAAAATAGTTAACGTTTGGTACATGAGCCTCAACCAATCGGAACAGACTTTCACCAGGATACTGTCCAATCAGAATTGAAGCCAGTCATGATCCATACCTGGTTGTGAACAAATCTTGATCTTCTGCTCCTGGATCTTCATGTTAGATATCTCTGTGATGAGGTCTTGACAGATTCTGCTTTTCTCTAACACCTAAGTTTGCACTGTATGTGTTATTTAATGAGGTTAATTAGGTTGATTGACTCCCTCATTAAAGAGAGAGGCACACCAATCAGAAAGTTGGTTGTGAAGTTCCTCTATCACGCTGCCCTCCCCCGGACCCTACCCCATCATTGAGGCTTCCAGGCTTCAGGAAAGTTGACTGAGGGGGTCGCTTTAACAAGACCTTCCGTTTTATTTCTCACAAACAAAAGAATCTGACTTCTTCAGAGCCCATCTCCACAAACTCCTCCCAAGTGAGCATATAACTAAAGGACTCCAGGATGCTTTGGCCATTTGGTATAATCAGATTCCCCCATGCAAAGAGGGCCCCATCTCCTTAACTATGCCCTCTCAGTGTAAATTCTGTAAATGAACTGTGCAGAAGTGTAGAACTGGTCTGCCAAAGCATTTGCATGGTCCCAGACAGGCTGCATTAATGAGGGGTGCTGTGGTCTGTTCTGCTCTGTGGGGATTCTCTCTCTGCATGGACCTGCTGCCTGCTGGAAGGTAACGTGTCTCTTTTATAACAATAACCAGTAGGGAAGCTTTGAGGCAGCCCTTGTGATTTGGGTGCCTTGAGCAATGAATGACACAGTTTCTCCCTCTCTCTCTCTCTCTCTCTCTCTGTAGCATAATTATAAAGTGCAAGCTTATTAGTAATGATTATGTATCTCTACTCTTTATCCGCACACTTTCGAAAGGAGACATGCAGTTTGTGCTTTCCACATCTCATTCACAAACAGCCTGCAACTGATTTCATGTACAATCTGGGTTAAGTGGAATGTCTTACTATATTGTTTATTTAATAACCTTTCTGCACTTTGCAAACTTAGTCAACCACAGCTAATTCCTACCTAAGAGCAGCTTCCCTAAAGTACCCATTGCTATGCATACACTACATGCATAATTTGACTTTATTCAATTGAATATAATACATGCACACTTCCATTTGTGCCAATCTAATCTCCACGTGGCTTTTAAAATCTGACCTTGCTGCTCACTCTTTGTGTAAAATTATAGTCATATTTATTCTATTTGGCATTGGAGCTAAGGATTGTGACTCTTTATTCTAGGGCTGGAAGAAAGAGGTATTTGATAATAGAAAACAAAATTATACTCTTAAAGTTCACTGTGATAACTAAACTCAAAACAATATCCTAAAGGTCAAAGCAACTGTATTTTGGAGACTTAAAATAACAACCAATTAAGCTTCAAAAACATTTAGCTAACCTATAAAGACAGTTTCTAAAAAAGAATGAAAGTAGTTATGCAAAATTTCCAATATATTTTATAGTCTTACAGTCTTTAAATTTAAATGAAGTTAAAAGGATACACTTCTTGGGCTTCCCTAGTGGTGCAGTGGTTGAGAGTCCGCCTGCCGATGCAGGGGACACGGGTTCGTGCCCCGGTCCAGGAAGATCCCACATGCTGCGAGTGGCTGGGCCCGTGAGCCATGGCCGCTGAGCCTGCGCGTCCGGAGCCTGTGCTCCGCAATGGGAGAGGCCACGACAGTGAGAGGCCCGAGTATCGCAAAAAAGAAAAGCCCAAAGTTCATGTAGTTTTTGTGAGGAAAATCTATGAGTGCGGTTTAGACACAGTGAATTTCACGTAATGGGATAAAAGGAACACACTTATAGGCAGGTGGAATTGCATATAAAATCTGGCACCAGATATTTACTAGATAAGAAGTACTGTAAGTCATGTCTTGCTGGAATTGGCCTCAGAGGACATCAGCACCTGGAATGTGCCTACATCAAACCCTCAGTGGAGGGCAGACACCACAGGGGCACCGTCCTCCACACACACACACTTGTTCTGAACACTGAACAGCTGTTATACTCACTATGCTGGGTTCTGTCCCCATTCAAGACAGCATGGTACAGTACTTGGTGACATTCCTGGCAATTTGAGAATTCCTCACGGCTTCCATGGGGTCATTAGAAGTCATCCCACTGCCCTCTGTAACCTCCAGTTGTTTCCACCTTCCAGGAAGTTTTTGAAGCTTCCTCTGCTGGATTTATTTTTAGGTTCCTTTACTGGTATCCAATGATGCCTGAACTTGAACAAACTCAATTTTAAAAGGCCCCGCATTGTAGACTTTGACCTTCTGGGAGTGGGGAGCTGTGTGGCTGTCTGCTCCAGGCCAGCTCCTCTGAATTCAGCTTTGAGAAGGAACGCCTGGGGATGGGAATGTGGGCAAAGGAGCAGTCTTACTAAAGGCCTTGAGGGGGGTGACACATCTTCATCGGTAGCGCTTAGAGGGATCTCTAATTACTCTGACACATGCAAAAATGTCTTCCCCTGCCTGTGCCTGTGAGATAATAGAACTATCTACTAAGGTCAAAGAGAGCCCGGGAAGCACAGTTCGGCTGGTGCAGCCTTAGAGCAAAGAAGGCAGTGCTGATGTCTGTGACCTGCAGAATCTGAGGGAGAAAAGGCCGTCAGAATAGCTCTGGGAACCCTTGAAAGCCTGAAAAGAGGATACTATTTTTTTTCTTAGTCTAGCCAAACTGCAATGAGTCTTCTTTTGTGACTTCTCAACAGTCAAATGAATATATCAGATCTGCTGTTCTCAAGGCTGGAGTACTATCACTTTCCTTTCTTTAATGCCATTTGGGTTGACCATTTCCTCTCCTTTACTGTTATTGGCACACGAGAGTTTAAACTTTCTCCCTGTCCCTCATTTAGCAAATTACACTGTGTATCAGGAGTAACAGGAATAAATGAGAAGTAGTGAGTCTCAAAAGATAGCTTTAAAGAATGTTACGGTATCTATCAATCAAGAAGGGCTGTTCCTTTATACCTTAATTTGGGTAGTATATTTCCATTGGAGTCAGAAAGAATAAAAAATGTTTGTTAATATAAAATACAATCAGAGATCTTTCTCTTCCCCTTTCCCTTTCTTTCTATTCTTGAACAATTCAATCCTAAAGCCATTAGGTAGGTATCCATATGCAGAGGAGAAAGAGGGGCCACAGTAGCCTAGAGTGGGGTGTCAAAGCTCATACAGAGAGAGGGGCAAGATGGTAAGGTGGTGGAGTCCACGAGGGTGAGGAGGGCAATCAGGTAGGGAGATGGGTGGCCCAGCACCAGAAGTCAGAGCATAAATAGGGTGAGAAGGGCATCCCCAAGGGCAAGGGGAACCTGGTATAGGGTGTCAGAGCCCAAGCAGAGAGAGGAAGCTATCTTCAGTGATGGGAATTAACAGCAGTGATGGAAATTGTGTACATACGGGGAGATTGATCATATATATTATTGTTAAGAGTAATGGGAGCCTGGCTTCTCACTGTCAGAGAAGGGCATTACAGATATGAAAAGGAAGGGAAAAAAATGCACCCAGTGGTGTTGGACTGGAATTAGAGGCATCAGGATGAATTCATAGCTTTCAACGTATAAGACAGCTATAGAAATTACCATAGTGATAATTATATGTGTGTATGTATGTTCTCTAGCTCTGTCCACTGGGAGGACCTAAGAACATGATACCTCTATAGCAATGAGCCAACCTAGTGCCCAGATCTTGGCTTCTAGATACCATTTTAAAACAAGTAAGAGCTGATTCCAGTCAAAGCAAGTACAAATGGAGTCTGCAATAACTTGTTGTGCCAGTAAGCAAGGAAATGTTGAGACAACAACAGGGCGTGAAAAGAACACAAAGGCCAGCTTGAAGAGGCTTCCACTGGCCACATCAGAGGCAATTTGAGCATCAAAATAAATAATGATATAACAGGTTATAACAACTTGAATAAAGTAAGAAACAAGTTCATACTGAAGTAAATGAATAAATATACTGAAAGCTGGAGGAAGAACAGAATATTCACGTGGTTTCAAAATCCTTCCCCCTAAATACTAATTACAAAGGGGAAGAGAGTAACACTACAGTGGAGAATCATGGCAGATTCAGAGAAGGTTGTGCCTACTTTAAGCTCTTTTGGTAATTTTATATCCATGAGTCCTCCTCTGGGTGAGTAATTGCAGAAGAAGACAGTTCCTGAAGGGGAAAAAAAAACAAACCTGGTAATCCTTGATGTTAAGCATCCTATTTTCACAAGGCCAGGCTGACGCAAGACAGAGGTGTAGGGTGTAAAATTCAAGGAGGCCTTACTCTCAGAGCCACCCTGTGTTTGCACGACCCTGAGAGTGACAGAGAATCCAGGGCCTGAACAAGGAGGCCGACTCCGGGCTCAGGAGTGGGGGCTGGATGAACAGAGGTTCACCCCAGCTCACCAGAAGCAGACAGAACCAGTTTAAAACCGGAGGTTGAAAAGAAACCAACAAAACAAAACAAAACGAAGCTTGGGGGACATGGCAAAGGGTTCAAGCAGAGGAACCAAATCCGTCATCCCTTGGAAGAGGTGAGCAAGTGTCTGGGAAACGCAAGGCCCAGCCACAGAGTGAGAGCAATGCTGAAACGGAAGGAAGGCAGAAAGGGAAGAGCCAAGAGGGCGTGGGCTGCACTGGCCCAGGGATGTCCTGTGGAGCTGGACTGAGACACCATGCACTTCTCTTTATGGGACTTGGTGACATTCGTGTGGGGGCTTAGGCCTGATCAATTCGACAAAAGAGAGCAAAGAGACTCTTTAAACCTCAATTTCCTCATATGTAAAATACAAATAATATCTTCCTTATCTGACTGTTAGAATTAAAAAGGGTTATTGTTTCCAGCTTCTCTGTTTTACAAGGTTCCCACCATCATGGTCCAGGGAAGCGGGAGGGTGTGGGTCATGCAGGGGTGGGAGCCATTTCTGTCCTTTTAAAATTTTCACCTAATATCAGTGAGGAGGTCCTCAACCTCAGAGAGAGGAATCAGATGTGTGTGTGTGCACATGTGTGTGTGTGCGCACTTCTGTTTAAATCTTAGCCCAATTACGTGCATGTTTTGATGCCGCTGGTTAAGGTTGAGAGAGGCTCTCCCTCCATTTGGAATGTCCCCTCTTCCCTTCTCTCCCCTCTAAAACTGTGAGCTGCTTCAGCACGGGACTGCCTTCCCCCCCAGCACCTGCCACAGTGCATGACAAAGAGAAAAGCCTATTAATCACTTACAGAATAAATGAGGAGGAGAAATTCAGGGTCCAGAAAGAAACCCATTCAAAAGCCTAATATTAAAAAAAAAAAAGGATTTTCCTAATGTAATCATAATATTTAACTAGGATTCACATTTCAATGCCTCCTGAGGTTGTTTTTTCCCCTTGTTCTTCTTTTTTCATTTAGAAAGCTGTCATCTCCTTTCCCTAAATAAGTTTAGAACTTTCAAGTTGGGTCACTAAATTAGAATTTTGCTGGGGTGCCTGAGACCTGTTACACACCTGTGAGAATAACAGGCCAGTGGAGAGAGCCAGGCTTTAGAGTTTGAATCCTAGACCTGCCATTTACCACCTGTGAGACTCTGAATGAATCACTTACTCCAGCTGCACCTCCATTTCCTCACCTCTAAAGCGGGAATAACATTTGCCTCATCATGTGGTTAAAGTCAAAGTGGGCTCTGCAGTAAGCTTCCGTGATCACTCCACTTAAAATCCCAAAACCCTTCCCCACCCATCCCTTTCCCTATTTTATTCTTCCTCACTGCACTATCACCTTCTGATATACTACATAATCGACTTACTCATTTTGTTCATTGGCTGTCTCTCCTCACTAAGATGTAAATTCTATGAGGACAGAAGAGGATGTAATCTGAGAAGAGGAAGTCTCTTGGGACCAAGGCTTATGGGAATTCTGTTCAGATCCTGAGTCTCGGGCCTCCAACCTGCCCCTGGGTGACTGGGTCACATCGGATTGCAGGCCCCGAGGAGGAAACAGCCTTGACACACTCCAGGACCTCATCCAGTTCTTCCAGAATAGAGGTTCTCCAAGTATAGTCCATAGACACCCTTGGAATCCCCAGGACCATGTCAGTGGGTTCACAACATCTAACCAATTGTCATAATAATAATACTGAGGTTTTATTTGCCTTTTTACTGTATTGACATTTGCACTGACAGGGCAAAAGCAACAACAGGTAAAACTGCTAGTGCCTCACTATGAATCAAGACTGTGTAACAAACTAAACTAATCGTTATTTTCATTATAGTAAAACTAAACGGAAATAAAATAAAATTCCAGTTTCACTTAAGAATGTCCCTGGGACGAAAAGACAACCCTCAGAATGGGAGAAAATATTTGCAAATGAAGCAACTGACAAAGGATTAATCTCCAAAATTCACAAGCAGCTCATGCAGCTCAATGTTAAAAAAACAAACAACCCAATCCAAAAATGGGCAGAAGATCTAAATAGACATTTCTCCAAAGAACATATAGAGATTGCCAACAAACACATGAAAGAATGCTCAACATCATTAATCATTAGAGAAATGCAAATCAAAACTACAATGAGGTATCACCTCCCACGGGTCAGAATGGCCGTCATCAAAAAATCTACAAACAATAAATGCTGGAGAGGGTGTGGAGAAAAGGGAACCCTCTGGCACTGTTGGTGGGAATGTAAATTGGTACAGCCACTATGGAGAACAGCATGGAGGTTCCTTAAAAAACTAAAAATAGAACTACCATACGACCCAGCAATCCCACTACTGGGCATATACCCTGAGAAAACCATAATTCAAAAAGAGTCATGTACTACAATGTTCATTGCAGTTCTATTTACAATAGCCAGGATATGGAGGCAACCTAAGTGTCCATCAACAGATGAATGGATAAAGAAGATGTGGTACATATATACAATGGAATATTACTCAGCCATAAAAAGAAATGAAATTGAGTTATCTGTAGTGAGGTGGATGGACCTAGAGTCTGTCATACAGAGTGAAGTAAGTCAAAAAGAGAAAAATAAATACCGTGTGCTAACACATATATATGGAATCTAAGAAAAAAAAAAAAGGTCACGAAGAACCTAGGGGCAGGATGGCAATAAAGACTCAGACTTACTAGAGAATGGACTTGAGGACATGGGGAGGGGGAAGGGTAAGCTGGGACAAAGTGAGAGAGTGGCATGGACTTATATACACTACCAAATGTAAAACAGATAGCTAGTGGGAAGCAGCCGCATAGCACAGGGAGATCAGCTCGGTGCTTTGTGACCACCTAGAGGGGTGGGATAGGGAGGGTGGGAGGGAGGGAGATGCAAGAGGGAAGAGATATGGGGATATATGTATATGTATAGCTGATTCACTTTGTTATAAAGCAGAAACTAACACACCATTGTAAAGCAATTATATTCCAATAAAGATGTTAAAAAGAAAAAAAAAAGAATGTCCTCGGTAAAGCCACGAAAGTCATTCATTTTGACGAGCTTGACTTGGCTGCACATGTGTTTTTAATGTTACGTGTGACACAACAGAAGTACACGTAAAGGGGGAGCACCTTCTGCCGCGTTACCTAAGGGTGATGATTGTTTTGAGGAAAAGCACCTGTATGACTGAGTTGTTAGTTGAATTGGATGCTTTTTCTGTGGAACATCATTTTTTACTTGGAAAAAATGACTGACAGGCAAATGACAGTTATTCAGACTTGGAGATCTGGCATGTTCTCAGAAATGAAAGAAGTGAAACTGTCACTTCAAGAAAAACTGACAGCGTTTGTTGCCAGTGATAAAATTTGACCTTTCAAGTGAAAATTGAACTTTGGAAAACTTGTTCCTGGCACCTTGAGCTTCACAGCATCCCAATTCTTAACAACTTTTCTGAAGAGATCAAAGTTGATATTAATCATTGTGACTTTCAGGTGGTGGGTAATAGTGTGCTGACATTGGCATGGGTTAGTAAACCAGTATTTTCAGATGACTACAAAGTCATGCATGGGTCAGAGATTCATTCAAAGTGCAAGAGAGACTTTTTTTAAAGATTTTAAAATATTTTAAAAAGAGATTAAAAAGAAGTTTTAATGTAACAGAGTATGGAACCTTCATGGATATGGTGTCAGAGTCCACATTGCAACATTCATCAAGAAAAATACCCCCAATTCTCTGAAAAGAATACTCTTTCCTTTTCAAGTACACATCTGCATGAAGCTGGATTTTCTTCATATACTTCAATCTGAACAACATATCACAGCAGAATGAATACAGAAGCAGTTATTAAATTCTTTCTTTAAACCAGACATTAAAAAGACCTGCAAAAATGCATAATGCTACTCTTTTTTATTTTGCTTAAGAAAATATAATCGTTTTTCATAAAAATATTTGTTAACATGTAATGGCTTTATTATTTTACGTGAATATGTTTAAAATTCCCTGTTTTAATTTCTAATATTAATCTTTATATAACCCTCATAAACAAAAGCTTTTCTGGGTCCTCAATGAGTTCTAAGAATGTAAATGGGTCCTGAGACCACTGTTCCAGAAGATGTAGAAGCATGGCAGGAAAGAAAGAGCATGACCTTTGGAACACAGTGCTGCTTTTTGATTCTGGAATTTCCACTTACTAGCTGTTGATTTTTGCCTACTTGGTTAAACTCTCTAATGCTTGGCTTCATCTTGTGTTGAAGTAGGGATAAGAATACTTACTTTCCGTTTCCTAAAGATAAGAATTTATGAGGAAATTCTTGAGAAGAAACGTGAAATGTAGTAAGCAATTTAAAGGTTGAACTCCTTCCTCCTTTTTCTTCTTTAGACCCAAATAGAAAGGTCAAGATCACTCAGTAAGTCCTTTCTGCACACGTCAATAGACCTGGATGTTTAAGAATAGTTGGCTCCACTAAGAGTGAGCCAAAAGCAATCAAATTAGAAAACAAAACCGAAAAATTCATGGAGGACCCCAAACCATGGGCACATCTGCTCCCTAGAGCACTCACAGATGGTCTCCAAGATCAGCTGAGTGATTTGCCCCCAGCCTGGTCTTTCCAGTCTCAGCTTGCCTTCTGATTGGGATCGCATCTTGTCCTTGAGTCTCTGTCTCAAATTGACCAGGTCTTCCACAAGCCCCAGTTTGCCTTCTGGACATGACACTTGATCTGATCACTCCAACTTTCAGCAGCTCTGTCCACAGGTCCCCACTATGCTGGATCTACCAGTAATGGAATATCTCATCCCTGCTGGACCCCAGGCTAGCACCACTCCAAACAGGACCCTCTCCTAAAATTCCCCTAGGATGAGAGCTCAAACCTCTATCTTCCAGTCTTTTGTTTCAAAATAGAATTTTAGTGCCGAGGAAGTTGAACTTGTGCTGTGTCTTTGCAGCTGCTCATCCACAGGAATAAGCAAAGGACTTCCAGGCAAGACTTCAGGCTCCATTCAGAAAATCCACCAAGATCCCATTAATGACGGGATCATGTGCATAATTGTGAGTGTATCTTGTAGAAAGCTTGATCATTGGTGAGGATGTTCTGGCTCCTCTTTGCTCCCTGGGGAAAGGGATTATTTCCATTTTCATAATCCAGAGGAATGCTCAAATGCATTAGCTTTTAGACTAATGGTCAGGGTTTCCTGGAAATTCTTTTCCATAGCTGCAAGGCTAGTCTGGATTCCAGACATTTTACATCTGATCAAATGGAGTGAATCGCTACCCTGGGAATATTTTAATGTGCCTGCTTATTCACCATGGAAGTAAAGAGCTTTAATCTGCAAAATGCAGAGGGCATGAGCATAGGAATAAAAGCAGTGATGAAGAAGAGGGGGAAGTTGTAGAAGAGGGAAGGACAGAAAAGGCCAGAGGGAAGGGATATCTCTCAATCCAGAGTAAGGAACATAGTCAAGGGTTGTACGGGGCTCTTAAAGTGTCACTCTGTTGATGAATTTTTGGCTATCACATATTCACTACTATATAGAAGCTCTTAGTAATGCAAGTTTACATGACCGGTGTAGCCTGCCTTTTTTGCATCACTCCAAATTTGACAATATCCAGGGTAAATTTGACGAAAGGATGTCTCTGAGATGAGAAGCCAACTTTCTAGCCACAGACTCTTACCATGGTCTGCCATCAACCCCCATGATCATTTTATTTCTCATGCCCTGGTTGTCTCATCTATAACACTGGAGTGTTTAACCTACCCTCTGCTGTCAACCCTGCTAGTCACAGTCATCAAAAATCAACGACCGCCGTTTTGAAGTTAAAAGTTTCAGGGTGATGGTTTAGAAAACCATGTTGTTCAGTTTCAGCACAAGAAACTGTCAGGGCCCAGACAGGATAACAAGTCTTATCCCTGCCTCCTGAGTCCCTCTCTCTGTCTCCTGCACAGGCTGGTAGCTTAGGTTAGTAGCTGTCAAATCCTAAAGAATTTCCTCTCTTAAAAAAATATATTCTTTACTCTTGGCATCTGAAAAAATAATCCCCACATTTTTCTTAACAAGAGCCACCTCTGGAAACTGCTTCCCAAGACTGCCCCACCTCAGTGATGACATCTTAATCCAACCCTTTTGCAATATCAGAAACCGGGGTGTCTTCCTGGACCCTTAGAACTCTCTCATCTCCCAGCATCTAGCATTGTGTCAGCACATAGGAAGCTCACCTGTTCTCTGTCTCTTTTTTTCTCTCCATACGCACACACACATGTACACACACACACACGTGCATGCGTGCACACACACACACACACACACACACACACACCCTTAAATTCTATCTTCCTCAAGACTTTTGCCTGAACTTACTGTCTTCGTCCGCACTTTGCTGCATGTTTCTACTCTTTCTGTCCTAACTGCAAAATAAAACTATATTTTTATATCCAATACCACTTTTCTCTGAATGTGTTGTTCTTTTTCCAAAGCCAGCTGTCTCTCGAGTACTGGTCCTGGGTTCGTGTGCAGTCTCTGAAGATGTCTTATCCACAGAAAACAAACTCTTCTGCTTTTGAACAAAACTAATTCTCAGAAACACAGTGTCCTATTGGTAAGATTTTTTAAATTCCTCATTAGCTCTTGGAGTTGTGCTAATTCCTTGAATTTTTCCTCAACCTCCACCTAAGAAAAATGCTTAATTCCCCATTTAAGAGAGACACCCGGGCTTCCCTGGTGGCACAGTGGTTGGGAGTCCGCCTGCCGATGCAGGGGACGTGGGTTCGTGCCCCAGTCCGGGAAGATCCCACATGCCGCGGAGTGGCTGGGCCTGTGAGCCATGGCCGCTGAGCCTGCGCGTCCAGAGCCTGTGCTCCGCAGCGGGAGAGGCCACGGCAGTGAGAGGCCCATGTACCGCAAAAAAAAAAAAAAAAAAAAAAAGAGAGAGAGACACCCATTTAAAATACCTGCTCATTGATTAAATGCCTCAAGGCTTCTATGGTAAAAATTCTGATTCCAACCCTTTGATCAGGGTTTACTTATGTTTCACTGAGAATCCTAGCCCAGGAGGAACCTTGCCTGGGGGAAGGGGAGGAGGCTTTTGAACAGCTCACACTAGCAGTAGAGACCACAGTGGATCCATCTTTTGTATATTCATCCTGTATATTACTACTGTTCAGTCTAGTATAAGAAATTGACTTACCTTAGGTATTCGACTGCTAAAGCTCATGGTCAGGTGCCTCTGAGAATCTGTGGATAAAGCACAAGAACCCTAAAAACTCACTCTTGCTGCTTCTCCCTTGTTGGTTCCAGATGCCAGTTACTGTGTCAGATTGCCCTTTTTAGAGGGACAGGGGTAATCTCCCTAACCAGCACTTAGATCCCTCCCTACTAGCTGAGAAATGCAGAAATTGGAAGGAGAAACAGGACAGTGATTTCAAATAATTTAATTAAGAATCTGGTTCTGATACTTGCTGCAGGACTTTGGGCAAATTGCTTAATTTCTCTGTGTCTCAGTTTCTCCATATGGGATTAAGGACATCCTCCTCATAGAAGAAGCAGTAATTCATGCCTACTATTATTAATATTATTACCAACATTAACAACAGTAATAACTGCAGCAATACCTTGAAGTAGCCAATGTCATTGTGGATGTTAGCAATCTACACCAAAATCAAGAGCCTCTGCTAATGCTGCAGTACCACTCTCTCCATAGAGTACAAAGTCCAGGGAAAACGTAGATACTCTTGCCTTTATCATTGGAGACTCTCCATCCAGCTAGTGTTCCATTATCAGCCCAAGTACTACCTACCCAAATGTTATCAAGCATGACAGATGGCAGGGTTTGTAATTAACGTGCCCATATACAATCAAGATTAGATTCCTGAGAGACGCAATGCAAGACATAGTCAATCAGATATCTGCATTTTATCCTGCCTAAGATTTTGTCCCAGAACTTTGCTGGGTTTTGTAGACTGCTGAGTTGGGCTGGGCCTGAAGAAACCTCAAGGCCCTTTTTCCCCTCCTCTCTTGTGTTTTAGGCCAGAGTCAGCCCAAACTCCAGTTTTCATTCTCTGGATGTCACTCCTCCTATTAGTCATCCAGAGCAACTTACCCTTGAACTAGGAAGAGCAAAAAGAAGAAATTATGAGACAATCAGGGAATTTTAAATATTGACTGAGTAATGGGTGATATGAAGGAATTATTGTTAATTTGGAGGGAGATTATGAAAGTGGTATGTGTTTACTTATTTTTAAAGAATTCTTATCTTTTAGCAATGCTTACTGAAATAAGGCTAAAATGATATTATATTGAGATTTCTTCAAAATAAACCTGAGGGTGGGGAGGATATGGTTGATGTGGGTAAATTTTTTTATAGTTACTCTTATTCTAATTTTGCATGTCTGAAAGTTTCCATACTAAAAAATTAATAAGGTTGATATATAAAAGTCAATAGTTTTCCTATTTGCCAGCAATGAATAAATAGAATTTGAAATTAAGAACACAATATCATTTATATTAGCACTCCCCAAAATGAAATACTTATGTAAAGTCTAACAAGGTATGTACAAGATCTATATGAGGAAAACTACAAAACCCTGATGAACAATATCAAAGAAGAAGTAAGTAAATGAGGAGGTATTCCACATTCATGGATAGGAAGATTCAATACTGTCAAGATGTTAGTTCTTTCTAACTTTATCTATAATTGCAATGCAATCCCAATCAAAATCCCAACAAGTAATTGCAGATATTGACAAACTGATTCTAAACTTTATACAGAAAGACAAAAAACTCAGCATAGTCAACGTAACACTGAAGGAGAAGAACAAAGTTGGAGGACTGACACTACCTGACTTCAAGACTTACTATAAAGCTACAATAATCAAGATAGTGTGGTACTGGTGAAAGTATAGACAAATAGATCAATGGAACAGAATAGAGAGCCCAGAAATTGACCCATATAAATACAGTCAACTGATCTTTGACAAAGGAGCAAACGCAACACAATGGAGCAAAGGTAGTCTCTTCAACAAGTGGTGCTGGAACAGTGCGACATCCACATGCAAAAAAATGAATCCAGATACAGACCTTCCATCCACCCATTATAAAAATCAATTCAAGATGGATCACAGATCAAAATGGAAACACGAAACTATAAAATTCCTACAAGGTAACATAGGAGAAAATCTAGATGAGCTTAGGTTTGGCAATGAATATTTAAATACAACACCAAAGTCAAAATTCATGAAAGAAATAATCAATAAGCTGAATTTTATTAAAAATTAAACACCCACTCTGCAAAAGACAATGTCAAAGGAATGAGAAGACTGGGAGAAAATATTTGCAAAAGACCCATCTGTTTCTAGACTGTTATCCAAAATATATAAAAAACTCTTGAAATTCAACAATATGAAAACAAACAACCCTATTAAAAAATGGGCCAAAGACTTTAACAGACGCCTCACCAAAGAAGATATACACATGGGATATAAGCATATAAAAAGATGTTCCACATCACATGTCATCAAAGAAATGTAAATCAAAACAACAGTGATAGACTGTTAGAATGACCAAAATCTGTAACACTGTCACTGGAACAGTGACAACATCAAATGCTGGCAAGGAGCAAGAGGAACGCTCATTCATGGCTAGTGGTAATGCATAATGGTGTGAAGAAACTGTTGGAAGACCGTTTGATGGTTCCTTAGAAAACTAAATGTACTCTTACCATATGATCCAGCAATAGCACTCTTTGGATCTTTGGTTTTTACCCCAAGGAGCTGAACATGTATGTGTCCACTCAAAAACTTGCACATGGATGTTTATAGCAGCTTTATTCACAACTTCCAGAACTTGGAAGCAACCAAGATGTCCTTCAGTAGGTGACTGGATAAACTGTGGTACATCCAGACAATGAAGTATTATTCAAGGCTAAAAAGAAATGAGCTCTCAAGTCATGAAAAAACATGGAGGAAACTTAAACGCATTTTACTAAGTGAAAGAAGCCAATCTGAATAGGCTACACACTGTATGACTCCAACTATATGATATTCTGAAAAAGGCAAAACTATGGAGACAGTAAAAAGATCAGTGGTTGCCAGGGATTAAGGAGTGATGACACATAGGCAGAGCACAGAGGATTTCAGGGCAGTGTGAAAATACTCTGTGTGATACCATAATGATGGGTACATGTCATCATACATTTGTGCAGCCATAGAATGTACAACATCAAGAGTGAATCATAATGTAAACTATGGACTTTGGGTGATTATGATGTAACAAATGTAACACTGGTGGAGATGTTCATAATGGGAGAGGCAGGGGCTATATGTGAAATTGCTATACTTTTCTCTTAGTGTCGCTGTGAATCTTAAACTGCTCTAAAAAATGTCTGAATTTTTTTTAAAAAATCAAGTTAATAAGGAATAAATAAGTGAAAATAGTTGTATGGACTTATTTTCCCATTATAAGAATGCTAACTATTCATCGAAAACTTTTTCAAATATTTCAGTATAAAAAATACTGTAGTAAAAACACCTTGAAAACTTACAGAGATAAATATTATCAACTAATGTTTTCCTACTGAAATGGCACAAATGCTGCTGAGTTGATGAGCCATGCTTCTTTTCCAAGCTTAGCTTCCAGATCTCATAGAATTGGGGGAGAAAGAGATACTGGTAACATGCAATGAAGACGAGGATTTGATGTCCAGTTATTCTAGAATAGGCTAAAAATTATACAGCTAACCTTGTTCAATGGGAAATTAATCCAGTTGTAGTTTTCCAAAGTAGGACATTTTGGTTTTATTTTCTTGGGAGGAAAGAGTTGGCATTTCATTCATGCAGGACCAAAAAAAAAAGGAACACTACTGTATTTATCAATTTGAATAAAAACCAGTCCAATGTAGGTAAGTCATAGTTATGAGGACAGGAATAGGCAACTGTTATCTTAAAAGTCCAGCTTCAAAAATCTCCTGGAATGCTCAGAAAATGTCAGCACAAATTAAGTATCAACATCAGGAGTATGTTACGTTAAGCCCTTAGAATCAGCAAATATTTAATTAGTTCCCAAAGAGCCTCACATTTCTTCCTAACCTGTACCACAAACAAAAGTGAGAACTAGTTCAAGTTAAACAGAGGTTTGGATTATTATCAGATTACACCACTCTGGATAAATTAACCTATTTAATTTCATGTTCTTTAAATGAGTAGAATCAAAGACTTACTTTGATCAAAAGAAGGGGTAGCATTTAAGGGGTAGCTGAGAGACTTAAAAGGAGATAGAGGACCTATACTAAATAAAAGGAGATAGAGGACCTATACTAAATACTGACTTCTGTAATCTGTCCCCTCTCATTTTAAAATTTGATTACTGACCACTTTGCCTAGAAAATGAGCTCACTATCCTTTATAGTTTGTGCCAAAGCAAAGGGAGAACTAAGATTTTTGCTCTTCCTTTCTTCTTATTCTCTTCCTACTCCCCTCCCCATGTCCCAGTGGCTGCTTTTTTTTTTTTGATCATCAGAGAACAGAATCTATTTTTATTAAGTTTTTAAAAAATTAATTAATTAATTAATTTTCTCTTTGGCTGCGTTTGGTTTTCGTTGCTGCGCGCGGGCTTTCTCTAGTTGTGGCGAGCGGGGGCTACTCTTCGTTGCAGTGCACGGGCTTCTCATTGCGGTGGCTTCTCCTGTGACAGAGCACGGGCTCTAGGTGCGCGGGCTTCAGTAATTGTGGCACGCAGGCTCAGCAGTTGTGGTTCGCGGGCTTAGTTGCTCCGCAGCATGTGGGATCTTCCCAGACCAGGGATCAACACGTGTCCCCTGCATTGGCAGGCAGATTCTCAACCACTGAGCCACCAGCGAAGCCTTATTTTTATTGTTTTAAAACATACTTCCTACCTACTCTCTGGATAATTTTTTTTTTTTTTTTGCCCATTTTGAGCTGGCTAGACACAAGGTTTTGTTCCCCTACCTTCGTAAGGATTTTAAAATCAATATTAAAATTTGAGGGGGAAAAAGCAAGGTAAAACAGTTGCCAAACTTTTGTTCAGAGAATACAATCATCCAGTCAAAGCATAATTTTCAAAGGGTTGAAAAAGATGACTTTCATACAACTATAAAATGAAGATGTGCAAGAGATTTTATTCAACTTATTGACTAATGAGGGAACCAGTAACATGTTAAAACCAGTTAAATCCTAGCAGTGCTAGGATTGGCTTTCTATTGACTGATCTAATTTATATCTTTGTAAGGACAGATATCAACTTGTAAATTTTGGCTGACTAGAGATGTAAATAATTTCTCCCTAGTGGAATAGATAACCCCAAACATTACATTTAAACGTAACTGAACATGAACCAGCTTTATAGCTAACCCAGCAATTTCTTAAATCGCCTATGTATACGCAGCTTTCCAAATGCCCTTTGGACCGGTTTTAACATCTTGACCGGTTGACATTTTGTTTCTTACGTATCAGCATGTCACATTCAGACTAAATCTAGGGAAGAATAATCATTCCTAAGTAGTCTACCAGTAACTGTATTTTTTAATCTAGTTATGCTACCTTTCAAATACATGTAGAGGAGGATAATAATATTTGCTATTACGATCACTGCAATATGCTGCAGCGATCGAGAGCATTGGTTCTGGAGTCCAAACCACCTATACTATTTAGTAGCCACAGGATCCTGAACAAAAATTACTTAACTTCTTTGGGCCTCATTTACTATATCAATAAAATGGGGCCTGTAATAATACCATCTCATAGGGTTATTGCAAATATTAGGGGAGATTATAATGTAAATTGCCTAGAACAATACTTAGCATATAGTAAGCACTCGATAAATCATACTGACTAGTGGAGTTGTCTTGAAGCTAGATTCTAGTTACTAGAAATTATTTTACATACAATGGCTCCATGGGAGAACTCAGTCACCACCCAGAAAGAAGATGCTTATTGTTCATGTTGCCTGGAGCCAGACCCTCTGCTGTCACAGACTTTGGTCAGAAACAGGCCTCCTGTCTGTTTCATGCATTGGCTTTGAATCTTTGCCAGGACTTTCAGGAAAACAGAAAACGGATTTGTAGCATTTATGAAACTAAAGCCTTATCTGAGTTCCCAGGGCTGGTTTGTCACATGGAAATGAGCTGTTCGTCGCTTTATCCCCTTGATTTCGCCTCCAAGGATCTGGTTCAGGGCACTGCTATTTCCACATATTAAAACTTGGTGAGGATTCTCTGGTGTCTTTGTTTTCTTTGTAACTCGGGGTGACATACTTGTTTGCCAGCACTTCCAAGCACTGCATTGTCATTCCACCTTAGTGGCAAGAACAGTGAGCTTGGCAAAACATTCTGAAAGCTAAACTTTGAAAATCATTTGTTTGTCAGGTAAATGGGTGGGTTTCTTTTTGTCTCCTGGATTGGTTTTTTGTTTTATTTGTTTTGTTTCTCCGTTTGGAACCAAATAAGGTCTAAGATGGAAACAAAGAACTGGAAAGCCTCTCCATGTAGGACTGTGGGATTGAGTGAAAGGAAGCGGTTGTGCTCTTATTCCTAATGTGACCGTGAAAGAGAAATCTCACTGTACCTCAAGGTTTACTCCTCTTTAAATCCAGCGCTCATCACTCTTACTATCTCACTCCCCTCCCACCCCCGAGCCCCCGCCCAAGTCTCCGGCGGGAGGAAGGAGAGGACGCATGGGAGGGCGCCCTGCAGCCCTCCTCTGACACACACGTGGATGCACATGTGAGGCGGCAGACTGTAGAAAGCACAGGGGTAAGGCTCATATCCGAAGTACCACTCTGAGGAAGAAAAAACCGCACCAAGTGAACTGGGAGTATCCTGTGTGAAAGTCAGATCTATCCCGTGATGGCAACATACCCAGCAAGGACACTCCTGAGCGCACATAACACTGATCCAGACTAGCTCAGCTTATATGGTGCAGACTTTGGTTTTGTGGCTGCTGCAACCTCAGATGCTGCCCTTCGTCTGTCTCGTCACCTGGCACAAGCAGCATCAGCAGCTTCTGTGGCAAAATGATCAACAGGCTTCATGTTTGGACCATTAGAAAAGCTTTGTAATTTTTTCAATCTGTTTTGACTTCAAAGCAACATCTCAAGTTAGCTTGTTCTTATCAGACCTGAAAAAATTCATTTCAACGGCATTTATTTCACACTCAAATAATCATAGACTTTTAAAATTGCTATGTGTTGTCACCTGTATGACTTTTATGCCAATTTTATTACTTTAACCCTGTTAATACATAGGACAATCTACCTTATGACAATCTCAGGAGTGCATCTGAGCAAAAAGGAGAGACGGCTTTCACTAGGTTTGTGTTATGAATGACACACTTGCATGACTGAAATATACGGCAATTTCTCTGAATACAGTGTAGAATGGAAATCCACACAACCAGCTCTCAGTAGTGGATCACCCAAATTCTGAAATGGTGCTTTTTTTTTTTAAGGTGGTAAAATGGTTTGAACTAGTAACCGATTTTTGCTCCCCCGGCATTTCCTTCTTCCTCTTGGCCCGTCCCTGTCCAGTCAGCTTGGCATTTCTACACACATGGCCTCAGGGCAGGTGTGAGAAAGCAGACAGCAGAGAACAGAGAAAAGAGGAGTCACCTGAGGGCATTCGAGTCACAACAGCCAAGGGCTTCAGGGAGCCAGAAAGGACGGATGTGCACAAGCAATGGATTTGGAAGAATATTGTTGAGGTAGTGTCTCAGCCTGGAAACTGGACAGGCACTCCCTGGGCTACAGGAAGGAGGGAAGTTGGAGCAGATGTAATGAGAGCTTAGGTGCTTCTATACCTCTTGTGCTCTGTTCCTGGCAAACCAAGCCTCCCGTAGGTGGGTTGTGAGGGGCAGGGATGAAAATCTCCGATAGGTTTGGGATGATACTGGGAATTAGTAAAGGCCTGTGCCCTTTCCTGGGTAGAACCCTAGAGAGGAGGCAAGTCTAAGAGAATGTGATGTACCTGGACCAGTGCGGCCAGAGCATCTCACCAAGTATCCAGCATGGAGGTAGAGTCAATGTGAAGGACCCGGCAGGGGTGACTCAGTATTGACCCGCAGGTACTGATGAGATGATGGATGATGTTGAAGATCTGTCTCAGCATGACCTGCCATCGGCCAGGCCTCGGCACTCCACCATTGCCATGGAACTCAAGCCTTATTCCAGGAAGTGAAGGGAATGCTGAATTTATTGTGACGTTTTTCTGATACCCCAGCAGAATGAAATCTTTAATAAGTTACATGGAGTTCTATAAAATAAACATATTTCTTGAACACTGAGATGGTACACTGACCTCTGTAACTGGCCCAATTATATTTTCATCTTTTCCTCAATTGTACTGCCTTCCCTCCCCCAAGTACCAAATACCCTCATAGTCTCTCCTGTTAAAATCTTTATATTAGAGGAGGAATTGCTAGATCCTTACACCAAGATAAAAGTGAATGATAAAATTTAAAGTATTACCTCACCCAGAGATATTGTCACTTTGGCAAGGATTCAAAATTTAGGTCACAGGAGAAAATCCATAATTGTGGGATGCCAGCTCTCCATTAAATGGCAGGAAGATGGTTTCCTAGGAGGATCTATCTCTTTCCAGGGTTCCAAAGTCACCCTGAAGCTTGACTCTCACCTGTTAAACTCTTCTTAGAGAGCAAAAGCAGTGTTTCTCAACTTTTGTTTTTTCATTATCACTCCCCCTAAGGAGCCATTTTAGACACTTTTTTCTAATTTCTTCCTTGAAATTTTCACACTGCAGAAACATTGTTAAGAGCTATTCTTAATGTAGTTTATGAATACCTGTGCTTTACATATAAAAAGGCTAAGAGGTTTCTTTTGCTCTCCCACAAATCAATTTTTGCTCTATTGGGGGACATACAGTCTTCATGGAAAATTCACTCTGAGTCAGTGCAAGGCTGGGACCATAGAATGATGATCAATGAAAGGGGCCTACTGCCCTCCTCACTGTCCCCACCTCCACCATCATTCTCCAGCTTTGAAATGACTCAGGCTGCACATAAGAAAGACGAAGAACTTTCTCCTACTATGAGTACTCACTGCCTCAGGAGATGCAATGAATATATTCCTGGGAAGTTGAGGAAGAGCTGGTTTTTATTCTTTGAACTTGTTAAAAACTAATCCATGTTTGAGGCTGGGTCAATGGAATTTGAAGCACCTGACTCACACCGAAGTGTTCCTATAAACAGTGAGCCAACCCAAATCCTTTTAAAATGGTATCCTCTGGCCTTGGTGAACCCTTCCAACAATTGCCTTTTGTAACAGTAGCATGATAGGGTACGTTGTTTGAGGAGCACTCATAATGGCTGTGTATACACACACTGTAATTATAAGAAGCATAATAATATCTCACGTTTATATTGCTTGCTTTCATCTTAGTGAATCCCAAAGCATTTTACACATTATATCATTATTAATAAAATAGATAAATACGTTAATGAAAGCATTCCTCTTTCTAAATGTATGTACTATATAATAGACTGAATTCACAAGTCTATTACTATGAAAAATGTGAGCAATCTGATTAGCACTTGTAAAAGAGTTGAACTTTCCCATAGTCAGTATGGTACCTGCACTGGCGCAATCTAACATGCTTTTGACAGTCTACTCCTCCATCTGTTTCCATCTGGTGGTGGCCAAGCCCAACAGTGGTGAATTCGTTAGTTCATTTGTTAGTTCATTCATTCATCCATGCGTTCACTGAATGTCTGCCCCAGGTGAGCTTCTGTCTTGTACCAATGAGTATAGAAGGTGCTGGTTTTCCTTGGCAAGAGGTAGCGAGTCAGGGATGATCTTAAGGCAAAGAAGATGCAGGGCATGGAAAATGTGAAGCTTCCTTCCTGGCACTCACTTTTGGGAGCACCAGCTTCCTTCCTGGCACTCACTTTGGGGTGTGACACACATGCCTGAAGTTTAAAGCTTTTGTGTCTCCATTAAATTAAACCAAAGTCACAGCGTTTTCTCATCCTGCTTGACACCCCAAAGAATCCTGCAGCCCCCTGACAAAAACAGGCAACTGCTCAGCGTCTCAGCAACCATGCCAGAGGCTGCTTTTCCTCTGAGAGTCACATGTTGCTCCCACAGAGGAAGAGGTGGCCTGAACTGCCTGGCAGCCCCTACTCAAGCTCCAGCTCTCTCTTTCCAGGGAATGTACTGGCTTGTTCCGTTCACACCTGCTGGTCTTACTCAGCTGAGTCTGGGTGTGTCCAAGGAGTCCCAGGCAAGTCTTCGGAGGAGACAGGCTGGTGTTGGTGCTGTCTCTGCAGGCAGGTACGCCCGGGAATGTGGGCAGCGGCGGGCTGCCGCTGCAGCAGGATTGAGGCTGGAAGACATCTGGAGCCAGAGATGTGTTTTCCACCAACCTGCAAATGCCTGAAGTTCACCATAACAGGCTCCACTGAGTCTTTAAAGAAACTCAAATGCCCTCAAGAAAGGGCCTGAGCCTCTTACCTCCCAATGTCTTGCTGAGGGCCAGAGAGGATCCACACAATGGAGGGAGAGCATCAAGACAGCAAAGGCAAAAGCTGCCAACACTTGCTAGAGTTGAATTCTGCCAGTCTCACTGGTCCCTGGGGAATTCCTCCTGGCAGCCACCATGTATGCAGTGCCCACGTGCTTGCCTGCCTGGATGGTCCCAGCCGAAAACATTCAGGCTGCTTCAGGATGTGCTGGCTTTGCACAAGAAACCGAGAGAGAGGACTGTCTGTCCTTTCCTTGAGAAACGTTTTGTCCTGGTGGAAGCATGGCTCTAATACCCTAATGTTACTGCCTTTTTTTGTTTTTTTTTTGAGACAGTGGTAATTTTACCTTCACTGAGTCTCAGAAAACAACTTGAAAATGAAAAGAGAATATATAACTTCTCTCAAATGGGGGGCTGGACAAATGAGGGTCTTTCTTGCTCTAAAATCTTAGGTAGTGTGGTTGCCTAAACCCTGTTTACAAACACTCTCACCCATGTCCTCACGATGCTGAGAGCAGGGCCACCTTCACGGGCATTCGACGTGTGCAGTCACATGGGGGCCTGTGCTCAGAAAGGCCTCACACTCGGTTTCATATTCTGCAGTCGCCATCTTGGAATTCTTATTTTTTGAACAAGGGACCTCACATTTCCATTTCTCACTGGGCCCTGCAAATTACGTAACCGATTCTGCCTGAGAGGATGCACCTGAGACATTCTTTCCTCTGGGAAGCCTTTACTGGGCCCCCAAGAGAGAGCTGGCTGCCCCTCTGGGCCCATTAGAAACCTGAGTTTTTCCTCTAATGAGACTTCTCAGGCCACTGGCCAGTCGCCCCGTAGACTGTCAGTCCTCTGAGGCTTTCCTCTCCTGGCATCTACAACACCTAGCACAGTATCTGGCACTATGCACATAACAGATTTCGGTAGGTATTTCTGGAATGAATTGCAATGTACAATGTACAATGTATTTCTAGCAAGTGCTAATGTAGTTGTTAAATACATTTATGAATTTTACAGATATTTGTTAACCTTTACCATGTGTTGGACTCTGGGGAGGTAACTGGAATAGTAGAGAGAGCAACAAACAAAGCCCCTGCCATGGAACTTGCCCTCAAATGTGGAGACAGGCCATTACTAAGAATCTGAAAAATACACTATTACAAATTGTGCTGATTTCTCTAAGGGAAGAAAAAAAACTGAGTAGAATCAAAGAGAACAATGGCTTCTCTCTAAGAGCTGGAAGCTAAGTAAGGCCTGAGGGAGTGGGTTATGGTGCCTCGAGTAGCCAGACACGTCCAGAAAGGGAACAATCTATGATGAGACCTTGAGGTTAGAGAGAACTCACACCCCCGGTTCAGGAACAGAAAGAAGGCCAGTGCGGAGCGAGCTTGCTGGGCACAGGGATACTGGCGAGAGACGAGGAGACAGGCAGGGCCCGGATCTTGTAGGAATTTGGATTTTATTCAAAATGCAGTGAGGAGCCTTTGAAGAGTTTTATGCGTTAGAGTAACATAACCCAATTGGTCTTTTCGAGAGGATTTCTTCAGCGGCACAGAGTAAATAACTTGGATGTGAAATAATAATAATAACAATGATAAAAGAATGGATGTAGAGCGAGCTAAGAGGGGGCTACCGCAGTAATACAGGGAAAGATAATAACAGCTGGGGCTAGGGGGCCGTGGAGGTAAGAAGAGGGAGTGTTTGTGAGATATTTTGAAATATAATTTGGTTATTGATGAATATGGGGAATGAGGGCAAAGGAGATGATCTGAATGACACCCGGGTTTCAGGCTTGAGTAACCGGATGGATGGAGGGCTGTTTGTTTAGACAGTCGATACGGAGAAAAGAACATATCTGAGGTCAGAGTAGAGGGTGGGAGTCAGGCGTTCAGATCTGAGTAGTTGGAAGACAGAACGGTGTCAGAGTTACAAGGGTGCCATGAGTAGTTTTCTGGTATGACAGACATAAAAACTGGGAAATCTGATTGTTCCACATGTACAGGGCTGTTTCTCCCAGAGCCAGAATAAGTCTGGGAACCAGGGTGGGGAGTAGGAATGATGCCCCTCACTAGGACATGTAATGACCCACTTCAAATACTTCGCTCCTATTCTTGGTAGCTACACCCTTCTCTGAGAAGGAAGGCCTCCCAGGAGGTTCCACTGGATTCAGAGTAGACACTGCCATCTGTCCCTGTTGTTTACTGCTAAGAAACCAGTGGAAGTGGTCTGGAAGCAGCCAGCTCAGGAAGGAAATCGTGAGCTCTCCCTCCACTCTGCAAAAAAGGGGGCTGGGAGGGGAAATGTCCTCCACGTGGATTGGCCACCAGAGGAAGAGAACTGTTTGCAGAGCCCACGGAGGCAGTCTGGCTTCTGAGAAGGCCAAGACTGAAGGGCAAGCTCAGCGATGTAACTGAAGGTGTTGTGGAGTTTCCTGGACTTCAGGGGGTATGTGGATGGCTTGGAGGGGAGGGCTGGGGTGGAGCTTTGGTTCAGAATGGGGGACAGTGTGGGGATGAGGGCTGAGCTGCTAATGACTGCAGGGATGCCAGGCTTGGATGTACAGCCATGATTAAATTAAAGAGGAATGTGAAGCACGGTGTCCTTGAGGAAATGGATAGGCAGTCGGTGTTTGCTGTGACCCCAAATATGTCACTGAGTGGTATGGAAATTCCAGAACCTCTGCTCCCTCGGGCAGTGATAGAGTTGGAATGCAGAGCTAACAGTCCTGGATTGGGGCTGGTCTCAAATTGCGGGCTGGTCTTCAGCCCATGTGAACTTATCTGGGGAATTCTGACCCATCTGGATTTATACTTCTAATGTCAGGAAACCTTGGATGCAATAACATTCTGAGATTAGCTGGGATTGATACGTGATATGTTATTTGTGTCACTTGATAACCTCTGCTCCAGTCTCTCATATAAACTAAAACTCATGACAATGCCTCCTATGAGAGTTGCTGTCTCCACCCAGGGTGGACACCAAGGCTGTCTATCTTGTGTTCTTATAAGTTGCTGTTGGCAGGGAAGTGATCCTATTGTCCCCCTTTTAAATGACCTTTCTGTATTAAAGGCTATGTGGTGAATAGTGGACAATCCAGTGTTACCAAGCAATTACAACTTCCACCTCGTATTTGAGGTTGGAGAGAGAACAGAACGTATTTTAAGATTCACTTCCAAGTAGATGAAAATGGTTCCTCCATTGCTCCCTTTCTTTTCTTTTTCTTTCTTCTATTCTTTCCAATGGTCAAAATGAGATGTGGTGGCCTGGATGAGAGATTCATTCACACATTCCCTATTTTATCTCTTCATCACACAATTTAGTCTGCTGGGACTGTGCATTTGGAAATATGGAAACTGTGAATTCCCTTGTTTTTCCTATGAGATCATAAAAGGTGGGGAGGAGGGAACTAAACATTTAAAGTGGACCCACTTTTATTGTTTAGAAAAATAACAGTGGAATGGTTTCCACTTATATCTGACATATCTATTATCTACTAGGCATTGGAATTACAATGACAAGCCAGATAAACCTTCCCTCCAAGAGTTTACTGCACAGCTGGATAAAAGAGAGTTATTACACATTATGGCAGCACCCAGGTAGGACACCTAGCCTAGTCTTTAGGGTCCAAAACAATAACATCTAAACTAAGTACTATATGTTGAACAGAAGCTGACCAGGGAAGGTTGGTAGGAAGAAGAGAACATCCCAGGAGAAGCAACAATGTGTATAAAGGCCTGGGAAAGAGCCAGAATGGGTGTTCAGGAAGCGGGATTTGTCCCTTAAAGCTGGGATGTAGAGTACAGTGAGGATGCCAGAGGGAAAGGAGTTTGGAGAAGGAAACCAGATCCTGCAGACCTAAGATGGGTGGGTGAGATATGACTTTCCTGAGGGAACTGGGAAACCACCAAGTCATGTGACAACAGTCAGATGACAAGCAGAGGGAATTAAGAGACTCAGGCCTGACAGAGGCAGACCACTGAGAGGCTGTGCCTGTGAGCTAGGTCCCTGGCTAGCTCAAAATTTTAGTCATGCACCCTTGTCTAAAAGTTTTTGAGCATGGACTCCAAAATATGACTACTTACCTATAAGTGATAGAGAGGCAAGTTTATATTTTAACCATATAAAATAAATGATATTATGTATATTTCAAACATATGTATATTTAAACATATGTTATGTGTACCTTGAACATATATAATACTACTTCAGACAATGAGATGAAATATATAAAAATAGAAGTTCTAATCATTTCCAGTCCTCCTGCAGTGAATTCTCTACTGCATCCCCTGTGTCACTCTAGCCCACTCTGGAGACCACTGGCTAAGGCCAGTCTGAGCCTGAGATTCTGATGCTAAGGCTGCAGTAGAACTTGGGACTGTGCTGATGCACACCCAGGGCCCTGGACTAGACCACAATTTCGGAGTATTTGAATTCTATTCTCAAAAATTCTGATGCAAATGTTTCCATTCCTTGGGAAAAGTCAACACTTAGGCTACTTTCAGCACTGAGAAAGATGCAAACAGCACCATCTCTTACCAAAGCAAAGATAATTTTCACAAAATTTTAATTTTTTCTTCCTTTTTAAAAGTAACATTTTTATGTTACTGATTAAAATATAATCGTGGAGGACTGTGGGGGAGGGGGGACATCTCTCCTTGGCTTAGTTGAATTTCTAACAAGTCTTGCTAATTTTGACTTGATGGTCTGTTAGGCTGCTGATGGCAGAAGGCTTGCATTCATCTAACTTAAACCCCTGGATTATGAAGGTGGTGCTCGATGGGGCAGGACCTGTGCCGGCATGGTGAAGTGGGCGGTCTCTGGGAAGGCTCTAGCAATACCCAGGGGGATACATGTGTAAAGAAACCGTGTTTGAACACAGATATTGCTGCGGGGATGGTTCCCTAGAAAGTAACTCTCAGAGCAGAGTGCATCTAAGAAGTCAGCAAATAAATACATATGAAGCACTTCACGCGGGCTCTGGGGGAGCAGAGCTGTTCTCTCCTTGAACTTTACCTGCCTCTTTCTTTGGCAGAGCGGCCTCCTCCTGCTCTCGCTGCATCTCCTCATGGTCTTACTCAGATGCCAAGATAAAAGTTTGCTCCTTGAGCAGGAATGCTGGGCAGGAGATGACAAAAAGTTCATCGCGACTTTCGCTCGTTTAGGGAAATCATTTGCAGAATTTTTCCTTCCACAAGACAGATGCTCTCTCCCCAACCAAATCCCCAAAGCTAACAGATGCATATTTATGAGGAAATGTAACTATGGCATCTGTGAAGGCACATTTCCATATCTAAATATTTATTGGGACAGAGGGATGTGGTGGAAACAGCAGAGTGAAAGGAACAATTAAATGTTACAGGAATTACAATTTTTTAAAAAATCACTCTTTTTGGTTGTATTATATGTCAGCAACTTTCAGGTCTTGACTTTTATAGATAGAGATTTTTATAGAGACACATGGGACATTTCCATGTTTGAGATGCACGTTCTAGAAATTGTAGGAAGACACAGACAGTTTTATGGGAGGCGTGGAGGCACTGAAGTCATCACCTAGCCTAGAGATCAAGAGAAGATAAAGCTACACAACAACTCAGCAGATGCACCCAAGGAATCAAATAATGAGAAGGCTCTAAAGCCTAGTTATAAAATAATAATTTATCTTGAAAATAAAAGAGTGGTTTCTCTAGACAAGTACTGCATTTCTTTTGTCTCCTTCATGCCGACATGTTTCTATTCTATTTACTCTGAGAAAAATAAATTTTGAAAAATGCTCTCCCCAGATCATGTACTCTCTCTTTTTTACTATTTGGTTTGTTTTTGTTTTTTTCTTTTTAAAAAGATTAGACACTAGAAATCAAAGTTACTATTTTTTTTTTTTTTTTTTGGCCAGATAGATAAAGGGCTAAGCTAAAGGGCATCCTCATCACTAGGGCTGGGAAGGCTCCAGGGGGTGGTGAGAGGGTGGGGATGGAGGACAGTGTCTTGATCCAGAAGGAGGTTCCAGGTGGAGCAGAAACAAGACTGATGTGCTTGGTGGGAGCTGCCTGCATGGAACTAATTGTTTAATGGGTACTGAGAAGTCACCTCACACGCTCATGTGAAGGGAAGAGAAGGTGAGACCCTCACGATGAGCCCACTTCATTCTCTCACAAACACATTCATTTGACAAAAATTTATTTAGCACCATTGTTTGCAGGGTGCTCTTCTTGGAGCTGGGGATACAGCAGTGAAAGAAGTCCCTGTACTTGAGGGTTTCACAACCTACAGAGGAAGATAGATAATAGATCATCGGGTAAGTGCCAAAGTGAAAAGTAGAGTTGACAGGAGGGAAAGAGAGAGGCCTGAAGGGGGTGAGGCTGCGCCCTCCCCTCTGGGTGAGGAGCCCAGCCTGGCTTCTATATCCAGAGGTGCAAAGGATGCAGGCGATGCTGAGTATGACCACCATGCCTGAAGCTCCAGAGGCAAAGGTCCCTGATTCTGGAAGGAGGCTGTAGTCTGACATTGTCCCAGAAAGGAGCTAGACACCCTCTCACTGCTTCTCTGTCCACAATAAAATGCAGAGGCTGAGAGGGACCAGGAGAAGGCACAGGTTATGGCATTTCAATCTGAAGTGAAGTATTTCCCATTATCTTAACAAAGTCAGGATGTACAATGCCTATTCACTTGTTTGTTTGTGTTTATTCAGTAAATGTTTACATTTACAGCTCCTATGCACCAGTTTTTTAAAAGAACTTAACTCTTTTCTAAATGAACTAAGTGCAAACATAAAAATATTATATTTACAAACTGATTACCATTAGAGCAAATGCTAAAGAAATACAAGCACCTAGGACCAATTTGTTACCTTTAGCAACAATTCTTAACCTGTTAAAAATTGTTGTTTAATCCAATCCTGGTCATACTCAGGCCCCAGGTAAAACTAGTTTACTGACTGTCTTTGACTTCTTTTCAGCTCAAAAATCTTCCTTTGAAGTCTTCTATATTTTGGCATTTCGGTCGGAGTTTTTTTTTTTTTTTTTCCCAGCAACACCAGCATCATCAGGGAACTTGTTAGACATGCAGAGACTCAGGCCTGCTCCGGAGCACATTTTAACAAGATCCCCGAGTGATTCGTGCACGTACTAAAATTTAAGAAGCACTGCTATAGACTATATCTAGTCCTGCTCTAACAGGAAAGCCTCTCTCTGAATCTTGCAAGATAGGCCACATTTGTCCTTTGGAACTTCCACTTGAAAAACTCACCACCTCTATTCCCTGAAGACCTAACCTTTGCTAGAGTCCCTCTCTCTGTCCTGTCCCAGGGGCTCAGAGGTCTTCATGGCAAGTCCTGCCCCTCTCTGAGTGTCAGCACACACTTTCCAACTCTAGATTCCCCACACCCAGCAAGGAGTGGGGTAGAAGGTGGCTAACCTCCATGCTCAGGTCACGATGGTGGCACTATTGTGACAATGGAGTGGACTCCTTATGTTATAAGGTCCCACCTCCAGCCTGTTCCTTTCCGCTTGACTCAAATCCCTAGAATCTCGTGTGTTCCAGGCACCTCTCTCTCCGCTTGGTTGGGGACTCCTTGGCTCCATTTGGACTCCACCCACTGTCTACCTCCCTGAATTGCTGCCGAACGAATGTCTAGGGCCTTTGGCCCATTTACAAATGCAATCGTGGCAGAGAAACAGGCGCTGGTGAAGCAGTCAGCCTGAAGTAACTGCAGCAGATCCCTTCCAGAAATTTGCTAATCTCATGATCTTGAATCCTTGCCAAGCAGCCCCTGGCCAGCTCCCTCCTCCAAGATCCTCCTCCTTGCTACCCAAGGCTATTGTTATACTCAGCATCCACAGTCCCTGTGCTAAAAAAAAAAAAAAAACTAAGAAGCAGCATATTATAGACATAGGATCACACACGTTATCTGGCGCATGCCCAGCTTCCTTCCCCAGGTCAGCTGAGATCATTTTTTTCCTCTCTTATCAGGCATTCCACCTCACTGTACTCGCAGATTATCTGTTTGTGCATTGAAATGTTTTTCTTCTTAACAACCTGATCAGATTTCTAAAAGTTGTTCATATGTTTAAAGGGGAGAAAAAAAAGAAAGAATCTAAGAGCTCCAATCCAAAGACTGGGATTTTTAAAAAATGTTTAAAGGGACCACACGTTTCCCCCACTGAATAGCTTAAAGTGCTTCAAGCAGATAGAAAATTATTTCCTCAGTCTCTCTGATAGGATCCTATCTGAGTTATGGGATGTAGCTTGGGTAGTGAACTCATCATATTTGCAGTGAATCTACTGGGTAGGGACCCATGAGAAAAAATAATGATGTGTCTTGCAGATGACACATATAATGGTTATCTCAACGTGGCTATGTACTTAGGTGGTATAAACTTGGCATGTAACTAGTCCTTCACACGTGAAAGCCATGTAAACTTGCAGCCTTGGAGTCAAAGCTCCTCTTATGTGGAGATTAAGCTACTGAGTGGTGACTGGCAAGGGCCCCTGGGTCTGGTTGGCTGTTTTTGTGAAAATGTAAATAAAAATTCTATAGTATGCTTTTCATATCACGTTACATGAAAAAATGGCAACATTCGTATGTCACACTGATGTCACCCAGAGGTAATCCGGAGCCCAAACAAGACTGCTTCCAATGGAGATGACCAGCTGTGGGTCTCTAGCCACCCAGGCATGCTTGGTCACCTGGCAATGGGGGCTACTCTCTATCTCGGGACACACTCTTGGGAAGCACTTGTATCTACAGCACAAATGCTACCAAGTGCCACCTGAGGGCAACTTCCTACCCCTGCCACTACTGTATTCAGTGCTATCTCTCCATCCAGTTTTCGGACACTGTGCAGTTCCTCTGCCTGTTGTTCCTTCCTCTTCTCCCCATGGCCATTGCTTATGCCTAGTTATGGGAAGATCTTGGAGTAACAGTGTTGTTCCTACTTTTGAAGGCTGGAACACACTCACAGATGATGACCAGGCATGTGCATGGAGGGCGCCCAGTGGCAACACTTGCTGTTCAAGGGGCCGGACAAGTTCTTAATTAGGAAGCTCCGCGGTAATAACCTCCTCTGAGGTCAAGTTAGAGCCTATCACAGTCATGGTCACTTTGCCCAACATTTTTGCGTGCTGAAGAGACTTCCCAGTCCTGCCAGGCTAGTTCAGTGGATACTTCCAGGACAAACATGTTTTATAAAACACAGGATGCCCCATTAAATTTGAATTTCAGAAACACAAATAACTGTTCAGTACAAGTATGTCCCATGTAAATTCCAAATCTGATGGAGTCCTGTGGTTTTATTTGCTATCCTGCAGCCCTACTTTCATGGTTATTGTGAGGATTCTCTGGGATAACACACATGAAAAGCTTAACACAGGGCCCGACATGCACCACAGCTGCACGATTGAGATCAGCCAGTCTGTCCCAAGAGAGGATAGGGAGGAAGGGCCGGTCCTCCTGTTGGACACCCATCTGCTCTCTGCTTTGTTTGGGTACCAATCCCCAGGTGGGAGATAACAATCTTTAACAAGCTCTAAGTTTGAGCTACAGCTGGTAGTTACCTCCTGCAGGTTTCCAGATCTAGCTGAAGAGTTATACAGTGTTTGGGCAGCCTTTGTTCCTCATAACAAAGATAATTCTGGCTTCTTAAACATCGAAAGCCCTGGCAGCTCTGAGCCCGCACTCCCACCTGGCACAAATCAGCAGCTGAGCAGCAGCTGCTCCCTTTCATTAGGCATGCACTTGCCAGCTTGCCATCTGGTCCATCCACAAGCTCCTATCACCTGCCTGGACCTGGGGCCGGAGGATCTGAGTTGCCACCCCTGTGCCTCCCCTGCAGCCCTCTCCCTGTGCTGGCTCTCTGACCCCAGAAAATGCTGGACCAAAAGTGGGGCAGAGACTGGAGAGAAGAGTTAGGTAGGAGGAAAACAGGATGGATGCTTCCAAAGCCAGCATCTTTATCGGCCCCAATTCAAGAAATTGTGAATTGAGTTAGGTCCTGATGCAGGATAAAAGGGGGAAAAAGCCTAAGTACAAACAAAAATGAAAACAAACAAAAAACAGGAAGGGCAGCGTTGTGTGTGAGTCTGGCAGGGGTGAAGAGGCTCAGGAAGATAGTGGAGAAGCAGGTAAGAAAGATGAGTGACTGGAAACTTAAGAGGCACAAGGGTCAGCTAGTCAGGAGAAAAAGACAAGGGCAGCCATGGAATGACTATTACAGTGACTATTAATGACTATTACAAACAAACTTTTTTCCCAGTGGATTAGAGTCTCCACAAAGTATAATTCCAGGCTGTTGAAGAGTTGCTGAGGAATTCTTACCTAAAGGCAAACAGAGCCCTTTCCCTTTTATTCCGCTCCAGATGACATCCTTTCTACCAACAGTGGGGACAGTGCTAGAATTGGGATTGGGACCTGAAGGATAGCAGATGGGACTTAAGGCCCATAGGATGGCTGATGCTTTGCATTTTGGTGTTTCCTTCCACTGAGTGTGCCCTGCAGTTGACAGAGAGTGACTGAGAGGCCCAGGAATGGCCCTGACCAGGTCACATGGGACTCCGAGGGGTAACTAAGGGTGCTTGCCCTCTTCCCTCCCCTACTCTGCACTGATCTTCAGAAATAGCTGAAGGGTGAAGGGTGACAAGGAGCAGAATAGAGAATCATTTTGTCCCGGAAAGCAGCTTCTGGGACTCCCCGTTTCCCCCAAATGGGCCTGCAATTGTTGGAAAGCAGAAAATCTGAGAAAGGGAATTTTGCCACATAAGACCTGCCTCGAGAAATGCGGGGAAAAGAGGGAAGAATTTTGCTTTCTGGGGGAGAACAAAGCAGCTTCATACGGAAAAGATGTAACATACTGAACAAGAACCTGGCCGAAGAACCCGCCCCACCTGTCCTACAGCAGAGGCCCCGGGAAGCAGAAGGCATCCCCGGGCCTCAGGTTCCATGGGCTGAGGACCATCCCTCAGCCTAGGATGTAACTTCCTCATCTGTGGGCGGCTGATCTTAGAAGCACAGAGGTTAAAGGGGAGATGATGGAAATTCCTCTTCTCCTACTGGACCTTGGACTACCTCTGCTTATTCGGCTCTCAGTACACGCCTTTCTGGAAATGTTATAATAGATTTTTCCATTTAGGTCTTGCATAGCTCTAGCCAGCACATTACTAAGCATTTTATCTTTTGTTTCTGTTGAAAATAGGAGTTTTTCATTGAAATGCTTAATGGTTATTATCAGTGAATATAATGTTATCTACATTTATATGGAAGTCTTGAATGTATGTATCTTGAGGAACTTTCGTATTAAATACAGGAGTCTATTTGTAGATATGTTATTTAGGGTTTTTGCACCTTTGTTTATATGTGAGATTTGCATACCATTTCCTCATACTTTCTTTGCCTAGTTTTGCCATCAGAATTATGCCAAAATCATAAAATGAATTGGGAGGTATTGCGTACTTTTCTAAGCTCTGGAACAGTTTATACAATGTTGGAGGTATCTTTTCTTGAAAGCTTAGTAGACTGTACTTGTCAAAATTCCAAACCTAGTGGCATTTATTAGGAATATATCTTTGACTGCCCTTTTCAGGTTGTGTGTGTGTGTGTGTGTGTGGTGGGGAGGGTGATTTTCTCATGTCAGGTGTATTTCTTAAGCCAAATTTTGATTAATTTTATCTTCATAGAAAATCATCTCTTTCACTTATATTTTCTATGATATTTAAAACAAAGTCATAAAAAGTATTCTTTTACAGTTTTAGAAATCCATGTCCTGAGTTCTGTTCTTTCTCAATCCTAATTTTGCTTGTGTTTGTTTCCACCCTAGTTGTTGATCAGATTTGCCAAAGATTTGTCTATTTTGTAAGGTAGTTTTTTTAATTCATAAATTCCACTACTTTTTCATCTTTTTATAACATTTTGCTTAATTAGTTGTGTTTTTTTTTTTTTACTCTCAGGGTTTACATTGTCTTTTTAACTCTTGAGTACAACCTTAGTTTATTTTTGATCTTTCCTATAGAATTAGATTTTATTCCTATGCATCCTTACTTAGTATTTCCGTTTTGAGTGGGGCACACCAACTTCTCATTCAAAGGGATCACATTGGAGTGAGTCCGAAGACTCTTGCATCTTGCCAAAAAAGGCTCTCTTCCTCTTGGGGTTGTTGAACTGAGAATATATATGCCAGGCCCTGCAGTTGACCATTATTTTGCAGTCATATGGGGAGAGTTTACCTGAGAATAAAGGCAACACTGAGGAAACAGGAATTGATGATTTTTTTTCAGCACCTGGATCTAACCATGCCTGAAATCTATCCTGGACTTTTTAATTACATAAACCAATATGTTTTTCCATTTGCTTAAGCCAGTTTAGTTAGGTTTCAGGCCTTCATAAATTAAGGAATCCAACACTGTCTTCCAATAAAAGCACTGAATTCTATATATTTTCCTCTGAGCACTGCCTGTATGCTTCAGGTTTTGATATATTTTTCTTATAGTAGTTCATTTCTGAATAGCTAGCAATTTCTATTTAAATTTTTCCTTTAACTTGAAAGGATTTAGAGTTTTTAAAATCCAGTTGGATTGTTTTTAGATTTGTTTTTTCTTTCTATTTCATGTTGATCGTATCGCATTGTGATCGATGAGTGTGGTCTGTCTAATGTTTGCTTGATTAGGAATTTCAGAATTTATGAAGATTTTCTTTGTGTTAATACATGGACAGTTTTAGGAATGTTCCATGTATGTTTTAAAAGTATGTGTATGTATTTTATATCTACACACATAAAATTTGGAGGTTTTTATTGTAAATATTTTTAAACCAGTCATGTATGCATACTGAATTAAGTTTATTATGTCATTTGAATCCCATGTATCTGTATCTATCTGACCATTTTATTGGGAAATATTTTAAAATCTCCCTTTAGCGTTGTGAATATTATTTTTCTTTGTACTTATCCCAGTTCTTGCTTTATGTAACTCAGGCAATTTGTTGGCTACATTAGGATTTATGTTATAATTTCCTGGATAACTGCACCTCTTCAAAATATGACATATACCCTCTTTGTTTCTTTTGATTTTTTTTTTTTTGCTTCAAATTCTGTTTTGTCTAATATAATGTTATCACACTTAAGGATTTTTTGTTACCATCTGTTTTGTAAATCTTTTTCAAAGATTTTTTTTCCCCATAGATGTGTTTCTGTGTCATGTTTGTATCTCTTGTAAGCAGCATATAGTTTGAATTATCTTGGTTTTGTTTTTTACCCATTCTGAGAGTATTTAGCAGGTGAATTATTTTATGGTAATTGCTGATATAGTTAATTTCTGAGAGTAGAAATAAAATCTAACCAATTGGTATTATAGTTCCACCCAGGGAAATATTCCTGTACTGTTTTTAGACGATTTTCTTTCCTTCCTTCTTTCTATTCTCTTCCTTAAGATAGATGTTATAATGTTTGGAGATGTTCTCTAAGCCTTTTAATTCCATTTTCTCATTTTTCATCTTTTTGTTCTTTTGAACTATCTTCTCAATTTCTTAGCTCCACTCTCTACAGTGTTGCTTTTAAGCTTTGTCTCACCATCCATCTATTGAAATGGTTCTTTCAATAATGGTGATTTTTATCTTCAGTTTCCCTGTTGATTGTTCATATAACCTGATTTTGTTTTACAGATGTGTAATCTCTGTTATTTCCTCTGAAGATATTATTCATAACAACATTTCTTTTAATGCCTGCACCTCTTTCTTCTCTCAACTCGTTTTCATTTATTTCAGTTCTTTTGTTTATAAGTTTTAGTGTCTCTCTCATGTTGTTTATTTATCTAACATGTTAGGTAACTCTGGTGTGGACTCACATTTGCATTTGAGACCCTCTCTTGCCTGTTTGTGAATACTGTGCTTCTTTAACAAGGCTTGTCTCCAGTGATGTAGGGGAAAGCAGAGTGTACTCTCAACGTGCTGTGTTCATTAATAAATGGTCTTCTGGGCCTGGCATCCCATGTTTCCCCAGCTATATATGAGCTGCTTCGTGGGGCCAGAGTGCCCATGTTCATGGCTCCTACATGGGACTGAAGGAAGCAGTCCCACCTGCCACTTTGTAGTATCCCAACCTCTCATTCTATTGTTCCCTGCATCCCCTGGGAGCTGGGACCACCCCAGATCTACACCCGCCAGGGACAACAGACCTCTTCTCTGTCCTTGGACTACATTTATTTTAGCCCAAGTTTACTATGACTATCAAAAATTTTAATACTGATATTAATATTTCATATTCTGCTGGATCAGACTCCTTCACAACCTCCTACTCATTCCCGGAGTCACTTAATAGAACTGAGTGCTTTCATAACCTAAGTTTCAGAGAGTCTCAACTTTTTATTGCATCCATTAAAATATTTACACCTTGAATTTGCCTAAGGCTGTCTCCTTAAAAAGCAAAAACAGGGCTTCCCTGGTGGCGCAGTGGTTGAGAGTCCGCCTGCCGTTGCAGGGGACATGGGTTCGTTCCCCGGCCCGGGAAGATCCCATGTGCCACGCAGCAGCTGGGCCCGTGAGCCATGGCCGCTGAGCCTGCGTGTCCGGAGCCTGTGCTCCGCAACGGGAGAGGCCACAACAGTGAGAGGCCCGCATACCGCAAAAAAAAAAAAAATTTCCAATTTAGAATGAGATGTTTCTCAGAATTATACTGGACATTTCAATGTGTTCTACAGGGTTTATAATTAATAGTCAAAGCAGCACCTGCTCTAAATCTTAACTGCTTTCTTCCCCATGAAAACTCCATGTTGGAGATGTTGGTGAATTGATTTGTACCACATACGATGGTTGCAGACATAGCTTGGCAAACACCATACAGAAAGCTGAACATGGTATTGAAATTTTTCCCAAGGAAAAGCTTAATTATAACTGCAGGCATTCAAGTCAAGTACCTGCTAATGAACATGATGGTGATAGTACTATTATTTACCACTTGATGTCACACAGATGTCTGGACATCCAAAGACACTGAAGAGGTGGCATAATTTATCTGATAACAATAGAAACACTCTAGAGTCCAGTAACTCAGTTTAGCATAAACTGCCTTTTACATTCAACCTTGCTGTTCTTTTTATTTAAGTGTGTCCCTCTCAGTAAAGGATCCCTAGGTTGTGAGTCCACCTGTTCTAGTCACATCTGTCCCTATGGGTACATAGCTCGCCTTCCCTGGACCTTGGCTTTCTCGTCCCACAAAAAGGCTGCAGAGTCAGGCAAGGCAAAGCACAGCTGCTAACCACAAGTGGAGCTGGCACCAGCTCTAAGACTCGAATAATTTACTTCAAAAAGTGTGCATGGAAATACCACTTTTGTAAATTAAACTGTTTCTAAAATAATTTTTATTATTTTTCCTTCTAAACAAGAAATATGTGTTTATTTCAGAAAAAAATATAAAAAAGACAGAGAAACAAAGGAAGAACATTTCTTGCACTGTTTAATCAATTGCATTTTAAATGTCCTAGGGGAACATAAAAACTTTAAAAGCACACAGATAAATTCTGTGTAATGTGGATGCTTGATTTATTGCTTGATTTTTCATGTAATAAGTTTACTCTGAAACAGGATTCAGGGGTATTTCTTGATATATACTCACCCGTCCATGCAATCAGCATTTCTAGAGTTCTTCTGCTTTAGGACCATGACTTATCCCTGCTGCTGTGTGCGCTACATCTAGAGTTAGTGCCGCTCTTTCTGTGCATAATCACAACTGTTGTTTTTGGGTTTTTTTGTGGTGGTGGGGAGGGGGCAGGGGGAGTTGTTTTCCTCCCTTCCTTCCTCCCTCCCTCCCTCCCTCCCTCCCTTCCTTCCTTCCTTCCTTCCTTCCTTTTTTTTTAGCAAACCGAACTCAACAACACATTAAAAGGATCATACACCATGATCAAGTGGGATTTATTCCAAGGATGCAAGGCTCTTTCAATATCCACAGATCAATCAATGTGATACACCACATATCAAACTGCAATTGTTTTTGTTTCAACTTCGCACTGCGGGGCAGGAGGCCTCCTGTCCTGTGATTGACTCACCATCCACTCGGATGATGGACGCTCTCATGGTCAGGTGCAGACCATGAGATACCCGTCCAATACCAAACTGAGCTTTCCTGCCATCGTGCTATAAATCCATTCTCCAAAAGAAATACTTTAAAAACGTGGTTTACTTTTGGAGGTAACTTTATCACTTTCTCCCCCACCCCGTCACTTGGGTGGGGTACAGTAGCTCCCGTGGAGGGGCTGAAAGCATACCTCAGCAGAAAGGGTCACTCTGACCATGTATCTCATTAAACCCTTAACAGCTTGCTATAAAACTGAAAAGTGCAGAGGCCACTTCTCATCTCATGTCTTATTATAACTGTTGTTCTGACATTCCCTATCTGGAGCCCATTATTAGCATGCCCTGAAGGAACTATCTTCACAAAGGAAGTCAGGCTTATTAATTCAGTCACAGTCTTGTGGAATCCCAATTCAGCTTCTCCTGTTAATGAAACACGCATAGTACTTGACAGTCGCTGTTGAAATTCGCTGTCATATCTATGGTTTACCAGAGCCTTCCCTTCTGAGATTTCTAACAAAGTGACAGGGATTTCCCAGCAGCCTAGTACTTTATTTTTCTGGGTTTATTTGAGATGTCAGTAAATGCAAGATATGAGGGGAAAATGTGTGTTTTTACAAAGAACGTTTATTTGATGCTTCAAAAATGTCTTGCATAAAAAGATAGTTATTCATGCATTGTCTTCTTATTATTCTTAAGCATATCATTTCAATATATATTGATTAGCACAAACAAATGAATAATACTCAAGCACAAACAGCCCTCACAAGTTATGGAATAGATTCACAGTGTATACGTAGGCACATAAATCACAAAAATATATATATGTTTTATGTAATTATTTTGGGTCTGCACATAGATACATTTTGGAAGCCATTTTATTTGCTTTGTCTTTATTCACAAAATATATATGGAGGAAAAGACGTTATCTGTGTTTATAATTTCCAACAAATTTTAGACAATTTCAGCTCTGGAGTATTAACTTACTGTTGGAAGTAACTTTATAAAACAATAGGAACTCTGTGGCCATTTGAATTTACCTAGAGTGACGGAGTAAGGGCTTAATCAATTACCAATATTTATTAAGAGCCTACCCGGCATTGTGCTCGTAAAATAAGCCACAATCTCTAGGCTTTGAGGAGATTATGCTTCTGGAGAGGAAGAGTATGTTTGAGAAAAAGAGGGGAGAGGGGCAGTAAACTGCTTCAGGTGCTGACAAGAGATTGACACCTGAGCCAAGCATGGTGGGGCCACAGAGGTGACTGTGGCTTAGTCTACGCGAAGGTGAGAGAGGGAGCTCAACTCTCATGCTGTGTTCATGGGTGAATCTCCCACTGATCTCACAAGGTGACATTCTGATCCACAATCGTAAGGGCAACACATCCATGGAGCCTATCTAATGGTGACTCTAGGAGTAAAATGAGTGAAGTTGGTTCCAACAGCTACCCTGACTCTCTTCCCATCATTGTGTCTCACCCTAAGAATTGCCAGCTGTGACTGACTCACGTTAACTTATTCCATAACAAAAGTCACAAATAAAATTCACAGTACTTTGTACAGAGCTAAGCTCTGCCTTGTTATCATTCTTGTATTTAAGTGAAAGGAGTGATCTGTTTTCAGTTAGAAATTGGAGGTCGTTTTCCTTCCTTGGGTGGGTTTTTAAAAAATGATGGCAATGGCTTCTATCTGCCGATTAGATGTTTCTCAGCAGCTTGTGTTTTTCTTAGCAGCGTGTGGTTCATTGGGTTAGAATAGTGGTTCTCAGCTGCGGGTGATTTTGTCTCCAAAAAAGATACTCGGTAGTTCTGGAGACAATTTTGGTTGTCCTGGGCCGGCGGGGAGACGCTACCAGCGTGAGAGAGGCCAGGGGTGTGGACAAACATCCTGCAGTGCACAATCCTGCCCCCTGTACAGAGAGTTATCCAGCCCAAAATGTTAGTAGTGTCGAAGTGGAGGACTCCTGTGTTGCATGACAATATGATTTTTATAAAGCAGTGCCTAGAGGGGAAAATTGGAATGATGGTCTGCGTGGAAGGAGTGAATATTTTTTCAGAAGTTCATCTCTTGGTTGAGAAAGCTTAAGGGCATGTTCACTTCTAGACGCCTCTAGCAAAATCTATGAAAGGAGGCAGCAGTAGCTCTCTGACCTGTCTGAAATGGGAGTCACTGAATGTCTGCACTGTGGGCAATTTCTTCCCCCTTCTAATCCGTTCACCATCTACACACTCACGCACCCTCCCTTCTCTCCCAACACAGTGTATCTTCTACTCTTCATTGTATTTCTCCCATCCCAAGTTGCATATCAGTTCTTAAATGCTGTTTTATATCACCAAGAAATCCCACCCACAAGATATGCAACCCGAGAGTCTGCAACCTAATTTCAGACAGCTGAATACTTCTTTAAATTAAAAAATGTTGATGGCAGGAGCTGATAACAGCTATGCACCTTTTTTTTTTTCTGGCATTCACAGATAGACATGTATTTCAAAAGGCTGCCTCTTCTTTCCAGGATACCATTAGAGGAAAAATAAAGCAATTTACCCTTTGAAGTCTTTTTATTCCAAAAAAGGTGGGGGCAGGGGGTGGTGGTGGTGAGGGTGAGAGATAGAATGAAAAAAGGAACTTTCCTCAAAGGAAATATTCTAGACAGATGACTTGATTTAGAGCTCTTACATGCACTTAGCTTTTTAACAGTCTGAATAACTCAGCAAATCTGAAACAAAGAAGGTTTTAAAAAAGCATCCCGTGGCTGGGACTGTGGGTAATGAAATTTGCTTTGAACAATATGATCACTGTGTGTGAGTGTTTCGGATGATGACCAGAACATACACACAAAAATCTTTGTTCTGTTGGTGCTGTTCTAATTTTAGAACCAGATTAGAACTTGTGCTCTTGCCACTGTGGAATTTTGCTTCCCATGGAAATAGCCACTCCTTCCTTAGAAGTGGGCAGAAGACACTATTTCAAACAGTTAGAGAAGTCCTGAGGCGGAAGTGGCAAAGGTGTGGCATGTGCCTGGCACAACTGCTGGTCCCCACTTCCTCTTCCTTTCCCATGGCCAACACATGAAAGGAGTAACCAAGGCCTCCTTCTGATTGAGCCCAAACAAGGTCCCTGAATCCTCATGCAGAATTCCTTTCTGTCTGAGCCCCTGGAGGGGTCTCGCCGTAGAGCAGATCTCCTGGTCAGAGGTTTTACAGTTTTTCCTCTTTTCACCTGTACCACACAGCCCAACACACTGCTGTCTATGAAATGCAACCAACAAAACCCACTACTCTCACTGGACTGAAAGTACCTGTAACTCCTGAATGATCATCAAGTGAGTTATTATCCCTCTAGCTAATATTCCCATATTATTATTAATATAAATGCTAAATTACATTATTATTAATAATGAAGTCCTCAGAAAGAGTACCTGGCACAAGCAGTGCTCGTTAAGTGTTAGATATTATTGTTATTAATGTTATTATTATTATTAGACCATCAAAGTCCCCAAAGAGTGTTGATTTGTAAAAAGAGGGTTTTGCTAGTATCACTGTTGAAGATATGATTCATGATATAACTAAGCTCAGCTCCTTGATGTGGCTAATTTTGAGCGTCATTTGGGCTAATTTTGGTTCTTGGTACTGGATTTCATGAGGGCACACAGACCATTCTGAGGAAACAGGCTGCTCCCTTTCTGTTCAGGGAATACTTGACAGGTCCTCGCAAATCTTTTCCTGTCTAACATTCTCTTCTGATCCATGGAGCTGTCCAAGCTCAGTTTCTGTACCGTGACCCTCTTCACATTCAGGGGAAAGAACAGTAAAAGCTGGGAGACACCTAACTCTTACTTTTACCTCCACACAATACACTTCAATTTTTCTTTCCATTTATTTATTTATTTATTATTATTTTTTTGCGGTACGTGGGCCTCTCACTGTTATGGCCTCTCCCATTGTGGAGCACAGGCTCCAGACGCGCAGGCTCAATGGCCATGGCTCACGGGCCCAGCTGCTCCGCGGCATGTGGGATCTTCCCGGACCGGGGCACGAACCCGTGTCCCCTGCATCGGCAGGCGGACCCTCAACCACTGCGCCACCATGGAGACCCTCCATTTATTTTTAAATGTCTTCTGTGTTACCATTATGTAATTGGGAAGGTAACTGTGTTCATGACTTGAACAATTATATCTAAAATCTCTCTGGCATTTTCAAATACTTGTAAACCATAGCCGAAGATCTCCCTCCAAGGTGTCACTTCATTTGCACGCCTCTGAATGCCTTCACGCTCTCAGTGTGGTCACCCTGGCTCCCGTAAACATGGCTGTTGATAAATCCCTAGGAGCACAGGTCTGTGAGAGGAGGTCTGCCTTGTAGAGTGCTCATCTGGATTATTTGCGACAAGTTTTCACAACTGGGGCAGGTGTCTATGTGGGCGGCTATGCACAGATAATGGGTTTGGGGATGCCCAAAAGGCTTATTTGGCTTATTAATGACTGATGCTCTGCAAAAGGAAAGCTTAAAACAGTTCAAACGCAAATGATGCTGGTAGTGTTGATGTGTGAAGCCACCCTAGTCACTCACCTCCATGTGATGAGTTCGTCCGGTACTTTCCTGAGAACACATTTGGATGCGGAACATGGAAGAGAAGGATGAAGGCAGAGCTCAGTTAGGGTAAGGGGATGCCAGTTAGATGGGTATTTGCCCCCTGCAGTAATAGTCCTAGAACCAACCCTGCTCACAGGGAGAAGGGTAACAGTTGCTGTTTCCATCTCAGAAATGGGTTAGAGTGATTAAGTGATATTCTCAAGGCTATAAAATGCAGTCATAGAATGGCCCAAAGTTTTAAAATCAAAACTCTTGATTCTTTTGTCCACTATACATACTAAGAAGAGGAATAAATGGCAGCATCTGTTTTCATTAAATTTCAAATTTCACTCAGTTTTACTAAATTTAAATTCAAGTTTCTTTTAGTTTGCAAAACTGGAAGAGACTTTGATAGGCCATATTACCCATTCACCTGCCTCTGAAAATAATAGCTAACACGTATAAGCACTTGCCATGGCCTAAGGATTATTCTACATGCATAGTGAATACTAACATATTTAATCCTCACAGCTGCCCCATGGGATAGGTACGATTAACTGTCTCCATTTTATGGATGAGGAAATAGGCACACACTGTAAATAAATATTTATTAAGGAACTACTAGGGACAGTAAAGAAGACAGAGAATGTCCCTCTTCTTTCGTGGAATTGATATTTTACTGGGCAAAATAGAGTACAAAGAAATAAACAAGAAAAGGAACAGATGATACATGTTATGCCTGAGAATTTTTGTAAAGGTGACTTCATAAAGAATAATAGAGGGGTTATCCATCAGTCCAATTAGATGGTCAGAGGAGGTAACATAAAATCAAAAGGCAGCCCGCCATCAAAGGTTAGCTGGAAGAACATTCCAGGCAGAAAGACCAGGCAGTACAAAGGCCCTAAGGCTGCACAAGCATAGTGGTGTTTAAAAACCAGAAAGATGGCTGTTATGACTGGAGTTTGGGGGGCAAAGGAGATGAGGCTCAAGATGAAAGCAGAACAAGAGAAACAGAGGCAGAGGACCATTCAAGACAGGCTTGGAAATCTAGGGCAGGATGCTTGACTTTTATTCCAAGTGTGTGAGAAAAGCATTAGGAGGGTTCACCACAGGGAAGTGGCGTGATCTGGCCGAAGATTTAAAACAACATATGCAATATAGTGTTATCAACTATAGTCACCACGTTTTACTCTTGATCCTCAGAACTTATTCATCTTATAGCTGAAAGTTTGTACCTGTTTGCCAATCTCTGTTTCCCTCACCCACCAGCCACTTTTCTACTTTGTTTCTATGAGTTTGACTTTTTAAAAATATTCTACATGTAAGTGAGATCATTTCTGTCTTTCTCTGTCTGGCTTATTTCACTTAGCATAATGCCCTCAAGGTCCATCCATGTTTTTGCAAATGGCAGGATTTCCTTCTTCCTCATAGCCGAATAATATACCATTGTATATGCTGATATATGCCACATCTTTATCAGTTCATCTGTTGATGGACACTTAGGTTGTTTCTGTGTCTTGGCTATTTGTGAATAATACTGCAATGAATATGAGAGTGCAGATATTTCTTCAATATTGTGATTTTGTTTCTTTTGGATAAATACCCAGAAGTGAGATTGCTGGATCATATGGTAGTTCTACTTTTAATTTTTTTGAGAAAACTACATGCTGTTTTCCATAGTGACTGCATCAATTTACATTCCCACAAGACAATGTACTTTATTGTCTCAGAACATTTGCCTTTAGTAACCACTTCCTATGACTTATTCTCATATCTTTCCACAGCCATTTGCATCAATTCTTCATCTGGTAGTCCACGGCAATGAGAAAAGGGCCCATGATCCCTCACTCACCTGTTCTGTAAATATATCTTAATAAAACAACACTCTGTTGCTGTGGGACAATGAACGTGGGGCAGGAGTGAACGCAGGCAGACCCATCTGGGAGCTCTTGCTTCAGTCCTGACCAGAGAAGGTGGTGATTTAGTCCAGGGCTGCAGCAGTGAGATGGTGAGAAGGGATCAGATTCAGGATATTTGGGGAGTGCAGCTGACAAGTTTTGCTGCTGGCTGGATGGAGGTAGGGGGCTGGTGAGGGAAAGAGAACAATTTTTAGGCTTGGAACTTGAACAACGGGGGTGTATGGACAGGCTGTTTTCAGAAATGGGAAGACTGAAAGGAAACTAGACTTTTTTGGCATTTGAGTGGGTCGAGGGAGTGGGCGTGGAAATCATCTGCATGCTCTAAGTGGTTAATACTAAGGAACTAAACACAATTTTGTCATCAAACGTGGGTAGCAGCTTCTTTCATTGACATTATATTTAGATGCATAAAAACAATCACTTTTGCAACAGCCTTCTTGAACATGGCCAAGACCAAAATTGCTTCTTAACTAAGTTAGTAGAATCAGACATTTGGTTGGGTTTTCTTTCCTCTGTACAGCCTACGTGCAACAAAGCCCTAAATGAATGTCCTTTCATGACAGCAATGATGATAACTCACAAGCTGACTTTTATCTTCCACACCACATCAGAATAATGGTGCAATTATTGGTTTAATGGCTGTCTCCATCATCAGAATGTACACTCCTCAGAGGCGGGGGCCTTGCCTGGTACATTGTGGATGCTCAATAAATATTTGTTAAATCAATAAATGAATAAAAGCTTAAAGAATCTTTGAAAGAGGTATTCTGGTTTTGACTATTAAAAAAGGCAGCAACATGGATGGACCTAGAGATTATCATACTAAGTGAAGTAAGTCAGACAGAGAAAGATATATATCATATGATATCACTTACATGTGGAATCTAAAAAAATGATACAAATAAACTTATCTACAAAGCAGAAATAGATTTATAGACATAGAAGACAAAATGATTACCAAAGGAGGATGGGGTAGAAGGATAAGTTAGGAGTTTGGGATTAAAATACTACTATATATAAAATAGATAACCAGCAAGGACCTACTGTATAGCATAGGAACTATACTCAGTATCTTGTCATAACCTATAATGGAAAATTATATATATATAAAACTATATATACATATATATGAAACTATATATATATAAAACTGAATCATTTTGATGTACACGTGAAACTAGCACAACATTGTAAATTAACTATATTTCAATAAAAATTTTAAAAAACCTTTGTAAAAATAAGGTAGCACAGAGAATTCCATCTCCAAGGATATGAAATAGATGTCTCTTCCTTATTCTTCCTGCTCAGTGCAACTAAAACAAGCATAGAAGACTCTGAAGGTGGGGAAAGGAAGGCAGAGAAGCTAGGGGAACCCAGGGCCTAAGGAACCACACAGTGGTGAGTTCTCTCAGTTTTCTTTTGTCCTCATATATCTCTGACTAGGAGCTGAAGAAGCCAGTAACCCAGAAATGCGCAAGAGTGTAGATAAAAGAAACTCAACGAAAGCCTACTCTCTTTAGCCAAAGGACTAGGAAAGGAGAAAACTTGTAAGAGAGAAAACTTGCAGGACAGAAAACTTGCATACAATAACCTCTCTTCTCCAGCCAAATAACTCAGAAAGAGCTGTGGTCCCATCTCTACCGATGCCAATATAGTTGAGTGGAGATTTCCACCCATGCAAGGCTGTCCCAAGGTGCCCCAATACCCTTCTTGGAAGCCAAATAGAGAGCCTGCAGTGAGGTCCCCCTGTGGCATCAGGTGGAGACCACCCGGGGAGCCTGGCCCTTCCTCCTCACCCACAGTAATCAGGCATCTATCCCCTTACTGTGTGGGCTGGTGCCAGGGAAGCCAGGGGGAGATGAGGACTTTCAAGGTCTACCAGCATTAATGAGGCACATAAAGGGAGCAAGACTCCCACTCTCAGCCAGCGTAACAGGAGCCCCCACCACTCCTGCTGCAGGTGTCCATGGGGGATGAGTGGAGAGCCTGGCCTTCAGACTCCACCTCAATTTCAACAGCCCTACAACCGTCAAGTAAATTGAATTCATAATGTTAAAAAGTTCCAAAAAAGAAATATCAAGGTCACTTGAAGAATTATATCAAATGTTTACAAAATTAACATCAATTCTATGCAAGCTCTTCCAGAAAATAGAAAAGGAATGAACATGTCACAATTCATTATATGAAGTTAATATTACCCTGATTTCAAAATCAGTACCAAAAAGAAAAAAAATACCTACAGACCAATATCCCTCATAGTTATAGATACAGGGCTTCCCTGGTGGTGCACTGGTTAAGAATCCACCTGCCAATGCAGGGGACATGGGTTTGAGCCCTGGTCTGGGAGTATCCCACATGCTGTGGAGCAACTAAGCCCGTGCGCCACAACTACTGAGCCTGCGCTCTAGAGCCCGCAAGCCACAACTACTGAAGCCCGTGTGCCTAGAGCCCGTGCTCCGCAACAAGAGAAGCCACCTCAATGAGAAGCCCGTGCACCGCAACAAAGAGTAGCCCCCGCTTGCCGCAACTAGAGAAAAGTCCACGCGCAGCAACGAAGACCTAACGCAGCCAAAATATAAATAAGTAAATAAACAAATAAAAAAAAATTATAGATACAAGAGTCCTTAACAAAATATTAAGAAAAAACGCAGTACCTTACTTCCTTTTGAAGTCCCCAACACCTATCTCTTTCTCCTTAGTCCACAATGACATATATACCTCATCTCGCCTTACTGTTTTTGGAACCCCTCATGCTTGTATGAATTCACCATACATACTGTCAACAAAAATTAATCAATACTCTACGAAATTTTATTCGAACCAAATTTGAAGATTATAACCCAGGAACAGCATCACAGAAAGCTCTGACAACTGTTCTGTTAGAAGTCAAGACACAGTTATATATAAATTATTTTAGACAGAGGGCTGTACATTATATGTATTACTGACAGCTTACACAATCCAGATCTAAGCATTGTCATCGCCCCTTATAAGATCAAGGAGGAATGCTATCTTTAAGGAGTTGTCTTGTTGGTGCTAGGAGAGTGTGTTGCTCCTTACGGTTGAGCAGGTATTTCTGCCAATGGGAGAGGTCTGATCTATGCAGATACACAATGCACAGTAGAGGGGAGAGAGGAGGCCAAAGGGCAGAGAAAATTTTTTTGTTTCAATTTTTCTTGTCATAAAATATGAATTTTATTTCACAATACATAATAAATTTGATTATCTCCTGCTAATATCTGCCTTATGCCATTTTAATTGCCAGCCAAAAAAAAAAAAATGAAAAGGGGAAAAAGGGGACTATTCCCCTCTGCCACAATATATGAGTTTCATGGCCTAAAATTTAAAGTTACTACTATTAGTAACACTAAAAATATATATCTTGCGGTTTCCCTGGTGGTGCAGCGGTTAGGAATCCTCCTGCCAATGCAGGGGACACGGGTTCGAGCCTGGTCCGGAAAGATCCCACATGCCGTGGAGCAACTAAGCCTGTGCGCCACAACTACTGAGCCTGCACTCTAGAGCCCGAGAGCCACAACTACTGAAGCCCGCGAGCCTAGACCCTGTGCTCCGCAACAAGAGAAGCCACCGCAGTGAGAAGACCGTGCACCACAACCAGGAATAGCCCCCGCTCTCCGCAACTAGAAAAACCCATGTGCAGCAACGAAGACCCAATGCAGCCAAAAACAAATAAAAATAATTTATTAAAAAAAGAGGTACGAACTATTAAAAAATATATATCTTAAAGTCTATCATCTTATTATGAATTAATAAATTAACATAATTTTGTACCTTCTGGGTCAGACATTTATCAACTATAATGTCTCACGTTAACACGTCTGCAATAATAAGCCAAATATAGAATTTTCATTTTTTTGGCTTACAGTGGTATTTAAAATTTGATCATATTAAAATAGAATCTGTACAGATTGTCTTATTTTTGTATTTTATTCTTATTTGTATCAATGTAATATTTGCTTATAGTATAAAAATAAAATAATACTGAAAGGTTCATTAAAAAAAGGAAAGAAAAAGAACTCAGAAAAATATGAAAAGAATTATGCAGTATGACCTAGAGGCATTTATTCCAAGGATACAAGGCTGGTTCACTATTTGAAAATCAACCAATATAATATACGTTTCTCCAAAATACAGATATTTCTCCAATAATATACCATATTAACAGGCTAAAGAAGAAAAATTACATTGATTATATTAATCAATGCAAAAGAAGCATTTCACATAATTCAACATCCATTCATGATAAAAACTCTAAGAAAAAAGAACAATACAGGGGAACTGCCTCAACCTGATAAAGACTATCTAACATATACTTAATGGTGAAAGGTTGAATGTTTTCCTCCTAAGATCATGAACAAGGCAAAGATGTCTGATCACCACTCTAATTCAACATAGTGCTGGAAGTTCTAACCAATTAAAAAAGGAAATAAAAGGCATACAGATGGGAAAGGAATACAATTATTCCTGTTTGCAAATAACATAATTGTCTATGTAGAAAATCCCAAGAATCGCCAAAATCTCCTAAAACTAATAAGTGAGTTCTGCAAGGGCACAGGATACAAAATGAAGATATACAAATTAATTGTATTTCCATATGCTAGCAATGAACACGTAGACACTGAAATTAGAAATACCATTTGCATTCTCTTAAAAAATAATTAAATACTTACTGCCTTGGCAAACAAATACAGTAGAGAACCCAGAAATAGACCCACAGAGATATGTCTGATTTTTGACACGAGGGAGCAAAAACAGTTCAAATGGCCCTAGAGCTATTGGACATCAATAAACAAAATATAAACCTCAAAGCTGACACCTTACATAAAAATTAACTCAAAGTGTACCACAGACTTCATGTAAAACATAGAACTATAAAGCTTTTAGGAAAAAAACAGGAGAAAATCTTCTGATTCTAGGGCTAAGTAAAGGATTCTTAGACTTGACAGCAAAAGCATAATCTCTACAAAGAAAAATTGATAAATTGGACTTCATCAAAATTTAAAACTTTGTCCTGTGAAAGTCAAGCCACAAACTGGGAGAAAATATTTGCAAGCCACATATCTGACAAAGGACTAGTGTCTAGACTATATAAACTACTCTTAGGGTTCAACATAAAAAAGAACAACAACAAAAACAATCCAATTAGAAAATGGGCAAAATATGTGAACAGACATTTCTCCAAAGAGAATATACATATAGTAAATAAGCACATGAAAAGATATTCATCAGCACTAGCCATTGAGGAAATGCAAATTAAAACCACAGTGAGATACCACTTCACACCTATTAGAATGGTTAAAATAAAAATAAATAGTGACACTAAAAATACAATTACCATATGACCCAGCAATCCCACTACTGGGCATATACCCAGAGAAAACCATAATTCAAAAAGACACATGCACCCCAATGTTCATTGCAGCACTATTTACAACAGCCAGGTCATAGAAGCACCCTAAATGCCCATCGACAGACAAATGGATAAAGAAGATGTGGTACATATATACAATGGAATATTACTCAGCCATAAAAAGAAACGAAACTGGGTCATTTGTAGAGACATGGATGGACCTAGAGAATGTCATACAGAGTGAAGTAAGTCAGAAAGAGAAAAACAAACATCATATATTAGCGCATATATGTGGAATCTAGAAAAATGGTACAGATGAACTGGTTTGCAAGGCAGAAATAGAGACATAGATGTAGAGAACAAACGTATGGACACCAAGGGGGGAAGGTGGGGGTGAATTGGGAGATTGGGATTGACATATATACACTAATATGTATAAAATAGATAATAAGAACATGCTGTATAAGTAATAAATAAATAAAATTAAATTAAAAAAAAGTAGTGACAACATCAAATACTGGCAAAGATGTGAAGAAACTGAGTCGCTCATACATTGCTGATAGGAATGTAAAATGGTCCAGCTACTCTGGAAAACAGTTTGGCAGTTTCTTAAAACCAGAAACATGCAATTACCATACCATTCAGCAATTATACTCCTGGGCATGTATCCCAGAGATGTAAAGATTTATGTTCACATAAAAGCCTATATGTGGATGTTCTATAGCTGTTTTATTAGAAATCAAAAACTGGAAATACTCAGATGTCCTTCAACAGGTGAATGGCTAAATAAACTGTCCTGCAAACTACAGTACATTCACACTATGGACTACTACACAGCAATAAAAAGAATAAAATATTGATACAGGCAACAACCTGGATGAATCTCCAGAGAATCATGCTCAGTGAAAAAGTAACCAAAAGGTTACTTACTGCATGATTCTATTTACATAACTCCTCAAGTGGCAAAATTATTAAAGAGGAAAACAGATTAGTGGTTCCCAGGGGTTAAACAGGTAATGGGGTGGGAGGAAAGTGAGTATGGCTATGAGGGATGCTTGTGGTGATGGAAACGTTTCCTATCTTGCCTGTGTCCATATCAATATCCAGGTTGTAACAATGTACTACAGTTTTCAAGATGCTATCATCAGGGGAAACTGGGTAACAGAAATATGTGATGTCTCTGTATTATTTATTACAACTGCATGTGAATCTATAATTATTTTAAAATAACAAGTTTAACTTTAAAAATGAATTATAAATATTTTAAAAATCACAACAAGCAAAATTAAAGTATAGAAGCTAAGGGCTGGAAGGGCTTTTAGTGGTTTCCTTCTAGTCCGAAATACCATATACCAGACAAAACTCATTTAATCATTTTAATTTAAATTAGTAGTTTCATTTATAAATATGTCAGGATACGTGATTATATGAAGAAAATTCATTCAGAGGCTGTTTAGTCCAGGCTTAATTGATTCATGACTTGCAAAATATTATCCAGAGCTTCCAGTCCTACAGGAATAGGCTAAAATAGTCCTCTGTGGCTGTGAAGGAGCTTTCAGTGTGAGCTGAGGTCTAGCTGTATTTAACAAAGAAGCGGTCTGGTAGAAAGTGAGGCCACTTACTTTCCTGAAACCTTCTCATACTTTACGAGCGATTTACTTTGAGGAGAATCCTAGCTTCCTTCTTTGGGAATGTGGACACATATCCTTCTGGTTTCTAACACAAGGACTGACACGTGGTAGATCTTTAATAAACGTTGATTTGGCGCTGACAGTTCTCGCTTTACCCACTGTTTGTTTATTGCCTTTTAAACGGCAGAAATTTGCAGCAGACCACTGAATGGAGCAATGAAGGATCAGAGGACCCATCAAGCAAGTATGGCTGATAAAACTTCTCAGTACCCAGTTAAAAGGGTAAGAGATATCTCACATGTCCTTTCTGTATTCCTTTGCCTGTTGGTGAAGCCATCTACCAAGAAATCCACCAAAGGTACCATTATAGTGTTTTATTTCTAAAGACCTCAGGTTCTTACAGATACTTTTCTAACATACTATGCTAGATTATGTCACTAGTCACTCTCCTCTGATGATGTCTTTGATGGCAATGACTTAACCATCTCACTGAATGTTCTTTATCCAACATTTCTCCTGAATTCTGTTGCCAGCATAGGAAATAGGAGGCAGCAGAATCAGAGCTCCGGAAGCTGGAAGGGAGGTTGAGAAGGCATGTAATTACCTTCCTCACTTTTTAGGTAGAACACTAGCATCCAGAGTTCCCTTTGACCATGACAGGGACAGGATGCAAATTTCTACATTGCAAACTGCTGTTTTCCCTCGCTTACATTTCCCCCTCAACATTTGACATCTCATTTCAGGAGAAGAAAGATTGCACTGTGTTTTCGTCTTCGGTTTATATGAGAAATATTAGATCATAAGTCCCTGGAAGGTAAAAATTCTGCTTTTTTGTACATTATGTGTACCATCTAGCTCGGTGCTGTGTGTAGTCATTTAATATGCCCAATTTTTGGATTGATAATTTGAGCATTCGTCCCTTCCTTCTTAACATGAGCGCTGGTAAATTTTCTTGAGGCTGAAGGCTTGTGTGTCTCTTGCATCTCTCAGAAGGGAGTGGTTCCAAGAAGAGACCTGCCAAGCTGTTGTCAGAGCAGCCCTGGCCTATGCTCTGGGCAGGTTTGCTTTCTCACTATCTGCTAATCTGACCTCCTTGCTGTCATGGTCCTTAAAACCAACCAGGTGGCCCCAAACTGCAGCAAAAGACATACTTCTCTTTACTGCCCACTTTTTAACACAACCAATTTGCAATGTAGTAACAAGCAAAAAAGAAAAATAAAATACAGTCACACTCATGTCCACATTTTACAAATGTGCTAAGGAAATCGTTTCAATCAGATTTCTACTTGGGCATCCAACTGAGAACCTTTTAGGTATTTTGACATCTACTGGTACAATTGCTAATTATCTACTTGTGTTTGAGTCCTTTTTAATTCCCTCAAAGCTATCAGATCAGGCAACTTTTCTGAGACTCTGAAACATATTATCATCCAGGTGTGCAGAACACCTGAGTTCAAAAGGAGGTCACTGGCCTCGTGAAAACAAATGTGTGAATAGTTCCCGAAGCAAAATCCCATCCTGCTTTCCAGGTTATCAGGAATGAAAGGATAAGAAATCTGAAGATGATTCATAGTAATCTGTGTTAGATTCTGAAAGGCCAGCCATGGCTATGGCTATCAGAGGGCTGAGCCTCTTAACCCTCTCTAACTGGGAGCATAAACTGACAAGAGATAGGAAACACAAATGTGAAATAGTAATTATGCTGATGATTGCCACACATCCAGCCTTGTTACACAACAGCCAAAAATGCCAGAGAACAAATCCCTTAGCCCAAGAAAAGCATTACAATCAGGAGTAGCTCACTGGTTGGGGAATATGCTCCCCTGTCACAAAAACCAACTGCTGTCTGCATCCTGAACTCTGGTCGGTCACCCAACCACTGTGGCTGCTTCCTCTCTGGGAAGTCGGTTAAGGGAAAGAACACCGTGAGCATCAGTCTTCTGCCTCATGAGCCAGCCAGGGTCAGTGGACTTCCTTTTCTACATGAAAAGCAACCTGCTCCATCTTTCAACCTCTAGAGCTACAGTTGCTAACGAGAGAAGTACAGTAGTCTCTTGGTAGCCTCGGGGGATTTGTTCTAGGACATACTGCGGACACCCAACTCCGTGGAAGCTCAGGCCCGGTATTCCACCTCCGCGGTTCCACAATCGCGGAGCCAAGCAACCATGGATCGCGTAGTACTGTATTTACTACTGAAAAAAAACATCCGCCTATAAGTGAACATGCGCAGTTCAAACCTGTGTTGTTCAAGGGTCAACTGTACGTATATGGAAAAGAGCTCCATCTGGGACCATAGTTCAGAGTTTATGTTCACAGATGATTGTAAGGTGTTCCTTTTCCAAGCTCCTGGATGATGGATGAGTTGGTGTAACAGGGGAAGATGAGGTCAGCGGATTGGTGTCTGGACAGAAAATCTCATAGACGTGAGATTGCCCTTTACCAAGGCACTGTGACCATTGAGTTGCCTGGAACCTTGGATGGTAGTTGGTTTTACAGTTAGATCCTTTGATGTGGTACATAACTGTTTCTTTGAAACAATCATAGTGCATTCCATTTTTAAAGAGGAATACAGCAGAAGGCATGGCAAGTCCATACCCATCCCTGCTTACCAGAGGTAACATTAAGCTGGTGAATATTTCTGCAGCCCTTCTAGCTATTACGTCTTTGACTTTTGCACAGGACTAAACAAGTGAGAACAAAATCCCCAAAGAAAGCTGGTGCACACACAGATCTTGTCTTCTAAGTCAGAAAGGAGCGAAATCAAGGAGCAGAATTATGCAAAAGCAGTCATTAACTTTTTTGTTTATTTCTGTAGATTTATTTTTTATTGAACTACAATTTACTAATGGTATAGTATATAAATCACAAGTGTATAAGAGCATTTTGACAAATGCACACACTGATACAACACTCACTCACTTGCTTTTTTTAAGTGCTCAGATTTCTAAAAGTAATATTAACAAGCTAATCTTGTTTCTCCCCTGTTTTCAAGTAAATCTGCAATTTCTTTTCTTTTAAAGGCCAGATCTTGGGGAAGTTGATAAACAGAGAAGGTTAAGAACTTGCTTCTCCCTAGGCCAAAGTGTTTGAGGAGGTTGAGCTAGGTTAGAATCCACTCTTCAGAAAGAAATAAGATCTCTGGGTAAGGTGAATTTTCTTTAACTTTTGGTATTATGGAAATCTTGAAGCAACTCATTTTAAAAAATACTCTTTCTAATTTTTAATTGAGTTCCCAATAATCTTTATTGGACCCATTTCCCCCCCACCATCCTATTAAGAAAACAAACAAACAAAAAAGAGATGGCCTTAAAAAAAAGTCTGAAGAACTCGGAATGCTACAAATTTCACAAATATTATTTTTGATGTGTAATTTTTATTCAAGGTGATACTGAATTTTAGATAGTGCTTTCCAAATCCTAAAACATCAGACTCACTTGAGGTACCTACTAAAAATGTAGCCCTCACCTCACACCAGTTCAATCAGAATCTCTGAGACTCTGCATTACACAAATGGTTCTGAAGACAGGAGTCCTGGAACATACTTTGAGAAACCCAAATTTAAGGGAACTCAGGCAACAGGCATAATGAATATCTAGTAGTGCCTACCACCTGTTCAGAGTTATTCATTTTTTTTCCCTTTTTAAGTCTATCAGCATCCCTCAAGTGGGCAAGTTCTCGGCTGGGTCAGCTCTGCAGGCCATAGATAAGTTTGCAATCCCTACAGAGTAGCATGGTTATCTGGTTAACTGTGCAGCCAAATGTACTAGGTTTAAATCCAGATTTTGACACTTACTAGCTGTGTCACTTGCCCTCTCTGTGACTCAGTTTTTTCATCTGTTATAATGGGAATGACATCTTTAGAATTTGCTGATAACTTTTTCTAAAGGTCATCAGGATGGGCAAAGGGCAATCACTGTGCCTACCTCATATTTTTGTTGTGAGGATTAGACACGTTAATACAGTTCATCCGCACAATTCAAGATTCGCCCGCTATTAAATTTATTTGTAACCCCCAAATCAGTACTCGTGGCACTTTCGTGGTCATTCTGGCACCTGCGAGGTGGTGAGGGATTTGAGTCTCCCCACGTGCAGGTTTCCAGGTGGGGTGGAGCAAGACGACACTCTGCCTTCTTGTTTCAGCTTCAGACTATAAACAAGTGTCATTTTTTTTTTTTTTTTTTTTTTTTAGTTGTGGTACGCGGGCCTCTCACTGTTGTGGCCTCTCCCGTTGCGGAGCACAGGCTCCGGACGCGCAGGCCCAGAGGCCATGGCTCACGGGCCCAGCTGCTCCGCGGCATGTGGGATCTTCCCGGACCGGGGCACGAACCCGTGTCTCCTGCATCGGCAGGCGGACTCAACCACTGCGCCGCCAGGGAAGCCCAAACAAGTGTCATTTTTGAAGTCTATTTAGGGCCACGTTTTTGCATTTTTGTGCTTTTTATTAATGATTATGCTGTATATAGTGGCCCCTAAGCAGAGCACTGAAAAGTGCCAACTGGTGTTTATAGGTACGGAAAGCTGTGGAAGGATCTTTCAGAGAAAATACGTGTGTTAGATAAGCTTTATCCACGCACGCCTGAGAGTGCTGTTGGCTATAAGCTCGATGTTAATGAGTACACAATATCTATTAAACAAGGTGTCTTTAAACAGAAAGCCAGATAAAACAAGTTATGTACTGATCAGCTGATGAAAATGTTGTGGCTAAAGGCCTGAAGGAACGTTAACCCTGAATCTTCCCAAGAACACGGATAGTACAGTATTCGCTAATTCAGTGTTCCCTGTGACTTTAAAGACACAATTACTGCAAAAATGAGACTCGATTGCATATGTAAAGGATTAAAGCACACCAGGCACAGAGTTACTGCTATAGAGGTGTTTGTGAAATGAAGAAATCCCTGACTGAGTTTACAGAGAGGCCAGATCCCATCTTAAGGGAGGCTATAAGAGGGAGCCAGTAGGAAGCAGGTCGACCAGACGACAGCAGAGTCCTCCCAAGGAAAGTTAGGGATCCGGGATAAAGGGAATTATAACAGGTCAAGGCAGATTTGGTGATGGAATTCCCCCAGGTGCAAGGCCCATGACAAGTACAAGCGCTGCTTTAAGGGGTGGTCAGAGGTGTTGCTGGGAAGGGCAGTGTGGTGCAGTGGTCTGGTGCCTGATGTTGCTGAGCATCAGAATTACCAGGAGGGCCTCAAAACATCTGCGGAGGCAGATTCCCCAGCCTCACCTCAGAATTTCTGATTCTAGAGATGAGACCGGACATGTGTAGCCTTAAACAGCTCCCCAACACCAGTCTAACATTTGGGAGCCACTCAGGTAATAGCAAGAACTCCTCCCTTGGACTAGGACAGGCTTGTGTTTGAATCCAGCTACATGGCCTTGGAAAGATGATTGAAATCAGTGAGACTGGGTTTCTTCATCTGTAAAGTAAAGATGTAATCGCAACCTTAAAGCATCACTGCTGAGAATAAGCCAGAGAATGCATGTAAATTTCCAGATCCAGTGTCTGGGATGTTGTCGATATTCAATACTGGGTAGGATGACCTTCCTTCTTGTTGGTTCATCCCCAACTGCTGTGCCCATGTTCTCTTTTTATATGTGAAAGTGACACTCCCCCAGGAAGCATGGAGTTATTCTCCAGCAAGGTCAAGAATTTGAGGCAACCCCTGGCACCATCCTCCTCCTCCCACTGGCTGGGAACAAACAGATGCTAGGGCACCCAGGTGAGAACAGGGAACACTCAGCCCAGGCTCACTTTCCTCACAGTTTCTGCAACGCAGGGAAGCCTGCCACAGGCTGCATGGTTGGTTAGAATGTGCACCAGAAAGGAAGCACTCCTTCCTTGGGTCTGATGTCAGCCTTCCTTAGGAACGTGATCTGGAGCCCCTGGGGCTTTGCAGCTATAATTGGCAGTCTGAGTAAATGCAGATGGGCCAGGTGGGGAGCGAGGGCGCCAGAGCACAGGTGGCCACTGGCCCCAGCTGCATCTGCCACCAGCTGAAGCTCCCCCAGAGTCATCTGCAGGCCCTCCAGGCCCCATCTGTTTGCCATTGTCCAAGATGCAGGCTCCTGGGGCCCTGAGCACAGACTGTATATTGCAAGATGGGCTTCTGTACTGAGCAGACCCAGCAGCCTCCTTCACCTCCTCCCCTCCCACCCCTGACATTTTTCCCAAGCCTGTCTCCCTTCCTGTTCCTTTCTGCCCTCTCCCCCAACTCCTACCCCATCTCCAAAATTAAATTTCCTCTCTAGGCTGCTTTGGAACACTCCCAGCTTTTGTCATTTATGTTTTTGCTGCATCTTGGCTAAGGGCTTGGCAAGGAGGGAAAACTTTCTAGTGGCAAAGGCATAACCCTCCAACAAAAGCAATTTCCCTCTGACTCTCTGGTTGTTAACTTGCAAAGAGAAGTCCATTCCCTGGCAGAGCGAGATGAAGCCCCACATGGCTTCCCTTCTGTTCCCCTTGACTGGGTTTCACTCCAATCAGTGTCCAGGGTTTGCTGAAGTTCAGTCCTGCCCATCAGAAGGCAGGAATTACATGATCATTCATCATAGTGCTTTGAAGTCGAGTGGAATTTTCCTAAACTTTCAAGTGTGTTCCATTGACATCGTCCACCCTGATCGAAGAATGAGGACCGTATGTAGGACAGTGGAGAGTCGAAGGGCAATTCATAAACACATAAATTCTATCACCTGGCAGTTCTTGAGTGCTAACTGTGTCAGGCACTGCTGTGAATGAATGAGCTCATTTAATCTTTTCTACACCCAAAGAGTTAGGAACTATTAGTATTAGGTACTATCCTGATTTTATTGATGAGGATATTGGAACACAGAAGGATTAGGTAATTTGAACAAGAGCCCAACCCTTGGAAGCAGCAATGTCAGGATTAGAAACCGAGCAGAATATCTTCAGAGTCAGAACATGTGGCCTCTGCCCTAAGCTGGGCTCTTAAATAGCATTTTTCAAGCTGAGAAACCATTGAGTCTTAGGGTTCCTAAGACTGGGGATTGTCGGGGGTGGGAGGTACCTAGCTGTGGTGCACCCAGTTTCTCAGTCTCCACCCTTCTTCCCACCCCACCTGCCCTCCTTCTGCTTTTCTTTGTTATATACAGTGGACTTCCATGGAGGTCAGCTTGGAAAGAGTATGTAGCTCACCAGGCTGAGTCCTATTAGTCTGGGACAGTTTGGTTGGTGTCCAGCACCTGGCAGGAGATTAGGCTTGTGGTAGCTGCCCAACACTGTTTGTTGAATGAGCAAATGACCCTCCCCAACCTCGCCTTCCCTTCATCCTTGGAGATGAGGAAATGAGCACAGGGAGGGGAACTGTGTGACCCAGTGGCAGGGTGCCACACGGCTGGCCTGGGAGTAACACTGACTTTGCCACTCACCAGGGAACTCAGCAGGCCTTCGGGGCCTCATGTGAAAACTCTAGGAGCTGGACTATACAATTTCAGGTTCTTAAGTTTCTATGAGTCAACAGTAAGGATGCCAGAACTGGGAGCCAGTCATGCATCAGAGATATCAATCACATCTCTTATCTCCAGCAAGGCAATCCTCCTCCCTCCGCAGGGAGTGCACTGGGCATGTTGTTCCGTGTTCTCCCTGGGAGCTCCCCTGGGGAAAAATTAATACTAAACCTCTCAAGGAAAGAAACAGATGCGTATATAGACAGTGATTTTCAAGCATAAATGGGTCAAGGACGCTGCCTGAGAATGGGACAGTTAAGAAGGTTCTATCTACAGAGATTATGTCAAAGAAAGAATGACTGAGGCCAGAAAGTGACAAAGCACCTGCGGGGTGGTGCCTCTGCCCCTCGGTCAGAGGCAATAACAAATGTGGAGACATCACCGGTCCAACCACGTCCCTCAGGCTGATCCATACACATTAAAAGTCAAATATATCAACACAACCAGCAAGAGTGATAAGCAGCCCCTTTCAGAGGCATTGGGATAATTTAAAAATTTATTTCTTTTACAATATAATTTAAAATGGGATTCTTCCCATTTTACTTCTGGCTGAGAGTCCTGTGTTAGTTTCCTGGGGCTGCTGTAACAAATTACCCCAAACTGGGCGGCTTAAACAACAGACATTTACTCTCTCCAAGTTCTGGAGGCCAGACGTCCCAAATCAGTATCACTGGGCTGAAATCAAGGCCAAGGCCACACCACGTCAGGAGGCGCTAGGGGAGGATAGGCTCCTTGCCTCTTCCAGCTCCCGGGGGTCGCTGGCATTCCTTGGCTTGTGGCTGCAGCTCTGTCACCTGTACCTCCATGATTACATTGCATCCTAACCCTATGTGTCCAATCTCCCTCCGCCTCCCTTGTAGAAGAGTGCTTATGATTGCATGAAGAGCCCACCCATATAATCCAGGATAATACCATCTCAGGATCCTTAGTTTAACCCTGTCTTTTGCCATGTAAGGTAAGTGTCTCAGGTTGTGGGACTTAGGACTGAATATCTTTGGGGAACGTTCTTCAGCTGTGACAGCTCCCACAGGCCAAGAACAAATCACTAGGTGCCAGGCCAATGTAGGATGCAAAAAGCATCCAAAAAGGTTAAAAAAAAAGTCAAATACCATCACCCACCTAGATATCCAGAGGTGGATGCTAGAAAGGCCAGAGAGGGTCACCAGGATGCTGCTCACTTCCTCCCACCCCCACGGAGGAGAGAGGACCTTCCCCTCTTCCAGGCCATGTAAGGCGCTACCCGGAACAGAATGCAGCATGGTGACAGAGCTTTTAATGTGACTGCACCCCCGTGGAGTACGCAGAACACAGGCACTGGCACCTCATTCCTGCCTGGGAAACCTTAGGGCAGAAGCTATGACCACAGGCTTGGGCAGGAAGAGCTGAGGGAAAGGGAGGTGGGCCTGGGCTGAGTGGGGAAGCACTGCTCACAGGCCGTGGAAGACCCCCTCCACACCCAACAGGGCTTCCTGGAGGGGCACTGCCTTCCAACAGAGGAACCGCCATGCAGAGACCCCAAGACTGAGGGGGGAGTCATCGTAAGGACCAGGCAGCAGAACAGCTCTGTCCTCACCACGCGGTCCACAGTCAGAAAGGGCCCCCATGAGAGAGAAGCAGACAGTCACCTAACTAAGATCATGTGCAATCCACTGTCTGATTACATCTGGGTCCTTCAGGGAAGACCTCTTGGTCTCTCCCTCCACACCTCCCTTGCCCCAGCTCCAGCTCCAGGGAAGCCAGGAGCAGTGTCAGGAAGAAGAAGTTGGAGGAAAAATCGCAATGTCAGATCTTGAGCCCACGGCAGACACAGAGCAGGAGAAAAGCTTTAACTTTGGATGAAGTTTCGAGTTTTGATGCATACATTTAATTACTGAAATGCCTAATTTCTGAAATGAGACTTATCTTGAGATCTAAAGGACCCAGAGACTTTTTATTACTGGCAGTGACAAAGTCAGTGGACGTGCCTGAGTTTTCCCCCAGCAATGGGAATGAACTTGCCTACAGAATTACAGAAGGGATTCAACTGCACTAGAGAGAGACAAAATAATGCAGTTTTCTGCGTGCACCTTATCAAGTCTAGCCCGTTCACCATAATGTTGGATTTCTTTTTACCGTTTGGTCCTCTTTTATTTTTTAGGCCATGGAGCTGGATTTTGCCAGTGATCCTAAGCTTCAGGAGAAGGGCAACATAGCCATGTGCATTAGCTAGAGCTGCCCAGGTCTTCCTGTTTTCAAAGATCTACTGCACACATCACCTTCACAATGTATGTCCTTAGCCATGGATGACAAGGATTTCTGGGTCAGTGGGGAATCCCCACGTTTCCACAAATAGCTGAGCCATTGACCTCACTGCTTAAACAGCTGCAGTTCATTTGGCTTCCAAATGTCATCCCAAGGGCCAATTTCAGTTTCGGTACAGCATTTTTCTTCAGCCTGGGAACAAAGTTTACTGTTTTACTCATTCTTCCAGTCCTGGGAAGCCCCATGCCTTTTTAGCATCCTTTGTAGCTCCTCCAAATGTAGTCATCTCTGCATTTATCTGCTCCTAAATGTTAAGGAGCCTGAGCAGTTGGAGCAGATAAAGAAAGCCCAGAATGGAATAAAAGAGTTGTATACCACACTTCCCTCTTCTATGTCTCTTCTTTGTAGACTCAGGCAGTGAACCTGAATTTTTTTTTTTTTAAAGAAGATGTTGGGGGTAGGAGTTTATTAATTAATTTATTTATTTTTGCTGTGTTGGGTCTTCATTTCTGTGCGAGGGCTTTCTCTAGTTCTGGCGAGCGGGGGCCCCTCTTCATCGCGGTGCGCGGGCCTCTCACCGTTGTGGCCTCTCTTGTTGCGGAGCACAGGCTCCAGACGCGCAGGCTCAGTAGTTGTGGCTCACGGGCCTAGTTGCTCCGCGGCATGTGGGATCTTCCCAGACCAGGGCTCGAACCCGTGTCCCCTGCATTGGCAGACAGATTCTCAACGACTGTGCCACCAGGGAAGCCTGGAACCTGAAATTTGAATCATGGTTTCCCAGGATCACTGGTGGATCCGAGAGTTCCTAGTGGCAGACAGTCTCCTCAGTACAGGCCAGGACACAGTTGTGAAAATGCAGAAACAGCATTGGAAAGAAGTCAGAAGGCATGTGGTGTGGTCCTGGCACAGTCCCTTACTGTTGCCATGTCATCCTTCATCTGTGCTATGGGCATATGACAGCCTCATGACCTGTCTAACAAGGCTGAGAAAAGCCAGTGAAACAAAAATCATGACAGTGCTGATACACGCATTTAGGAGCATGAAAATAGCTCATTGTCTATCATTCCAAGGGAGGTGGTGATTGAGGGCTCTGACCCCTCCACAAGGAGGATGATAGGACACACTCATTTAACTCCACTCCTGTCTGTATTCCCAACAAAATGAGGATTCGGAATAAAGTTACTAGGACAAAGAGACTGGGGCAGAAGATAATAAAACAAATACATGCATACATATCTGTGTGTGTGTGTGTGTGTGTGTGTGTGATGTTTGTTAAAAGCAGAAGGACAAATGATAACTGGCTCAGAATTTCTAGGCAGAATCACTCTATGTCAGCAGGCAGGAAGCTGAGAAACAACTCAGTTTGCATCCAGAACCTTCAGAAGCCTCAGGAATTGGTAGCACAGGTGCTTTTAGAAGTGAGGGTAAACAAGGGGCAGAAAAGGAGACAGTTGGTTAAAAGTCTATTTACAAAGCAGTAAGGTGCACAGATCCCCTCCTCAACTCTGCACGGATGGGTGAGTGTCCCTCCCTGCCACACCCCTCCCCAGAAGACTGGAGTCTTATTCTCTAAGGAGGACAAAACAGAAGATCTACAGACACCAGACCAGTTGAGTACTCGGGCCAGAGTGCTTGGTTGAAAACAGAAGGATTAACTGAAAATCCCCAACCTCCCTCCCTGACTCTACTCCTAAAATGCTGGCATCCAGGGTAACACTCTTCAGACAGGAGACTGGAAGATCTCCTCTGGGAAACACAATCGGCCTGAGATTCAAATGCCCAGTGACGTACCATAAATGCCCTTGTGCACGTGGTTCCCAGTCTGATTTTTAGCCCCCCTCTAACACCTGGAAACAAACAGCCAACGATCACAGGACATCTGAGGCAAGTCTCAGATATGAAAGGCAAACTCCAGAACAGACAAACAAAAAAGTAACTTGAAGTAAACAGAAACTATGCAAGGACATGAGAATTACTCCCCATTCTTGTCAAAAACAAACAGAAAACTGCCACTGTTACTTTCAGAGAGGTAACAACAGAGATTACAGCTTAAAACAAGAATAGAATTGTTTCAGGAAGGAAGAAATAACGACGTAGTGAGCGTACCATATAGCTCAGCCATAAACAGGATTTACACAATCCAAATGATGTAATCTGCTATGATATCATCAAAGTATGATGCAGCTATACTAGGAGAAGTGAGCAGTGATGGGCACTAAAACTCTGCCTTAATCTTCCACATGGGAAGGTAAGAGCTAATGCTTAAACCTGAAAAAAGAAAAAGATCACATGATGAACAGTAATAGCGAGAGACACGTATGCAAATATGAAAAGAAAAAGTAAAATAACTGAAAGTGATAGCCTTGAGAATGAGGAAGTAGGACAGCTGGGTGTGGTGCTACGGGATTAATAGGCTGATATTTTTAGTAATGAACTTTGAGAACTGTTTGGCTCTTGAAACTACGTGTATTGAATTTTTATAAAAAATAAAAACCAAATTATAAAAGAGCTTAGGCTCTGGCATCAGCCTGCCTGGATTAGTAACTGGTTCTCATCACTGGCTCCTTGTAAGACGTTGGACAATCTACTTAAGCTCTATGTGACTCGATTTATTTCCTCATATGTTTAGAGGGAATCATAGCAGTACTGCCTGATAGAATTGTTGTTAGAGTGAAATGAGGTAATGCGTGTGAAGCCATGTAGCACGGGACCCAGCACGTGGTACGTGCTCAGTAAATGTTACCTACTATTGTTTTCATTATTGTTGCTTTCTCACCCCTGAAGATCTGATTTAATTGGTCTGGGGTGTAGCCTAGGTATAGAGAGTTTGAAAAGTTACCCAGATGACACTAACCCACAGCAAAGGGAAACCAGTGGTCCACAGCCTAGAGGAAGCCAGCTAGGTGAGCAACATAACTATTGCTAAAAAAAGATGATCCCTGGATGCTTCCTTGTCAGTCATCTCCCTCTAGCCCTATACCATCTAGAGGATAAAAAGATGGAGTGTTAACCCCACAGTGTCTCTCATTTTACTAAAGAGTAGTTACCCACCTGGAAAGTTGACTATACACCGAAGTTTTCTAAATTGAACCCATTTGCTCACTGAATTAGATTTGATTTAAGACATAGGAGAATGCTGACCCTGAAATATACTAAGGCTCAAGCTTAAGAATGTAGCAAAAATCTTAAGAGCACACTATTTAAGCATAAAAAACATTACGGAAAATATTAATAACCTCTAAACTTTGGCGGGAGGTGGTTCAACAAGTGGTATCTTTAGAGCACTTAGGTTGAACCAACATCAAAAGCTTAGGGAAAAATTCACTTATGTCAGCTTTAGTGATGTACAGGTCTCCCCCAAATCTCCTGGTTAAAAATTTCCGACACAACTCAAAACTAGCTTAAGCAAAATAAAGGGAATATGTAGGCTCAGAAGGCGGGAAGGGATCAGTGATAGAATGAAGGCAAGAGCAGAGGGAACCAGCTCTGGAAGGCCTTGGAGGCCAGCACTGGAATTTGTGGTGCTTGCTGTGTTCCAGGGTCTCCTGGGGACGTGCAGGACACAGCAATGAAAGCAACAATAAAAACCAGAGAGGTAAATATATAGTGCACAAAAATTAAAAGACAGCCATGTCAGAGGATGGAGAATCGTTCAGGAGCTGAGGAAGCTGATGAGCTCCAAGGAGGAAGGGACAGAGGTTGTAGGGAAAACCACAGTAAGACTTTGGCTTTCCTCTGGGTGAGATGAGAATCCTTTGAAGGGTTTGAGCAGAGCAGTGACAAGGTGTAATTAACGTTTCAAAACACTGTACAGGCAGACAACTAAATGACCTCTTTGCTGCATGGAAAATGGACTGCATCAAGGCAAAGCAGGAGCAGGAGGACAAGGAAAACGCTACTGTCATTTTCCAGGGGAGACACAATGAAGGTTGAACCTAAAGTTGTTATGATGGAGATAAGACTGTCACATTATCAGGATCAGGTTCCAGTTCAAAGGTGGAGATGAAAGAACGTGCTGACGGATCCCACCTGGGCTGCTACGAGAGAGCGTCATGTCTGATGCCTTGCTCCCAGGACTCTCTCCCTCCCCAGCCATCCTCAAGCATGTGTCCATCCATCTTCCATCTCTGCCTGTCTCTTGGCTTCACTCTAATTTTCCACGTGGCAGGAGATAGTATGATGTCCAAGAGCCCCAAATCCACACCCTCCCATTTAGCGGCCATGGAAGCTCACTTCCTATTTATATATCAGACCTCAGCAAAGCCCTGCCTGAGTCAAGGATCCAACCGTTGTACCAATCACTGTTGTCAGGAAGATGGGATATAATGGTTGCCCAGGCTTGGGATACACACTTGTCTCCATGGCCAGGGCAGCAGGGCAAGTTACTGAAATCGGGAGTTAGGAAAAGCATTCCAGACAAGCAAAAACCAACTGTTACCACAGTCTAAGCACCCCTCCCCCACAACTGAAACCCAAATTATTTTCCCTTTGAGTTTTATCCAACTCCTATGGACCCTGAAGACTCTGCCTTTTCCCTAAACTCAGAGCAGCTTTCAATTTGGGGCACCTACCTCAAAAGAAATATTTTTCTTTTGCTATCAAACAATAAGTACCCAAATTAAAAGTCACAGTGATTTTAAATCTGGCCTCGGTATCTGACTTAGTTTGTCATTCAAAAGCAGGAGGATTAGGGAGGGGGAAGAGAGAAAGTTCATCTCGAATTGCCAGAAAGATCTTTGATTCCAACCCCCCCACCACCCAGTTTAATTACTGAAAGAGATTTTTCTCTCAAATGTTTTCGCAAAGAGCTGCGCAAAGAAGCATTTCCAGTTGGTTCTCTGAGCATCCTGAGATGTTTTAGAGCAAGGCCGGCCTGCATTTTTATCATCCCCGGGCCTTTCTGCACTCTTGGTCAGTTAAGGATTCTTGGCCCCAAACCAGCTCCACCACTAATGTTTGTGTGCTTTGGAAAAACTGCTGAAGAATTGAGGAAACAATCCATGATCTGAAAGAATTTACACATTGTGGTAATGCAGGATTTTGAAAAGCGAGTTTTACAAATGGCAGGGGCCCCTGCGCCCTGTCCACATTAACATCCGGGGACTTCCGTGCAATCAGGGCCTGATCACAGAACCCACCACAGCTGCCATGCTCATCCTTCCCCTGGAACACCTGCTCCCACACTCGCTGAGAAAGAACTGATTTATGTTGACAGTTTCTTACCCCAAACAACCCTGGGCTGTTTATAGTACATATCATACACTAGTGAGGTTTTCTTGTTCTCTTTTTTCCCAGACGCCCCTCCAGTTCCTCCTTGCCTGCTTTCATTCTTGTCCGTCTGCCACCTGGAAGCAGCAAATGCAGCCGCCCCTCTTGCTCTTCTGCATACCAGAGGCAACCATAATATTTACTGTGGCAGTGAGAGGCCTTCCTGCTGTCCTCACAGCTCAGATGGTGGTGAGAGACAGGGAGAGCCAAATGCGGAACCAGGGCTCTTTCCCAGAGAAGCATTCTGCTCTGACCCAAACTCCTGGTGTGAGCCTGTACAGAAGCCCCCCTCCTTGGCCACCTGGGACACGGTAACCAGGGAACTCCGAGAAGTTTCCCAAAAATGGAACAGTGTCCCTCTAGGTGTTCAAGAAAAAGATTGTTTTTTTGGAAGAGAGTTACAGAAGAGATGAAAACATCTGGTTGAATTTGAATTTTGAATTTGAATCTAAAAATAGATTTCATGTACCCCAGAGACAACAAAGATAATATGTTAGAGGACAGGAAGAAAATAATATAACTATTTATTTGTAAATATAATGTTTGTGTATGTTTAAAGTAAATATATTAGTACAGAAGGCTAAGTATGTCATTTAAAAATGAATGAATACGCTTAAATTGAAGCTACATGCTCAAATTGTTTTTTATTGCTGAGGGTAGATGATCAAAGGAGTTTGGAAACGATTAAATTAGGAGATACTTATGCTCTTTTCTCACTGAAATTCTGTGGTTCTGTGGTTTTATGTCCTGGGACAAAGTCTGCTGTGGTAGAGCCGATAAAAGGAGGTGAAGGCAGACAACTGTCTGTCCAGGGCTTGCCAGATTCCAGTAGCCTTTCTGCCGTCTGAGTCTCTGGGCCCTATCACCACTCCTGGAGGGAGCGAGAGTGTGAGCAGCTCTCGGGGAGGAGGTGAGGGAGGTTTCAGGCCCAGGGCACACAATGGGCCTTGCTGCTGCCCCATGGTGCCATCTGGGGGCTCCCTCCCTTGTGCAGGTTCAGTGTCACCAGGCATTGGGACCAGGCTTCTACTCTTTACAGACTGTGTCACCAAATGGCACCATCTTCTCCTACTTCTGTTTAGGTGGTTCTCTGTCCGATGCAGACCATGTCGTCCAGCTTTAGAATGGAAAAGTCTGTCTCTTGATCATCTGCTCCAAGTCTGACCACTTTGTCGTTCTTTGTTTGGGATTTAATATATGATTTTTAAAATCTTTTCACTTTTCTTTACTCCTTTCCCATTCAACTTTTCTCATGTACTTGTTCATCATTTTCCTTCTTTCTGTTATTCAATTTCACCTTTGTCTTCTCTTATAAGGATCTGTGGCCAAATCCCTTTAGGCAATTCAGATTGCCAGTGCCCCATGCCGTTTGGTAATCATTTTTTAAAGATTGTATATGGAGTCCAAACCTTCACTTCAATTGCTCCCCATTCCCTTCAGTGCATCTAACCTCTCCTGGAAAACCCCCCTGCCTGGAAAATTCCGATTTATTTTTTTTTAAACACAGTTTAGATGTCATCTCTTCCAAAAGCCCTCCCTATTCCTTATACACCATTCAAACAAGCTAATCAATCCCTTCATTGTATTTTCTACACACACTTCTTTTTTATAATTGAGATATAATTGACATATATTACATTAGTTTCAGGTATACAACATAATGATTTGATATTTGTGTATATTGTGAAATGGTCACAATAAGTCTAGTTAACATCCATCACCACACATAGTTACAAATTTTTTTTTCATGTGATGAGAAATTTTTTTTTTTTTTTTTTGCTGCATTGGGCTGCTGCGCTTGGGCTTTCTCTAGTTGCAGCAAGCGGGGGCCACTCTTCTTTGCAGTGTGCGGGCTTCTCATTGTGGTGGCTTCTCTTGTTGAGAAGCATACGCCCTAGGCGCGCAGGCTTCAGTAGTTGTGGCACATGGGCTCAGCAGTTGTGGCTTGCGGGCTCTAGAGCGCAGACTCACTAGTTGTGGCGCAGGACTTAGTTGCTCTGTGGCATGTAGGATCTTCCCAGACCAGGGCTTGAACCCATGTCCCCTGCATTGACAGGTGGATTCTTAATCACTGAGCCACCAGGGAAGCCCTGTGATGAGAACTTTTAAGATGTACTCTCTTAACAACTTTCAAATACACAATATTTAATAATATTATTAATTATATAATATATAATTAATATATAATATTATATAAAAATTATATAATATATAGTTAATAATATATTATTAACTATAGTCACCATGCTGTACATCACACCCCATGAAATATATTTTATAACTGGAAGTTTGTACCTTTTGAGCACCTTCTGCACAAACTCCTTTCACGGCACCAATGACACTTGTCTCCCTTCCTCTGCTAGTCTGTAAACTCATCCAAGGTCAAGGCTGGAGCCCTGCCCAGCAGCTTCTAGCACAGTGCCTGGTACAAAGCAGGCTCTTAAGAAATGGAGTGAATGAAGGGAGAATATCTGAAGCCAACTCCTCTTGGCCTCCCTGTTGATCCACCAGAATGTGGCCAACTGCAGAGGGAACAACAGCAGAGCTAATACTTATTCCATGTGCTTTCAGTGGGAAACCAATGACACATAACTGGCTGAGTAGAGACCACCAGACCAGTTAATCATCCACTCTATTCACGAAGAAGCAGCCCCTTCTCCTACACACGTTGATGAGTATATTCCAGGCTAAAGGACGGCATCTTACTTGCCAGGCTCTAATTGTTAGATTGTTTCTTAAGTTCATTTTCTGTCTTTTAATCACAGTTTATGCATGACTGTTCCTGGACTTTGAGGATTCAGACTTTGCACCAGGAACACTGCCATTTTCTTGTTCCTGGAAATTCACTGGAAATTTTCCAGTCACCAAAAGGTGGAATCTAACTGAAACACAACTTTCCACGAATACAATTTTCTTCTCCAACAAAAAATATCATTTTTTAAAAACAAATCACCAAATTGAAAACAAGAATTCAGTTTACTAACTTTGATGACTAGCTTCATCATCTGACCCATCATCCACAGCCAGGAAAAATCACATACTTTTTCTTTTGTATCTTTTTATCTGAATTCCACCTGGCTTTCTCTCTCTCTCCCTCTCCCTCTCTCTCTCTCACACACACAGCCTGGACAGTGAAGCTTTCATTCCCAGGCCATGAAATTTTCTGCACCTGTGAGCACTCCTCTCTCAGTGTTATAAACAGGTCTCAGCCCTTTCCACTCAAAGCTCCCTATTAGTAGCTGCCCAGAAACCGACAGAACCCGAGAACCTCCCAGGTCACCCCACCTCTGCCAAAGCATCCCTGCCCCCCAAGTCCCCACTCCCACACTGATACACCCATCCCAACAATGTATCCGTGAAGAAAACTCCTCCCTCAAGGCAGGGCAAGCCCGTACTGTCCTCTAACTTCCCTCTCCGGCTGATGTTATCACAGTCTTAGAAAACTGAACTTAAAGGCACGTATCCGAGTTCTAAGATCCTCAGCTACCTGAAAACTATGAGACCTTGGATGATTCACTGAGTCTCTGCGGGTCACAATGAAATTTAGCAAACTTGCATGTCCCCCCGGGTCTTTTTCCTTCTTTTTGTCTGATCTGTCCACTCTCCGATCTCTCTGCTTCTACATAAGGTCATCGTAAGGACAGACAAGACAATGTTTGTGAAATGCCTTAAATTTCTATGAAGGAGGTTTATAAATTCAAAATATTATTGCTTTTGGAGATGCTATTTTTAGTCCTGTGTGAACACTGTTAACATATCTTTATAGATAAATAGAGTTCCTGGTTGGATGGTGGTGATGGTGGCACAATGATATGAATGTACTTAAATGCCCCTGAAATGAACTCTTTACAGTGGTTAAGATGGTAATTTTTTTTAAGATGGTAAATTTTATGTTATGAGTATTTGACCACAATTTTTAAAATAAATATATAGTCAACAACAACAACAAAATCTTTGTATTACCTGATTGTTTAGAAAGCAGGTTTCCTGGCATCCACCTGCTCTGTGTCCCCTTTTGCTTACTTGCGTCTGCTTGCCCTCTGATCTGTGATGGAATCTCACAAAGCATGGGAGGGGACTTGAAGATCGGTGGTCCATCTCACCCCTTCATCCGACATTACATATGAGAAATGAGGCCCATCTGAACAAAAAGATCAACTCTAATTTAAAGTTCCTCCCTCCTACACTGTTGGTGGGAATATAAGTTGGTGCAGCCACTATGGAAAACAGTATGAGGTTCCTCAGAAAACTAAAAATAGAGTTGCCATATGATCCAGCAATCCCACTGGGATATATATCCGGGCATATATCCGGGCATATATCTGGACAAAACTATAATTCAAAAAGATACATGCACCCCTGTGTTCATAGCAGCACTATTCACAATAGCCAGGACATGGAAACAACCTAAATGTCCATCAACAGATATGAACGGATAAAGAAGATGTGGTACTATATACAATGGAATACTACTGAGCCATAAAAAAGAATGAAATAAGGCCATTTGCAGCAATATGGATGCAGATTATCATACTAAGTGAAGTCAGAAAGAGAAAGACAAATGCCATATGATATTACTCGTATGTGGAATCTAAAATATGACACAAATGAACCTATCTACAAAACAGAAACAGAATCACAGACATAGAGAACAGACTTGTGGTTGCCAAGGGGCAGTGGGCTGGGGGAGGGATGGAGTGGTAGGCTGGGGTTAGCAGATGTAAGCTATTATACGTGGAAAGGATAAACAACAATGTCCTCCTGTACAGAACAGAGAACTATATCAGTATCCTATGATAAACCATAATGGAAAAGAATATAAAAAAAGAATGTGTGTGTGTGTATATATATATATAACTGAATATATATATGTATAACTGAATCACTTTTCTGTACAGCAGAAATTAATACAACATTGTAAATCAACTATAATTCAATAAAAAAAATATATGAAAGAACAATTTAAGGTTCCTAATTTCAGGTCAGATTTTGTTTACCTGCGGGAAAGTAGCACATCAGTCTATAACCATAATATTAGTAACTATCATAATAAAAAGCTGTAAGGACAACCTCCTTCCACACACCCGCTCCCTGGGGCCCTGGGAGAAAGGCTACAGAAAGCGGAGCCCAGTGCACATCTCTCTGGCCTCCTCTGGGCAGGGGACACCCCCGAGGCTACTGCTCCAGGACCAACAGGCAAGGGGACACACAGTGGAGTGTGTCTGATTCCCGTCCTCCTCCCCCTCAGGTTTTAGGTGACCAGCTTTCGATCTAGTACTGACTCAGACAACTGAACGCCAGGTTTCACCAGAGAATGGACATTTTACAAGTGGGTTATAAATTGTCGTTAGGCAGCTCTCAGACAGGTTGACATAACCCCCCGCTACCTTGGCTGAGTGGCACCTCAGCTACTCAACCTGCGCCTTTGGAAGATGCTCTCCCTGGATACAGGTCTGCTGAACATATGATGTGATCACCAGGCAGGGCAGAGTCCCGGGAAAGGAAGCACAATTGTGTTAGTCACAGAGACACTGTGAGAAAGTAAGAGTGGGAGGGACCTTAGCCATATGGTCAAACCCCTCATTTCATAGATAAAGATCTGAGGACAGAGGCACTAGGGGTGGGGCCAGCAACCTGTCCAAGGCTGTCCACTCAGCGGCGTCTGGGAGTGGAGGCCAGACCATTTACCAGCTGGGATCCAGTGCTCTTTCTGCCACCCTAGTCCATCTGTGCCAGGGAGGCAGAAGGGTAGGGGGAAAAGCATGGACTTTGGAGCCAGGCCCAGCCACACATCCCATCTCTCCTTTAATGGCCCTAAGGCTTTGGGCAAGTCATACTCTCTGAGCCTCAGCTTCCTCATCTATAAAATGGGCATAATGATTCTCATCTTTGAAGGCCGGCGTGAAGGTTAAGTTAAAAGATGTGTGTGAAGCGCCAGCACAGTCCCTGGCAGAATACGTGCCCTCACAAACAGTAGCTGTGAGTTATTACTGTTCTTTGGGCCACCACGGTTCTCTGAGCACAATGGGGCAGGATTCCAAATGCGCTGTGGGTCCTGCTTGTTGGATGAGGGCAGGCCTAGAGCACAGAGGGAGGACTCCAAGGTGGAATGGAGGGGTACACAGGAGGAAGGGTGCCACGGCTAGCTGGAGTGCCAGGAGGTCTGAGGGACTCCATGGAGCTGGCTGGCGCATGCCCAGGACACTGTGTTCCTTGGGATTACCAGACACCCACAAATAATTAGATGGCTTTCCCCAAAATCAACAAGATCAGCAAAGAATAAAGCCCTTACATTTCCAGGCTAGAAAAAAAAAAGAGGCTGCCTCCCATCGGCTGGCTTGAGAGAGTGGGGCAAATTAATTCGGATGTGCCCTCCAAGCACACGTAAATGAGGGTTCACAGAGCTCCCAGGGGTACACAAGGAATGCTGAATGGCTTAGTTTCTCCAGACATAGTAACAGAATATCCATCGAAGCCAGTGGTCCTCAAAGCGAGGTTCTTGGCCCTTTGAAATGCAGCATCTCTAGCCGCCACCCTGACGTACTGAATCCTCTGAAGATGGGCTCCAGGAGATTCTACCAAGCCCTCCAGGCCATTCTTAGGCACGTGCAATTTGAGAACTGCTTGCCTGCGCCATTTCTCCTGATTTCTTGACTGACAGCACAGGAGCGGCTATCGATCTTGGCTGCACAGAAGCAGTCCGCTGCCAAGGCTACAACCCAGAGCAATTAAATCAGAATCTCTGGGATTGGACCCCGGCACCAGGTCTTTTAAGGCTCCCCAGGTAATTTCAATGTGCAGCCAAGCCTGAGACCCACTGATTTGGAGCAAGAATTTGAATGAAGCAGTAAGTCATTCATAGCATTTGTGTGTGAGCGTATCAATCAACTCAGAATGCTGGGAATTACCATCTTTTCCTTTGCTCAGAGTTTTTGTGTTTGTTTTTCCCACCACTACTTCCTCGATCGTCCTCTGCAGGTTCTGCACCCCCAAGAGAAGTTCTGAAGACACTTGTCCCCCCACCCATTCACCCACCGCTACCACCATCCAATTGTTAACGTTACTGAAATCACTGACTCAAGCTAAGATGTAAGAAAAGGCTCCATTCATTCTAGGTTCTTAGGATCCAGTGTGAATCTGCAAATTGAAGACAATTATGTTTCTGTTATATGTGTGTTTCTTCTGTGTGGGATTTATCTACAGTGTTCCTATTATGTTCATGCATTTTATTCAGCTTTTGGTCCAGATCAGCACCAAAGCAGGCTAATAAGGCCTGGTTTATGTTTTGTTTAGCCTTTGAAACATGCAAGCATCTCACCTGCTAATTGGAGACAGTGGATGGGCCCCAGCACAGTGTTTCCTCAGCTGGGGGAGGGTAGAGAGGAAAAAATAAAAATAACTTTTTTCCCCTAGTATCCTGTGAACTGTACTGCAAGAAAGCTGATGAGTCGCTTTAAATGACACTTTCAGGTTCTAATAAAAATATGTTTTAAGGGCTTCCCTGGTGGCACAATGGTTGTGAATCTGCCTGCTAATGCAGGGGACACGGGTTCGAGCCCTGGTCTGGGAGGATCCCACATGTCGCGGAGCAACTAGGCCCGTGAGCCACAACTACTGAGCCTGCGCGTCTGGAGCCTGTGCTCCGCAACAACAGAGGCCGCAATAGTGAGAGGCCCGCGCACCGCGATGAAGAGTGGCCCCCGCTTGCCACAACTAGAGAAAGCTCTCGCACAGAAATGAAGACCCAACACAGCAAAAATAAATTAATTAATTAATAAACTCCTACCCCCAACATCTTCTTTAAAAAAAAAAAGGCCACCTATTGTGTGATTCTATTTTATATATATATATATATGTTTTAAAATGGAGCAATAGGATAGTTTACCTAAGATGTCATCATAAAGGCTAGGCTTACACTTTTAGCTTCAGATCAATTACTTGGAAGTTTTAGAAATCTTCAAGAAGCCCAATTTAGAAATGTGTCCAGTTCCTGGAGTTAACAATCTTACTCTGCCGATGTAACTCAAATGTTCTTTCTCAGGGGCTCCCTAGGGTGTCATCTTCCACAAAGTCTCCAGGAGTTCTGAAACTATTCTATTTAAAGAGAAATGGATATTTAATATACTTGTTCATGTTTCTCTGCACATATTAGGCTGACCAAACATCCTGATCACTCTGGAACTTTCCCGTTTTAGCACTAAAAGTCCCATATTCACCTTCCACTGGGCAACTGGGACAATTGGTCACCCTATATTCTGCCCAGATCTCCTTGCTCACCATCACTTTATAAATCCTCTCCTTCCGTGGGACTCATGCACTGCCTCATCTTAAACCATCAGCACATGTGCTTAGAACACACACACACCTGGTTCCTTCCTCACAATGCGAATGCAGATACATTCATTTATTCTTCCAGAATTTCTACTTCCCATTTTTCCCATGGCTATCACCACCCTCTCTCTCCACAGGGATGATTCCAGAAACATCTTGTTCTTTTTAATCACACCACCAGGGCAAATGCGAAGACGAAAGGAAAGTGATTCCTGTGTTTCAGAGCTCAAACTAGATGAAAGAGTACATCATAAAAGTTAACGAGTGCTTTTTTTCAATGGTGTAAATCTTTATTGCATCTCCATTCATTGCTGGATACCGACCTGCACCGAGTCCACAGTAAGCAAGCTAATAAGTGAGACAAACATGCTCTCTTCACTCAGTAAGACTCCCTGGCATCCTAGATTTCCTTGTTCCTTGGCTTTCCATTGAACTGGGCAAATGCATCTTTGGTTTTTGCTATTCCTTATCTTGGGCTGCCAGTAGCAACTGACTGAATCCACTGCCAATTTGTTCTTTCTAACTTCAGTGCTGCTCCAAAGTTATTATAATAAACTCAATTAATTTCTCATAGTGGTTCTAAATTCTGTCCACAATGAAGTTCTTTCACCCACCCACCATGTAGTGCATGACTCTGTCATCTACCTTCCTGGGTTCAACATCATGGGATGGAGTTCCAGCTACCGTTCACCTCCTACCTTAAATTCTCCCAGGCTCATCGTGGTCATTTTCTCTTGCCCTGTTGTCTTAAATAAGGAAATGTATTTTATTCTCTCTGAGACTTCTTCCTTTACCCTCTATCACTTCCTCTTTTAACATGCTTCTTCCATCAGTACCCATCAGATGTATTTTTCTGCCTTTTGATTTCTCTTTAACATACAAATATGCTTAAATCACAATTACTCTCAAGAAAAAAAGAGGTGATCTGACTCCACTGAAACTGTGGAATTCCCACACCTTTCCCTCTTTTGACCACACCTGCCATCCATTTCTCCCACCCATTTCTCAACCCTGTGCTGTCTGTGTTTTGCTCCTGCTAAACTGAAATTTTCTTTCAAGTGGTACCAATAATCCACCTGTTAAAATGTGATGTCTCTTCTGAGTTCTCATCCATCCAAGCCTCTTGGCATCATTTGAGGGTGTTGTTGGGATTATCCTCTTTGACGTCTCTCATGTTATATACCCTGACTCTCCTGTCCTCTCACTGGACCACATCACCTCCCGTTGCCTATTCTTCCTCCTGTGCCTCTTCCAGTCTCACTCTGGACCCCATCCAGCATGGGCTTCAGCTATAGCTCCATTCTGTTGACCACACATCTATATCCCCACCTCTGAACTCTCTCCTGAGTTTTCTATCCTTATTTCTAAACACCTAATGAGCAGTTCCACAAGGCAAAATCCAAAGATCCTCAAACTCAATACATCCAAGTTCATAATCATCCCTCAAACCTGTCTCCCTGCGTTTTCTGTCTTAGTCTCCGAGTCTATCCTACTAGAAACTCCTGCATCAATCTTTACTTTTTTCTAGTCCACACTTCCAAGCATTTGCTAAATAACATCATGTTATGTTCATCATCAGAACTTTTTATTACAAATAGCAGAATCAAAACTCAAATTAAACAAGAAAAAGAAATGTATTAGCTCATGGAACCAAACCATAAAAAAGGATGGATTCATGTGAATGGTACCAGATTTCTCTCTCCACCTCTCATCTCAGCTTTTGTTTTTGTTTGCCCTCATTCTTGCAGGCTCCTTCATGTGGAAGGGGCCATGGCCACTAGCAGTCCTGAAGGCACATCCCATTAACAATAATGAGAAGAGACACTTAATCTATATCAGGCACAATTCTAGGCACTTCAGAGCCCGTGAGGCAAGAAAGAGAAAACATGCTCTCCACATCAAATGTAGAAGAGCCATAGACAAGCTCTAAACTGGGCCAGCTTGGGTCATGTACCCACCTGCTGGAGCAACCACTGGGTCTAGAACCATGAAGTAGAGTAACAAGCAGAGTTTGGATCATCCATCAGCCCCTGACCTTGAGTGTTTCAAGTAGGAGGGGTCTGATGAACCACAGCAGGTGGGAAAAAATGCAGGGTTAGACTTTGGGGCGAGAAATGGAAATGTAGAAACTCAACAGTGCTAATTCACGTTCACGGGTCTTTGCATCACCTTATGAAAACGAAGCCCATCAGGAATTGTATCTGAATAGATGCCCTACCCTCCAAAAAAAAAAAAAAAAAAGTACAGAAGAAAATCAAGACATTCCTCAGAAAACAGTTTTAAGAATACACTAGGGCTTCCCTGGTGGCGCAGTGGTTAAGAATCCGCCTGCTAATGCAGGGGACGCGGGTTCGAGCCCTGGTCTGGGAAGATCCCACATGCTGCGGAGCAACTAAGCCCGTGCGCCACAACTACTAAGCCTGCACTCTAGAGCCTGCGTGCCACAACTACTGAAGCCTGCGCACCTAGACCCCATGCTCCGCAACAAGAGAAGCCACTGCAATGAGAAGCCCACGCACCGCAATGAAGAGCAGACCTGGCTCACCGCAACTAGGGAAAGCCCATGCACAGCAACGAAGACCCAATGCAGTCAAAACTATAAATAAATAAAAAATAAAAAAAGAATACACTAAAACCACAAAGAATGGGTCATCAAAGCTCAAAAATGTATGCCGAGAGTTCTTAGCCTCTGCAAGCATAGAATATCTTTTTTTTTTAAAGTCTCAAACTTCTAAATAATAGTGGTTTTAATGATAAAAAGCATAATGATGAGACAGGATGGCACTCCCTTGCATAACGTTTACCTGTTCAGCCTGCAGATGCTGTTTCACCTCTTGCACTGACTTCAAGGCCCCAGGGAGGTCTGCAGTCATGGGTGACATTTAGCTCTTCTTTCTCATAGAACTTCAGAAGGAGTTCTACCTGGAAAATTTCCAGAGGGGGTATTGAAATTGAAGCCATAAGAATCTCTATAATGTACCTGTAGTTTAACTTTCCAGTGTCCCTTTTTAAGATAAATAGTTGGAAAGTATACCCTGAGATAACTGCACAAGTGAACTTGACATTGTTTTAGACCCATAACAACTGCATCTACAGGCTGGCACTAACTGTCATGGATGGTGAACTCTATTTTTTTTGTTTCTACATCTACAGTTCCTCAGTTTATTGATTTCTCATCATTCATCAGAAGATTTGTAAGCGTAATGAAGCCTAAATGGAGCACACATGAATATGAATTTTGTGGTGTGTATAAATTAAGTCTCCCGCTGCAACATTTGGGGGAGATATTTCTCCTAGGAATGAATGTTGCCACCCAACAGGTGTGTAATAAGATGCTATTTTCATCCTCCATCATCTAAGGTTTTGAATGTAACTGGAAACATTCTTGGAGGCGGGGGAGGGAGATGCCCTGAGTCATTGTGAAAACCATTATTCTGCATCATGCTCAGCTGGACGTGGGAATGAATTAAAACAAATGTTCAAGAATGTTCTATTTCCATATGAAGCTATTTCATCTGTTATCTTTTTCTCTTGCACTTAAATGTGACTAAAAGATCTTCCAAAATGAAATGCAGCCTTGTATGAAATCAAATTGATTTCTCTTATTTGTAATTTACCAGAGAATATTTGTCCTGAGTATTATTAGGCAGCAAAGCTATTCTATTTATTTTTAAAAAAAAAGAAAAAGGAAAAAAACATTTGGAGTTGATGTTAAAAAGAAAGCTATACAGTGTGTTCTACATTTGAAATTCCACAATCTGTTAATAAACTGGATTTTTCCTGTAAAGAGAGGCATGCATCCTTTTGCCTCATTTCACCAGGCTCAGTGTTCACTTTTGCCATCCCCAGCACCCCTTGTTCAGTCAAATGTGTATGAAGTCCAAATCCATCTAAGAAATGCCCTGCTCCAGCCAGGATCAAACAGAACGCTTCTGGAATGGAACATCAGCAGAGCTGCTCCCTTTGTTCACTTTTTTCCCTTCACGTTTTTTATTGTTAGCAGTAACTACATTTCAGAAACAAAGCCACCTGCTTTCAAACACAAATGAGGGAAGGCTGTGTCTGTGTGTTTGTACGTGTGTGTGCACATGCTGGGATGGGGGGCACGGATGTGTGTGTGTGTTCCCTCACAGAAGGAGTTATTTATGTGTCTGACCTGTCTTCAGGCACTTATAAAATACTCAGCAGGCTAGAATGAACCTCTCCGGAGGGTGCTGAGGCCCAGATGGACATGTTAGGGAGTAAGGCTCAGGAGTAATGCTGGGAAGGCACTTGTGCTGAGATGCTCCTAGCCTGGCAGAGCCAGCATTCACCTGAGGGGCCAGGAGGGCCTTGACTCCTTATCTGTGAAAATCAGGGCACCTGACGTTGCCTTTGGGAGCCTTGGTTTTCTTATCTGTAAAATGAAAAGTCTGAACTATGTTAGGGGTCTCCATTCTTGGCTGCACAGTAGCCTCGCTTGATTTTCTTATTTTTAATAATGATGCAAGGGCCTTACCCCAGACCACTTGAATTAAACCTCCAGGGATGGAATCCAGAAACGAATATTTTTTTAAGCTCCCAGGTGCGTCTAGGTGCAGCCAGGGTGGTGAACTGTGGCTGGGTGATCGCCAAAATCTCTCCAGCGCAGGTTCTGCAGGACTTGCTCCTGTCAGATCAGGTGTCTGTTGGGTCAGCTCTCTGTCCTCAGTGGTCCACCCTGCCCAGCCGTGCTCCATCCCATGGAACGTTCCAGATGCATAAGTCATCAGGGCCAAAGCTCCAACAGGATCTGCGGAAACAGTCAACATCATTAACTGGACTACCCAATCTAAAGAGTGAGGATTTGGGGGGGGTTGGGGAGGGAAGGATTGTTTAAAGGGAATCGTAGTGGTTCCTAAGAAACCTGTGGGACAGCATCAAAGCTACTGGGAACTCTGCACAGTGAGCTCATTTCCCTGTTCACACCCACCTATGATGTCTCTGCAGCCCGGCGTGTGCTGCAAAGATAAACAAAATTAATCAATAGCAAGAGCTGCATTTTGTTTTGTTTTGTTTTCAAAATTTTTTTTTTTTGACATGGACCCATTTTGAAGTCTTTATTGAATTTGTTACAATATTGCTTCTGTTTTATGTTTTGATTATTTTGGCCACGGGGCATGTGGGATCTGAGCTCCCTGACCAGGGATCCAACCCGCACCCCCTGCATGCTTTTGATCTTGCAGTCAAGTCACATAGTTTCCTTTTCCAGGACAGTGCCACACTTCCCTCTGCCCTGTTCTCTTGTCTCTCCGAGCTTCTTCCCTCTTACTCCTGTTTAACCCATCCATCCCCTTGCCCAGTCATCCACAGATCTGCTCCCCACCCTGCCTTGTGCCGCCCCCGCCAACCCTCTGCATGATTTTATTTATTTTTTGTCATTTCCCATTCACCCTACTTTGTATGCTGTCACCCTCCCTTCCCACTTCTTCCCTTTCCCAACCAAGATCGCTGGGCCACCAATGGCTGTGAGGATGTGAAAATCTGAGCCACAGGCATGAATAATGAATTGGAAGAGGCAGACTGAAGCCAGTCGGAACTGAGACAGTATTTCCGAAATGCAGCCAAATGACTTAGCAAGAGGCGGGACGGAGTTACTGCAATCCCTGGAAGCCCCGGACACACTGGTAATTATGAAAATGCAGTTTTGATAAAGTACAAATCTGCAATTGTCCTAAGGCTGACAGAAGTGTCATACCCTGCTCTGGGCTGAAACTGGGAGTTCTGGAAGGTGCAGGGACACTTGCCGACCCCATTGCACTGAGGGACTAGTGCAGTCACTGGCGAGATGGCCTGCTTCCTCATTCCAAGAATAGCACCTCCACCCTGGGTTGGGGGCAGCTACACAAGGATGGCTAGAGGGTGTGGTACTGGAAGCTCCCACCGGGCAGCAAGGTCAGGGAAGTGGGCGATCTGGATCTTGAGGTTGCCGGAGGGGGAGCAGGCAGGAGTCTGGACGCCAAGGAGAGTTGTCTGCTGCTCTTCTAACTCATCAGAAACCAGACTAAGTACTAGCCCTCAGATCTCAGGTGTCTGATCCTGCACTGTTCCCAGTTAGTCGGAAACCTCCTTTGGACCTTCTTTCACAAGCAAGCCTTGCAAGACTTGGTGATGGGTCTGTGGAGCCAGTGGTCCAATCTGGGGACCTGCTGGAGCTGGTTGGTGAATGAGGGTCTGCAGACAATCTTAACTAACATTCTGGCCACCCCTCGAGTTCTCTCCCATTTGCCCCAGACACATCTTTGTGAAATATAAACCTGGCTATAGTGTCATCTGCCCAGAAACCTGTCAGCAGCTACTCACTGGCTCCAGAACTGAGGCGAAACTCCTGATAATAAGCTCCAAGGCCCTCTGTGACTTGGCCCAAACTTCCATCTCCGACTTCACGTCTCCACTCGGTGACTTGACCCGACAGTGCAGAGGTGCCGAATGCTTTGTGCTCCGTGCCCTCTGCCGCTCCTTCCTGCACGCCTGTGATGCGGCTGTGTCCCCTGCATCTCTGTCTCCTTCACGAACACCCATTTATCCTCCCAAGACCCAGCGTAGGAGCCCTGTTTGCTAGGAATTGCTCTGGAGCTCTCAGATTGGACAAACTCCCCTCCCCAGCTTGTGCTCCCACCTTACCTACTGTCTGCTTAACGTGTAAAGGTCTTTGTGAGCCCGGAATGTGTTACCCGGCCCAAGCACGCTCGCTCTCGCTGCATGACAGGCCAATAAGTCGGGAGACAAGTTGCTGAGGCAAGGAGTAATGACTTTAACGGGAAAGCTAGCCGACTGAGAAAATAGCTGACTAGTGTCTCAGAAAACCATCTTCCCTCAGTCCAAATTCGGGTCTTTTACACAGAGAAAGGGAAGGGGGAGGAGCTCACTGCGATGCCAACTAATGGCTGAGCGGGACTGCTAAGGCTCGCTCACTTACCAACGGTTACTCGCTAAGGGTCCTTCCCTAATGGTAGCTCGCTAATGGTGAGTGGGACCGCTAACAGTGGCTCCTTGACACTTGCTCGCTAAGGGCCGCTCGCTTGGCTCGCTTGGGGGGAGGGGCCCCCTGCCGACCAACGGCTGAGCAGGACTGTTAACGGTCACTCCCTAACGGTTGGTCCCTAAGGGTCTCTCACTAACGGTCAGTTGCTTGGGGGATGGGCCCCCTGCGAGGCCGACCAATGGCCGAACAGGACTGTTAACGGTCACTCCCTAACGGTCAGTTGCTTGGGGGAGGGGCCCCCTGCGAGGCCGACCAACGGCTGAGCAGGACTGTTAACGGTCACTCCCTAATGGTCAGTTGCTTGGGGGAGGGGCCCACTGCGAGGCCGACCAGCGGTGGAGCAGGACTGTTAACGGTCACTCCCTAACGGTCAGTTGCTTGGGGGAGGGGCCCCCTGCGAGGCCGACCAACGGCTGAGCAGGACTGTTAACGGTCACTCCCTAACGGTCAGTTGCTTGGGGGACGGGCCCCCTGCGAGGCCGACCAATGGCCGAACAGGACTGTTAACGGTCACTCCCTAACGGTTAGTTGCTTGGGGGAGGGGCCCACTGCGAGGCCGACCAACGGCTGAGCAGGACTGTTAACGGTCACTCCCTAACGGTTGGTCCCTAAGGGTCTCTCACTAACGGCCAGTTGCTTGGGGGAGGGGCCCCCTGCGAGGCCAACCAATGGCTGAGCAGGACCACTACGGGTGGCTCGCTAACAGCCATGTGCCTGCCCCGCCCCTATTACAAATGGACACTCTGGGGGCAGAGACCCCCTCTCATTCATCCAGGAACGTTCCCTGCATCCAACACAATACCTGGAATAGAGTAGACATCCATTAATGCTTGTGTAGAGAATCCTGGCTGGAACAGAACAGGAAGCTAGGATTACAGTACTCCCATCTTACGGGCATGGATGTTCCCACAGTCCCTGCCTTGGATAGAGGTCCAGCCCTCGCAGCAATGCTCCCCTTCCCCGTCCCTCCCAGTGGGGAGCTCCCAGCGCCTGCTCATCTCCCTCCCCCAGCCTGACGTGTTGTGACTGTGATCTCAGGGGTCCACTGCTCCCCAGTTCCCTGTCTCTTCTCAGTGTGTGCAGCCTTGACGGGCAGAGGAGATGCACCCTGCTGACTCGGATATTGAACTAAATCTTTCAAGCCAAAACTTCGTTCACTTTCCCCGAATGAGGACAACGACTGAGTCACGAAGGAATAGGTAGAGTAGGTATAAGTCTCTGTCTGCAAATTCAAATGTGCTGAAAAGCAATCTTGAATGTTTCATAACTCGATTTAATTTTTATTTCAAGTTCCATTTTTTTCCTGAGATGGCAGGGTGAGTCTCCCCTCCGTTTTCCCGAGTGTGGCATCTGAGCACCAGGGGGTTAACGTGGTGTCGGGGTGAGGGCAGACCTGGTCTTCACCCTCAGTGTCGTCTATTCATCCTGGTTCCTGCTGGGAAGCACCATCTCATGTCACACACTGTCCGCCCAGGTGGTCGCTGGGGCTGCCTCATTCCCATACTCTCTGCCACGCTTGGGGACCAAGAAATCATGTTGGGGTCATGATGGGGCCCGGAGAACTCTATAAGGCCACAAGTCACAGTATAGAGTCATTGTCACTTCCCCAGAACATTAAAGAAACAGGACGTGGGCTCACTCTGTTCTCTTTTTGTTGGGTTGGTTTTAGGTTCCAGCATCCCTCACGCTTGACGTGGAACCAGGGCTCGCGGCCTCCTTAGGGACCTCCCAGCATCTAAGGTCTCATAACTGCCCGATCCAATTCACTCTCCTTCCAGCCTGTGGCATCCTTTTCTAGCCAGTGTGTATGTGAGGGTGAAGGGAGGGCCCTTCCGACTACTCATCTGAGATTGATAGTCTGTTACCTCTGTCCTGTTTCCATTTCCTCAAAGCCTATTCTTCTGAAACTCAAAGGCCATGAGGAGACTTTTTCCTCTGATCTTTGCTTTCACATTGCTTCCCTATGAGAGTGATCACCTACCACCATCTAGTTACTGAATGGAGAGCAGAGGTAGGGTCTAGAGGGATTGGAGGGGGAGGTATCATTAAGAATGTGCTATGGTAGCATTTATAAGCAATCAGGCACTGTTCTAAGGTCTTCACATATATTAGCTCATCAAATCATTGCCACCCAACAAGGCAGATACTATTATTCCCATTTTGCAGACGAGGAAACTGAGATTAAGTAGTGACAAATTGGAGGAGCTGGGACTTGAACTCAGGCAGCCTGGCTCCAGGGTCTGTGCCCTTAACCACTAAAATGACAGCTTCTCACTAACCAACAAACACCCTGCCACACACATTACTTTTGTTATAGATCTGTCTTCCTTGAAGATGTATAGGAAAAGAAAAGTTTAAAAATATTATGATGGAAACTTCTCCTTCTACTCAAAGTGCTTATGCTGGGATTTAACAAATTTTAATCTTGATGAGAAATCTATCCGTCATCCATGTGAATGTCAAAAAAAGATAAAAGCCTAGAAGTCCTTAAAAAACAGAATCTCCCATCACCACTGCCACCACCAACGCCACCAGCTCAATCTGCCTGGAAGCGTTTTATCAGGCCCTTCAGCAGCAGGGTAAGAGTTAGAGGACCGGACCTCTGAAAAGGTGTTGCCAACTGTATATATCTCCCTCTGTGTGCCCTGGATGCTTCTATCTAATTCTAAGAACTAACATCCCTTTTGAATGAAAAGATGCCCAAGAAAAAGCATTTGTGTAGAACAATCATTCTTAACATTTTGGGGGGTCACGACCTTTTTGCAATCTATGAAGTACATCCCCAGAAAAAACAAATGCTTGTATCCAAATGAACACATAATTTGGCATAAAATTTTAGGCAAATTACTGAGCCCTGTACTATGTGTGAACTCTTCCTGGAAGGGAAACTGCATTATGTGTTTCTGTACCTTCAACACCTAGCAGAGAATAAACTCATTGAGTTAGACCCATCTTGCCTCCACGCTGGCCCCGGGCATGCACACTGACTCTCTGTGTATCATGAGACACGGAAAATCTTCCCCTTCCCTTTATCCAGCCCAGATTCTCTGCAAATGCCTGTTGCCAACAAGGACATTTGTTCTTTGTGCATGGATGCCTGTGTTTTTGCCTCCGAGAGACAAGCACTGACTGGGATCTGAGTAGAAGCGGCCGCTCTGATTTTCAGGCAATTTGGGGGCTGCACATAGAACTCTACGTCCTTGTAGGGGCCAGATAGGAAAGGACCGAAGCTCTGGGCCTCTTTATAACCCCATAGAGGACTCCTTCTCACCCATTACTGAAGGGTAGCCAATCCCCTGACTGGTTTTTCCCTTTTCAGAAGGGAATCCAACACATCAAGTTTTAAAATACCTTCTCAAAGAAAACAATTTAATGTGTTTTCCTGCACCTCAAGAGTACTGGTGAAGTGCAGTTAACTCTGCTTTTCAATTCTCGAATTAATCAGCAGAGAGGATGTTTGGGTCAAGGCCAAACGTTATTCTTTCTATGAAGGAAACACAGAGATGGTTCAGGATAAACTCTGAGCAACTCAGAGCCCTCTGCAAGAAATCATGGTACTCTGTGAGAGCAAACACTTATGATTATCACTTGTGGTTAGCTGGAGTCACGCCACAAATGGGATTATTAAGAATCAGTAGGGCAGGACTTCCATGGTGGTGCAGTGGTTAAGAATCCGCCTGCCAATGCAGGGGACACGGGTTAGAGCCCTGGTCCGGAAAGATCCCACATGCCGCGGAGCAACGAAGCCCGTGCGCCACAACTACTGAGCCTGTGCTCTAGAGCCCGTGAGCCACAACTACTGAGCCCATGTGCCACAACTACTGAAGCCCACGCGCCTAGAGCCTGAGCTCTGCAACAAGAGAAGCCACTGCAATGAGAAGCCCACACACCACAAACGAAGAGCAGCCCCCCACTCACGGCAACTAGAGAAAGCCCGCGCGCAGCAAAGAAGACCCAACACAGCCAAAACTTAATTAATTTTTTAAAAAAGAGAAAAATCTTTAACAACAACAACAAAAGAATCAGTAGGGCAAACACAGCAGAGACAGCTAAAAGCTACTGGGAAATAATAACAATACTTTCTTCATTCTCATTTTTCTTTTCCTTTCCTCCTGGGTTGGGGTGGCATGGTTTATCCTTCTCATTCCTTCTATCAACAGTCTCTACTTCTCTGATGGTTTTTTCTTGTGATCTATTCTTATTATCGAGTTTTATATCTTAACTGTGTTCATGGATTCCTATACCTTGAAAAGGGCCATCTTCCTTCCTTGCAAGTGATCCCTGGGACTTTGTGATTCCCTACCCCTCAGTAATTATTCTAGACATGTTCCTTGTTATGAGTACATTTATGATTATATAAACTACATACATGTATAAGTGTAGTAAAATACTTTCCATATATATAAAAAACACAAAAACAAATTGTAAAACGATAAGATGAAATAATTATAAATAGGGCTCTAATATTTTATCCTTTCTCCTAATGCACTGTCCACCCCTTTGAGATTTAAACACCCTGCTTTGAAACACAGGCCTAGTGTATCACCAAGCAGGTAAACATCAGAGCAAAGCCCTCCAAGGGCTAAAACTGGCTGTCACTGCCTCGGATTGTAACCTGTAATAGTCCCCTAACACCTGACATTTGTATAGGTGAGTTCATTCACAAACTGAATGTTTGTGTCCGCCCCCCCCCCAATTTCATATGGTGAAGCCCTAACCCCCCAGAGTGGCTGTATTTGGAGTTGGGCCTCTAAGGAAGTAATTAAGGTTAAATGAGGTCGTAACTGTGGATCCCTAATCCAATTGGATTAGATAGGTTTGGTGCCCTTATAAGAAGAGACAGAAGAGAGCCCTCTCTCTCTCCCCCTCAATCTCCCTCTCTCTATCTCTCTCTTCCCCCAAGCCGGCACCTCAGAAAGACCATGTGAGCACACAGCAAGATGACATCCATCTGCAAGCCGGGAAGAGAGTTCTCACCAGGAACCAACCCTGCCAGACCTTGATCTGGGACTTCCAGCCTCCAGAACCACAAGAAAATAAATTTCTGTTGTTCAAGCCACCCCGTCTGTGGTATTTTGTTATGGCAACAGGAGCAGACAAATCCACTCTCGGAAAACTCACCAGATTATTCCTGTAACCCCAGTGCCATAAACACAGATAGATATAGTTATTCAACTTGAGGTTAATACTTTCTTCAAAGTTGGTCATACAATTAGTATCAGGTGAGAAACTTTGGCGGCGCCAGAAATGTTTGGATGTAAGAGGAACTCACACAACATCCCCCTGACCTGGGTGAGCAGAAGAATGTAGTGCCAGTGCAGTCCTGCTGCTACAGCAGAAGTGAAAGCCCTCACTTTTCCATCAAAGGCACCAGCATCCCCACTGCACTGCACTGTAACTGCCCCCATTATCGTGATCTTAGTGTATGCCTCAGAGACACAAGAATTGAAGTGTCTGTGGGAAGGAACTGAAGCTCAGCTCTTGAGAATTTTATGGGCTGCTGTTTCTTGACATAATTTTAGAGAGATAGCCTGATCTGCTCTTCCACTGAAAACAACAAAGATAGATGCTGCTTTTATTTAAAAAAATAAACCTCTTTATAAATGCACTCATGAATAAGGGAGAAAAGAAAATCAATGGAGGGTAAAAGTTAATTAAAAGGAGAAATATATATAGGTAACTAAGCACTGAATCTGGCTTTTGCTCTGGGGAAATCTTTTAAATCATGATTATTTTGAGCTTCTGTTTTTGACAACTGTGCAAACTGTGAGGCATAAGACAAATCCTCATGTGCAACCAAAGGGGGGAGTCTGAAAGGAAAACCCATGAGTAATCTAGGAACAGCAGACAAACCTAAGAACCCACAGAAGGGACCATTAAAAAGTGCTTGTGTCTCTCAACCTTGGAGCTGGGTTGAAGAGAAAAAATCTCTCCCCTGAGAATTCATAACCATAATCTAGTTTTCATGGGAATATTCAGCCCAAATTCACACTACTTCAAATCTAGAACTGATTTTAAAATAGCCCCTAGTGCGTAGTGCCCTGCTGTACAAGGTAGAAGTAAATGCATATTATCTTTGAAGGAAATTACTTTCAACTAAGGCTTCAAAGACTACTACAGATAAAGTTCCAAGGAACATGAGTCCATAGTCAGCAGTACAACAAACACATAAACAGGAGTCATGAATGAGAGATTATAAAATCAATCAAGAAAATTCAAAAAGAATCCAAAAGAATGTCTAAAAACAAAAATATAGTGATTGAAAGTCAAAGCTCAATTTTCAGGCTACACAACAGGCACAGTTTAAGACTGATTCACTGAAATGGAAAATGGTTCAGCAGAAATTACACTAATGCAGCAGAGAGAGAAAATGAAGTGCTGAAAATTAGAAAGATATTAAGAATCTTGTAGCATAGAGTGAGTTTCAGAATCCCAAAATCACAATCAGATTTTCAGAGGGATGTAATAAAGAGAATGGAGAAGAGGCAATATTCAAAATGAAAATGGCTAAGAATTTTCTGTTACTGTCAAAGGATTCAAATTCTCATATTTGAAAGATGAATCTTTCAAAGAAGATTAAGTTTTTTAAGATCCACAACTATACACATCACAATCAAACTGTAGAAAAAACATAATAAGAAGATCTTAACAGCAGCCAGAAAAGAAGAATCATCTGCAAAGGGGTAACAATTATACTGGCAGCTGACTTCTTAGCAGAAATAATGAAAATCAGAAGATAGTGGAATAATATTTTCAATATGCTGAGAAAAAGATAACTCAAAAACTAAAATTTTATACCCACAAATCTATCTTTCAAATATGACGATGAAATGAAGATATTTTATGGTAAATAAAAACTAATAGAGGTTCCAACTAACAGACCCTGGCTTTAAGAACTTCCAAATAAGCATTTCACATAGAAAGAAACTAATCCTAGACGAAAGGTCTGGGATGAAAGAAAGAATGGTGAGTAAAGAAATATGTAAAATTGTGGGTATATATAAACAAACTTTTAATGTGGAAAACAACAATAATATACTTTCAGAGTTAAACAAAAAAGATAAAACTAAAATACAGCAATGCTATAGAAGTAAGGAGGAGGTGATTGGAGTTAAAGTGTTTATACATTGGATTGTTTGGGTGAGTGGTAAAGGTATTCATTAACTTTAGACTTTACATTCATATTAAAAATTTCCAAGGTAACCATATATGCATACAGTGCATATATTCCACAATCCTACTTCTAGAAATTTTTGAAACAGCAACAAACTGGAAACTTTATAAATGACTATTATAGAGAATTAGTTAAAATAATTATGGATAAAAGAATACTATGAATACAATTCAGATAATACAATATTCTGCAGCCATTTTTATTTTTGTTTATTTATTTATTTATTGCAGTACGCGGGCCTCTCCCATTGCAGAGCACAGGCTCCGGACGCGCAGGCTCAGCGGCCATGGCCCACAGGCCTAGCCGCTCAGCAGCATGTGGGATCCTCCCGGGCCGGGGCATGAACCCGTGTCCCCTGCATCGGCAGGCGGACTCTCAACCACTGCGCCACCAGGGAAGACTGCAGCCATTTTTAAAGTGCAATAACTATATATGTATTTCTTGGAAATAATCTCCAAGGTAAAAGCAAAAATGGTGCATATCATGTGCTAATATTTATTGCTTTTTAAAAAGCAGGGATTAGAAGAGAATATGTATGTACATTATGCTTATAATTTCATAGGATACTCTAAAAGATATATAGGAAACTGACAACAGTAATTGCCTCTAGGTTAACTTTTTAATATTCTAGTGCATATGTACTCTTTTAATAACCTGTAAAATAAAAGCCAGAGCCAAAACATACAGAAATAAATACTCAGAGGAAGGCAGACACACACGCACACGCACACACACACACACACACACACAAATACAGCAAAGAATCCATGGCAAAAGTTACCATCTTTAAAAAGTATACCTTTGTGAAAGTAAAACAGCTTCAAAGAAGCACTCAGACCTCCCCTTCTCTCATATATAACGACAGAGCTCTAATCCTTGCATTTGCTACAGAGTCTTATATGAGCATTACTCCTCTCCTTTACACTCTGTTCAATCGTACATGCCTTGAAAGCCTGAATCAATATATTATCCCCTTTGTAGTTCTCACAAAATATATAGAATGGAGCTTTGTATATATTAGATGCTTAATAAATTAATTAACATTTGTGAGTTACTATGTACTGTATTTTTATGGATTTGAAGTTTTTACCCTACGAAACTTATCTGAGTCATAGTAATAAGTTTTCATAACATGTGAAACTCAATGGTATATTATATGAGTTAAAATTCGGAAGTTTTAGTTCCACTACTTCCTTTCATCTTCTAGATTTCTTGTTAAATTTGACACAATAAGAAAGACTTACTTCAGGTATTTAGGACAGCAAAAACCACAAAATTGTCTTACAAGCAACCATATTAACATGTTCTTAATGTCTTCATTCTGTGTGACCCAAAAGCCAGCATATGGAATGCATTCTGTGATCATGCTTGTATATGTCACATTCTTAAACTTTGCAATGAGGAGCTCTTGGGCTGAAGGCCAAATCTGAGAAGTAGACTGGGGAGTAGGGTCCTGGATGTGCAATGGTGGCTGGCCATTAATCCCAGACACCCTGGCCCAACACTCCTGGGAGTCTCCCGAATCCTACAGATCAGTTGCAGCTGGAGATGCAGAACTGGGTCCTTGTGGTAGATGAATGAAGTAAGTGGCTTTCTATATCCTGAAGTTTTCTGGACAAAATCACTTTCTTATGCATTCATTTGTATTCTAACTAGAAAGAAATCATCAGTGAAAATAAGCACGAGAAGGTCTTTTTCAGATGTTTACACTGGAATAGTTATTTCTAACTTTTTAAATTTTTTGGCCACAGAAGTGTTTCTTCCCATGTGTAAAGTAGATGAATGTGGAATGGGGATGGGGGCAGCCCAGACCCCAATTTCCAGCTCCTAAATCTATGGACAGTCGGCAGTGGTTCTGAAGCTTTTGCGTGTGTTTAAGAGTCACCCGGGAGTCCATAAGAAATGCAAGTTATTGGGTTTAACTCCTGAGGAGTCTGATCAGAAGATCTGGGTGGAGTCTGAGAGTCTTAACAAGCACCCCAGGGGATGTAGAGGATGTGACCCTGCCCTACCATCTCACAATCTGTCATCCTTTACAGTGATGCTCAGCAGAGTCCAGTGTGAAAATTACCTGGCAAGCTGGTCCCAAGCGAGCCTCCTTCTTTGACTTACTCGTATAGTGACAGAGGCCCAAGATTCTCAACTCGCTTTAGCTGATTTTTCCCATAATTTCCTAAGGCACTCAAACCTGAAGCAGCAACTAGATTTTTTCCGGTTGGTGGAAAGAATTCTAAGAACTTGTTTATTTTAAAACATCAGTTATGATAGATGCAGAGACTGAAATTCCATCTAACACTCATTTCCCAAATTATCTCAATAGAAGGAAGTGGAGCAACTTCTAGATCATGTGGAACTGGTAAGGACACCAGCTGAAACCCTAAAAATAGCTGCATCATGTTCCAAGCCCAATCAGGGAATTCCTTCCCGACAAATGACTTCAGTGGATTCCCATGAATGCACAGCTGCCTGGGGGGATGCAAGACTTCCACACGGGGCTGAAACAAAGGGTCTTAGATTTTAGAAACACTGATCACTCGTGAACCTACATTTGTTTTTGTTTCAAGAAAACATTTGTTTTCTTGTCTAAGAAATTGGACATTGGTGAAACCTGTACGTCCAGAATAGGGGAGTTGTGCTGAGCAGGAAATATATTGCTCTTTCCGTTTGGGGTGTGGTAACACATCACACCTGGGTGCCCATATGTGTCTGGGTACCTGGCTGCCCATCCTGCCTCTCAGATTAGACAGTAGAGAAACTACAGAGTAGGAGCCAGCATATGTGTCTTCCTTTTTTTTTTTTTTTTTTTTGCGGTACGCGGGCCTCTCACTCTTGTGGCCTCTCCCGTTGCGGAGCACAGGCTCCGGACGCGCAGGCTCAGTGGCCATGGCTCACGGGCCCAGCCGCTCCGCGGCATGTGGGATCCTCCCGGACCGGGGCACGAACCCGTGTCCCCTGAATCGGCAGGCGGACTCTCAACCACTGCGCCACCAGGGAAGCCCCTAATCTATTTTTTTAAGTGAGTATACTAGAACTTTAATGTTAAAATGAGCATTAACCTTCAAAACAGTCGCCCTAAGAAGACTATACCTCTATTTCATTGCAGAGGCCATTTCTCAAAATATTTCTGGAGTCCTATTTTGTGAATTTCTTTAAAAATCAAGTTAGAAGCCACACAAGAAAAAAGTCTTCTTACAACGTTTTTTAACCTTTCATACATGTTTTTAACATGTGAAAAAAAATTTTTAAGACCGTCAGCTATCCTCTGTCCTAAACCCCACCACACTTATCATGCCATCCCAGAAAGTTTAAACTTAAGTTGAAATGTTTTTTACTGTTTATTTAATGAAATCAAGGATTTTCTTTTTCAGTCTGCCATCTCAGAATGCATTTTCAAAATAACCAACACATACACCATCCCCAGAATTTTTACTTACCCACTCAGAATCACTGTATTACATTTTAGTAAAAGCTTGTTTTTAACCAAAACACAAACAGTTTCATACTCAGTTTGATTATTCCCTTTACTCAACAGCCTGCCTCTGAATGAGGCCTTTTTCAAAACAAATCCATTCTGAATAGGGAGAGTTTACCATCGTAAAATAAGAGATGTCATAGACTTTGAGAACAGTTTCAGATGGATTCTTAATAGATTTTATACTGATATCTAGAAAAGGAAAATATCTGTTTGTGTGCTCAAAATCTAACTGGTTGATTAAGAAAATTAATCTTAGTCATTATCTACTTGTTACAATTTTTAAACATAGGGATTGTGCTCATAACACAGGTCACTATAGATTAGAAACTACGCTGTGCAGAGAGCAAAGTCTGATCCCCAGTTTATTAGTCATACAGTGTGTTAATCTAGGGCCTCGAAAGACAAGTAGTGAGAGAGACATTTGTATTTGTATAACATAAATTCATAAGGAAGACCTAAATGTTATTATAGAATCATGTGAGTGTGTGTGAGTGTGTGTGTCTGAGTGTGTCTGAGTGTGTGAGCGAGTGTGTGTGTGTACGCGCGCGCATGTTTTCAGAGGTGTGGGGGTAAGTCAGAAAAAGCGTATATTCAAACTTACTTCAAAGACATTTTTGAAAATTGACCACTTCTATATAAATGATGAAAAAAATCTGACTGATCAAAAAGAGTTTGTAAACTACCCCTGCCATTAATGTGGCTTAGTTCTTTGTTTTTACTTACTAAAACTCTGTATCCTGTCAAAACCATGTTTCAATGTTTGAAGTCTGAATAGGCTTGGATAGTGATGGGACATAACTTTTTAGTGAAAGGGAAGTCATAAATGTGATATCCACATAAGGAAGAGAAATCGACCCCTTCTGTCTTGTCCCAAGAAAACCTAATGCTGATGGTGATGGTGGTGGTGGTCGTCTTACTGGTGGTAGGGTAGTGGTGATGATTATGCTGTTGGTTTTGCTGCTGGTGGTGGAATTATTGTTAGCGGGAGTGATCCTTCTAATTTTTATCATGCCTTTTCCCCAGCTGGTTCCACTGAAGTGAACAATGTGGTTTCCTGAAGTTTAATATTATCTCATAAGCAAAAACACAGATAATGAGTTGCTTATGTTTTGAAAGAGTAAAACAAAATAAGCAAAAGTGAGAGACCACCTATTTTATCAGAATTAATATTTTTAGTCCATAGTGAACCTGGGACCAGAGACTTAATTTCCAGACGTAGCACTTCAGCCACTCACTGTGACATTCAGTGGTGTATTTATGCTTTGTTTTTCTCTCGTAAAGATTACAAAAATGTTCATTTTGAAGTGCCACTGTGGGTTTCTCATGAAATACATTTTTTATCAGCACCAGGATTAATAAGAATGTTCCAGAAGTTAAACAGATAACACAGTAGACAACATGGTATTACGGAATTAAAATCTGAGGAATTTGGTTCAAATACCAGCTTTTACACTCTTAGGCTGTGTGGAGTTAGACAAGTTAATCTCTCTGAGCCTCTATAAACCATTTTTACTCATAGCAGTTGTGATATCCAAGTGTGGGTTTTCCACACCAAGCAATTCTCCAAGTCTCTGGACACCAACTGTGTCCTACAATTTAACTCAGTTATGATACTAGCTTCTCAGAGTTAGCATGGGATCCCACAAGCTGAGGGTTCAGTCCCACAAAACTTCAGACACCAAGTGTAAGTTCTGGACCTCCCATACTTCTGACCCACCGGCTGTAAATCGGGGATTCCCACCATCCTCTCCTCGGGTTTGGTAATTTGCTAGATCAGCTCACAGAACTCAGGAAGAAGCTTTACTTATTATTACCAGCTTCTTATAAAGGATACAACTTAGAACAGTCAGTGGATGAGATGCACAGGACAAGGTATGTGGGCATACCACCCTCCCGGCACCTCAGTCGGTTTACCAACCAGGAACTCTTTAAATCACCCCAAACCCCCGCCCCCAAGCAGTTTAGGGCTTTTTATGGAGGTTTCATTACATAGGCATGATTGATTAAATCACGGCCATTGGTGATTACCTCAGTCTCCAGCTCCTCCCCTCCACCCGGAAGTCAGGGGGTGGGGATGAAAGTTCCGATCCTCTCATTGTGGTCTTTCCAGTGACCAGCCCCCATCCTGAGGCTCTTCAGAGGACCCCAGCCACCAGTCATCTCATTAGCATAAGAATGACATTCTTATCACTCCAGAGATCCCAAAAGCTTAGAAGCCCTTGAGTCAGGAATTGAGGACTACAACAAATATGATAACAAAATATGCTCTTTATCACCCCTATTGCTCAGGAAATTACAAGGATTGTAGGATCTCTGTGCCAGGAACCGAGGACAAAGACCAAATATATATTTCTTATTATATCACATTATCACAGCCTCAGTTTCTTCATCTGTGAAATAGGATTATAATCAATACGTCACATGGTAGTTAAGAGGATTCAATCTGGCACTTGTTAGCAAAGGCTTGGGACTGAGGGAGTGCTCCTTTGGTGGCAGTTACCTTATTTTTTCCTGTTCAACAACGATACCCACTCCCTTTGTGCCAGTCTCTGAGCAGGGTACTCCAAGGGCTGCTGGAAAAAAACAAGCAGACAGGTCACAGTCTACCAGGAACCTCAGCAGAGCTGTGTGGGCCCCTTAAGGGGATCATTTTTCCCCAGAGTAGAAACTTAGTTTGCAGAGCGGCTGGGCATTTTTTGTTTAAGTGTGTCAAGTAGCAAAGTGTCTGGAATGTCAATGATTAGCTTACTTCCACTCACAGTTTAGAGACCCACTTCATGTATCTGTTTAGAGATCGAGCATGTGATACCAAAAAAGGAAACTGAACATTGTTTTCCTGTGTGCTGAATCTAGAAAGCTAGTGGGAGCTCATGTCTGCCCAGTCTTTAAAAATGAGTTGTTGCTTACACATACATAAATAAATAAATAAATAAATAAATTAAATTAAATTAAATAAAATGGAAAGAAACCTACACAGCTACGCTGGCAAGAAAGTGTTATTCCAATGAGATCAAATATTTTTGAAGTGCTTTGTGAATGGCACGGTACTCTACAAATGTTTGGCAAGCTTCCACATTTTATTACCTTTGTTATGTTAGCGTGGGTTATAATCGAAGGTTTTAGGATTGTAAAGAACATAAGTACTCCACTTGTGCTAAGGATGTTTGAGAGAGAAGAGTGAACTTGTGTGCACAAGAAAGCACATACGTCGGAGTTATGGGAAGAAGAGAAAGGGGGCAATGTGACTCCCATGTGCTGCCTTAGCTTAAAATGTTTGAAATATTGTTCTATTTTTAAATAACTGCTTTTTCAAATTAGCCACTGAATTTGTTTCTGATGTGCAGTAGCATTCCTTTCACGGGATAAAATTCGTAGAAACATGCTTAGGAGCTGAAGAAAATTAAGTGGGACTTCTGTGTCCTTCACATTTCCAAACTGTGACCTTGAACTGAAATTAGGTTCCCATCTTTGCCCTCCCAAGACATTACTGCATGAGCCCCTCCTGATTTAGTTACTCAGATGTAGCCCCCACTCCCCAACACCCACATACACCCTCACCCCATGCCTCCCAGCTAATCTGAGGTTTCTCAAGGTGCCATCACATATGTTCTCAGGGGTAAGTTTTGGGGGGTTGCTTTTTTCATGCTTCTTGGCCTGCAGCCTTCTGCTGCTGCTTCTTATATAAGAGTGCAACTCTACTGGGCCATGCATCTCTGTCCTCATAGCATCCTTTTCTCCAGCCTCCAAGAGGGGGTCTGATTCTCCTTAACCCCCTGCAATACATCTGTACATAGTACATCTGAGATCAGGTTTTTCATAAAACCTTACAGAAGACTTGGTCATAAGCTCGGTGAAATTCACAACTGCTTCTAGAGTTGGATACTGTCAGGATTTCAGGCTCAGACCCAACCTCTGCACCCCGGTCTAGGTTCCATGGGCCTCCCCTGGCACCGTCCCCACCTCCGCAGTTCAGAGTCCAAGCCCAACTTGGTTCCCAGAAAAAAGAGAAGAATCTTCTCAGCCTGGTCCAAACCGAGCCTCCTCTTCCTCTGGGATAAGAGATCATTATTTCTTCCCTTTGGGTGAAATCCCACCCTTGTCTTAAGCAGGTAGAGTCTGACCCTCAGAGCTCGGGCATGGCGATCATGGGAGTCCTGAGAACCCTCCCAATGTCAGGCACATTTCACCTGAAATCACCACTCGTGGGGGCCGTGACAACAGTCCAGGCTGCATGACCCAGCCCAGCCACTCCTTTTCTCAGCCCTTCCTCCAGCCTGAAGTGAACAGAAGTTCAGGTAAGCTTGTCCTTCCTGACTAAGCTAGTTCTTCCTCCCAGTCATTCAAAACCAAGTATTTGGATGACAAAGTATGCTTAGCTTCTGTGAACAAAAATAATATTCTGGAAAGTTTGGGGGAAACCTTTTTCTATCTCTTCAGAGGTGGAGTTCTGTTATTATACCTAATCAACATTGCTAAGCGCCAAAGGACATCTCAACCTAAAGCATCTGCTTCTAGATTCCTTCTCTGGGTTCCAAGTTTCCCATTGCACGACAGGTGGCTGTTTGATCTATAACTAACATGCAGAAAAGTCCCACCCAGCAGTCCCTCCTACCACAGAGGAGGCTCCACCCCCAGGGATGCTTGCAATCTCTCAGTGGGGCAGCACATCAAAAGATACAGTCCAGCAAGAGGGAAGAGATACGGGAACATATGTATAACTGATTCACTTCGTTATAAAGCAGAAACTAACACACAATTGTAAAGCAATTATACTCCAATAAAGATGTTTAAAAAATAGTAGCTTAAACAAACAAACAAAAGATACAGTCCAGTGCCTTACTACATAAATGTTACGATTTTAAGTATATTTTTCTTAAACTTTTCAGCTCAATCATACAACTCCAGAACATCACTCCTACCAAGTCCTCAATCTGTCATGGCAGCATTAGAAATAAATATTCCCCACTGGGGACAACTTTATACCATCATGTGGTGGATGATCATCCTGGGAGTTAGGTAAAATGAAGTTGGAAAGATTTACAAAGCATGAAAGTCCTTCAGGACGACAATTTATTTGTTAATGTGCTAATTCCAGCCAGTCCTATCCCTCACCCCCACCCAACAATAACAGCAACACACAACCATTGCCTGTCCTTCATTGGCATAATTTTGCACATGCTGTTTGGATAATGTGGTTGGGGCAACAAATAAAGCCCATAAAAAAACAATATAGCAGCTGATCGCTTGTGAGGGCAGAGCAACTTAATCGCTGTATTCAGCAAACCCAGACTGACAAAGGGGATTCTAATTTAAGTTGCGCTGATGGCATTTGTTCTAGACAAAAGCTAGTATTGACTTCAGTAGTTATTATTCTCCCCTGCAGTTTAAATTACTTTCTTCCTAGGAGCAAAAGAGCAACAAGAAAAAAAACTCTAACTTTATGTAAATGCAGTTCTCCAAACAGATCGTGTTTTGCAGATTCCGGAACCGCTAAGAGAAATGTGGTTACACAAACCTAAGGAATCCTAGAATTTTAGAGACGCGGCCATAAATATCACAAGGCAGTTTCCGTAGTCCGTGCTTCCTAGACTGGGGTGCCTGGGCCTTGATTATGCAGGGACACATCAGGGCTGTTCCGAGGAGACTACAAGATAAAGCCCCACCGAATGACATTGTTATAGGGCCTGACACAAGGTAGGCCATAGTTTATTGGTTTTGCTAGATGTTAGGTAATTTAAAACATTATTTTAATACATGAACCTCATGTATTAGGTTTAAAGCATGAACCTCAATGTATGCAAATTCAAAAAAATCATCTGGAGATTGGGGATCCCAGAGATGGAATGCAGAATGTGAGGAAACAAGTTAACTATACTGTAAACGCGTAAAACAACCCATCAAGGGGTTTCGGGCTTGGGGGAAATTGGTGTTGACCCTAGTAACTTTGGAAGTAAGTGGAGTCTGTAAGACCAAAGGCAAAAGACACTGAAAGCAAGCTTTGTGCTTGAGTTGATAAAGTTGTTTCCCACAGGGGTACAGATGAACAATTCAGATTTACTATACCTGCATGCTGGAAACTGACAATTAAGTAAATGAATGACCGACAGTGGAGTCAGATTTCTCATTGTTGGCATGAGAGTTTACAGATAAGCAAAGGGAGAAGGCCAGAATGATCCATATGTTAACGGATCCACACTGGAAACACTGTAGGTTTAGCTGAATAGAGGTATAGATGTGTCTGTATGGCTACATGTACAAATATTTGGTTACATATACAAATATTTATAGACATGCATATAAATACAAGTTAATATACACACATGAATTTCTTTTCTCTGTCAGCTGAGAGGACCTAGAAGCAACGACACCAAGAATACCTAGACCTCAAACCTTGGTTTCTTATAGCATCCTCCAGTAAAAGGAACTAGGGCTCCTTGGAGACATGGTTGATGCTAGGACTGGGGCAGGAAACACCAAAGTTGAGTCTGAAGTATCTTATTGTGCCGGAAGGTTTTTGTAAAAAGTGATAAAAAAGAAAACCCCATAATGATAGACATATGTCAAAGGGACACAGAAGCCAACTAAAAGAGCTCCTAATGGCCAAAATTGGAACAATTTGAGCAAGAAAATAAAGTAGGATTGGATTACAACCAAAAGTAAAAATAAATACCCATAATGTGTATATAAATAAATGATTGAATAAATAAATAAACGGAGAAGAGACAAATTGGCTGTGCAAAAAAATTCCAAATAATTTCTGTACTCTGCCCTCCCAGAGGTGGAAGATAACTGCCCACTTCTTAAGTGTGGGTTGTGCCTAGTGACTTCCTTCCAAAGAGGACAGTCTGGAACCAGGAGGAAAAGAGCTAACTCTGCAGTGGAGAAAACTGACAGATACTACTACCTCAGCCAGGAGCTCAAGGTCAACATCAACACTGAGAGGTCACATTGGTAGTATGTTCTCTTGATTTGATGTATTGAGAGGTGCCCTTCATCTGGGGTCTTCCTTCCAAAAACCTGTAATCTAATCATGAGAAAAACATCCCAACTGAGGGACAGTCTACAAAATACCTAACCACTAGTCCTCCAAACTGTCAAGTTCATCAAAGACAAGGCAAGTCTGAATAACTGTTACAGCCAAGGGGAACCCAAGAAAATTTGACAGCAAAAGGAAAGGTGGTACCCAGGACAGGATCCTGGAACAGAAAAAGAATATTAGGCTAAAACTAAGGAAATCTGAGTAAACTATGGCTTTAGTTAATAGGAATGTGTCAATACTGGTTCATTAATTGTAACAAATGTAACTTACTAATGTAAGATGCTTATAATAGGGGAAACTGGATACAGAGTGTATGGGAACTCTCTGTACTATTGTTGCGATTTTTCTATAAATGTAAAACTGTTCTAGGGGACTTCTCTGGTGGTCCAGTGGTTAAGAATCCACCTTCCAACGCAGGAGACGCGGGTTCGATCCCTGGTCAGGGAACTGAGATCCCACATGCCACAGGGCAACTAAGCCCGTGCGCTCTGAAGCCAGCACACCACAACTAGAGAGAAGCCCATGCACTGCAACTAAGACCTGATGCAGCCAAATAAATATTAAAAAATAAAAATAAATAAGTAAAACTATTCTAAGATTAAAAAAAGTATATTTTAAAGAAAATCTGGATAGGTCGTGGGTGAAACACCAAGTATGATGAATCTTTAAAGAAACAGGTTGAAAGCAGGCTAAGTAAGGACTAACCTAGAATGCTGAGTGTCCTTTGATCCTTCTCTGCTTTAGGGGACTTTGGTGGTGAGATTTAGGGACTTTGGTCGTGAGATTTATGCTTTATGGAACACTACCTTAAACTTTGGACTTTACCTAAGATAACTCCAAGGAAACTTCAAGGATTTACAATCTTCTGGTTGTTTACGAAGTGCAACAAAGAAGAAGACTGGGAGTTCTCCAATGATTAACCAACATATTTACATTATCCAGGTTTTAAAAAAATAACTTTACAAAGAATTAAATCAACCACTTAACAGTAAGACTTACTAAAATATTTTGGTTCAATACATAAAGACAATAAGTAAAGCTGCTTTCTTTTAGCAATTCCTTTTTATTCCTTCGGAAGTTTATATTGTGATTTTAAATTCCTTTGGAAGTTTATAGTGACTGTACATATTTATGCAAATAATCCCCCTGACTTCATTTCAGCAATTTCCCTCTTTTTGCCTTTTACACTTTCCAAAGCTAATATCCCAGGTAATTCTTAAGGTTGAAAAATCTCATCTGCTTAGTTTATACTTAAGACTTGAAAGCCTTTAAAATGTATTGCACTTATTTTTCATTATGTCAGGCCCAGAGTACCTGTTAAATTATAACTTGTATTTGAATCTTAAATAAATCATACTTCGTTATTAATCAAATGACTCATCAAACTAAGTACATGTTCTACTTTGTTGAGTATCTTTGTAAACATTATATGTAAACTTTTTCCTCTTCCTCCCTTCCTTCCTCTCTCCCTCATTTCCTCTCTTCCTTCCTATCTTCCTTCCTTCCTTCCAAAATGCTCATTGAGCATCTACTCTGCCCAGGATTTAGGAAAACAGTATAAAGAACACATGCTTGGTATCAAGGAGCTCACAGTCCAGAAGAAACAGATGAATGGAATGGGCAGATCGTGAAACCTCATGATATGAATATCAGACTAGGGATGTGCAAAAGACACTTGTGATGGGAACACAGAACATCTGTTACTCAGATGGGGGAGGGAGAAGTCCTCTCTGTGCAATCCCCTCTGTCACCCAGCACTGGGCTATCACTTTCAGGAGATTGCTTCCTCTGTCCTAGGTACTTCTGAAATCTGATAATTTCAATCAATTGACAAATGCATCAGATATAATCGAATCAACCAAGCCTTTCTGATCACATCCCAACTTCCCTTTATAGTATTCCCCAGAAGTAAAAAACAAGGTATTTGTGATTAAATCCTAGAAGGAGCAGTGAAATTCTTTCTGTCCCCTGGCCCTCTCCACATAAAATACATAAAACAGAAGGGAATTTAAAAAGTCATCAAATTTAACAGCTTCATGTATTATTTAAATATTTGCATGGAAAGCCAGATTTCTTTAAGGGTTTAGAAAGTTTGTGAAATAATGTTTAAAATATTTCTTTAAAACTTTCTTCTCTGATAACATTGTGTCCTTTTTAAGTTGTGAGTGATTAGGGATGCCTGCTTTTTACATCAAACCAAAGTGATAAATAGCTATCAAGCCATAATCTGATAGTGCTGGTCTCAATGACTATCTTGGAAAAAGAATGGCCCCATTGTAATGCTGAACAGGGCAAAGTGGAAGCCTGTCAGAAGGGTCTTAGTGTCATGCTTTTGCTCCAAAATTGTGCTGAATATCAAGGATCGTGTCATATTACTGTGTAAGGCAGTGCTCACATCCCTACACAAAACCGTATTATGTAGGCGAGATGAGGACCACCAGCAAATATCAACACTGACATACCAGTTCCATCTTCCAACCATCAAAGTTAGCAGTAGACTTTCTAAAATTTTATTCAGGGAGTGCTTTATTAAAATTCTTACTTACTATTTAATTCAAGAAAGAGATATGTCTAAGTTTGTGAACAGTAGAGGAAAAAATTCAGGAAAGAATTAAACATGTAAATTATACACATAAATTACATGTACGTGTAAACTACACATGCCCCACTGTGTTTTATCACACGTTTAAATCAGATCCTGCAGACACCTGGCTAACAATGAATCTTAATGGAAGATGTTTATGAAACCACCAGACTGATATCTGAGTCCAGGACTTCTGACAAGAAAGAAACTGTTACCTTCACGATGCACTTAGCGTATTACCTGGCTTGAATAAACTGTGGGTGTGAGTCTGCATGCAGTTTTGGTTTGTCAACAATAGTTTCACTAAGGAAAGTCCTGAAGGCAGTTCTTTGGTTAAACAGCACCAATGGCAGATCAAGCCTCTCATCTCATCCAGATAAAGAGTGTTCTGTGGAAGAGCTACACCCCGCCCCACCCAGGGCAAGCCTGCCACGCAAGGCGCCCGTGCAGGAATGAACTGACGGTGGTGTTTCCTACCGCGAGACGCTGTTACAGAGGAAGAAACAGAAGTTAGAGTTTCACAGAGACCAGAGGTCAGAAGGCACTTCCTCAATTACGGGGTTGACTTGATTCATCTTCCCCTGGAAACATCCAGGGTGGCAGTGGGCAGTAGGGGGAGGCAGGAACTTAAACAGGGGGAAGCGATGCAGAACCGATGACCAGTAACTGTTAGGGACTTCTGACCATTTGCACCCTTTGACTCAAACTCGTCCCTTCTGCTCCTCTTTACTTTCTTGGCAATAGTCATTACTCACCCTTTAAGATTCTAATCAGATAACGCATCTGCCAGGAAGTATCCCTTGTGTCAGGATAAATAGTCTTCCCCATCCGCATCACCCAGTTCCCATCACAGCGTGTGCAGGTACCCACCTTGGGTGGATGAGCACCCCCTGAATCTTCCTTATGATGTCATTCCCCGCAGTGATTCATTCTCCCAGTCAATGCTTGGACATTTGCTCAGCAAACAAACTTAAAGACAAGTGAGAATGGTGCTAAAGGGGTGATGAGAAATTGTTGCTGAGTAGGACTTGCAAGGCTGAATGCAACCTATTCTGAAATCACCACTGTGGTCACCAATGTAGTCAGTCTAGGACTATAAGAGTCACAGAATGAAGACAGGGCTGTCTCTGTCTCTTGGAAGCAATAGAAAAATTATAACAAAATAAATCTCAGCGGGAAGAAGAGTGGTATGCCTGAAATGCGTACATGTGAGTGTGTGTATTTGTGATATATGTGTGGATGCATATCTATGCCTACAGCATATACCTTGTTTAGTAAACATCAGCCACCCTAGACATGTTTCCTTTTGCTCTTAAGAGAAATGTTCTTGGCATGCCTCGACTGGCACTAATTCAAATGAGATAATCCCAACAAAATCCCCTACCTTGTCTCTCCCAAACCCAGAAAATGTTCCAAGTTTTAGAGTAATTATTTCTGTCCTTTTCTCAAAGGTGGTTAGGCCAAATTACTAATTCCCAAACTAATCAAAAACAAGATCTCTGAGAAGCCTGTTACACATGATATTGGCAATTTTAACAGATTCAGAAGGAGCCTACTCAAGAAAACATAAGGATGACTAATTTCTGCTCAAACACGATAACCTGCGTCCCAGAGACTTAGCAAGACTGTTTGATGCCTCTAAGAAGTTTTAAAGTTTAATACAAAGAGACCAACTTCAAGATAGATTTGCAAGAACGTGGTTTCTGATTAAAAAGAACATTAGTCAAATTACTTGTGCAGTATTACTGTCAGATTTTCCCACATCATAGTTCAGAGGTCAGCAAACTTTTCCAAGCATGGGCCAGATAGTGAATATTTTCAGCTTTGCAGGTCTTACTCAATTCTGCCATCGTGGTGTGGAAGCAGACCTAGAAAATAGGTACCACTAAGACTCAGATATTAATTACAACGCAGCTGGGTTTCCAGGGCCCTTACCCCTTCACAGCTGGGTTTCCAGGGCCCTTACCCCTTCACATTTTCGTAAGGTAGGTAGAATTGCTCCCCCGATAAGGAGACTGAGCAAACAGCTGATGATTGGCAGAACCTTAATTTGAAGGCGGTTCATTGGCTCCAGGGCCTTTACCATTAACCACTGGACTCTCCTGTCTCCACTCAGATGGCTGTTCTCCTTCTGCCACTGACTTGCTGTGTACATTAGTCAAGGTTCTCTGGAGAAACAGAACCAAGAGGATATGTGTGTGTATCTATTTATATCTATACCTATCTGTAACTATTTAAAAATTTTAAGAAATTGGTTCATGGAATTGCGGACACTTGATAAGTCCAAAATCTGCAGGATAGGCTGACAGGCTGGAGATCCAACGAAGAATTGCAATTCAAGTCCCAAGGCAGTGGGCTGGCAGAATTCCCTCTCGTTCCAGAGCTCAAGTTTTTGTTCTATGCAGGCCTTCAACTGACTAGATGAGGCCCACTCCCATTATGGAAATAATCTGCTTTACTCAAATTCACCAATTTAAATGTTCATCTCCACCAAAAAACACTTTCGCAGAAACATCCAGAATAAGGTTGGACCAAATATCTGGGCGCCCCATGGCCCAGCCAGTCGACACATAAAATTCACCTCTGCACTGTGTTTCTCTACAAAAACCCATTCCAGTTCCTGCCTGGTTTCCCCCGTCCTGACAGTCAAGTAGTGTCAAGTGAGTTGATTTTGAAAACAACTTTTGAGATTCTAACATCAAAGGTGCTATATAATTACCCAGGGTTTCTATTTCCTTCTTCTCCACTCCTTACCCCCTTTTCCTTGCTTCATCTTCTCCTCCCCCCCACCTTTTTCTGGGAAAAGAAAGATGTTAGAGAGCAAGAGCGAGAGCGAGAGCGAGAGCGAGAGCGAGCGAGAGCGAGCGAGAGCGAGCGAGCGAGAGAGCGAGAGCGAGAGCGAGAGCGAGAGCGAGAGAGAGAGAGAGAGAGAGAGAGAGAGAGAGAGAGAGAGAGAGAAGTTTCAACAGCCATAGTTTTGCAATGTGATACTGCAGCACGCTGCAGCACTGTGATGCCAGAGGCAGATGAATCTAAAACACAAATTCCAGTTTCAGTGAATACACTAAGTAATAAATCAGAACTCACCTATCTTAGAACTTTGATGTCTTTATAAGCCCTTTTCTTCTTACTTCTCAGATAGGTAATTTTCAAAATGGAACAGTTTGAAGAACTAAAGTTCGGCTCCCAATTTCCCATGAGTAAAGTTGAAAACCCATTCACATGCGATTATTTATATCACAGCCTTATTGCAAAGGGCGACTATTGGATCTCAGGCAGCTACAACCACTACCTTCTGAGTCCCTTCCTCGAGCAGAATATTTGCCTGTTCAGATACGGAGAAGAAGTGGTGTTCTATCCCTCACGAGGAAAGTCGCAGGCCTGGTATGACAAGTACAGGAAGAAGGCTACCTATTGGAGCATCTATGCTGAGTTCCCATGGCCAGCCTGCCCTAGTTGTCATCGTATTTCAGAACGAATACTTCAGTTGAAAAGGCGAAAAGGCAAAAGATAATTCCTTAATATCAAATCAAACTAAAAGTACTGATTGCTAATTGCTACATGAGTAAGTTATGGGAAGTTGCTAAAAACCAAGGTTGACAACTTTCAAAAAAAAAAAAAAACCTTTCAAAATGAATTTTTATTCAAAATCACCAAAACCCAGACAGAAATTAAATGTCCGTCAATTGATGAGTGGGTAAACAAATGTGGTATATCCATATAATGGAATACTATTCAGCATTAAAAAAAACATACTACTACATGGAACAACATGGAGGAATATCAAAAGCATTATGCTAAGTGAAAGAAGGCAGACTCAAAATGCGACATACTATATGATTCTACCAGTGTGATTTTCTGGAAAAGGCAACACTGTAAGGACAGGAATTAGGTCAGCGATTGCCAGGGGCCAGAAATGGCAGGATGGCGTTGACCACAAAGGGGCACGAGGGAACTTTGAGGGGGTGACAGAACTACTATATCTTGAAATGTTAAGAAAATCCCTCATAAGGAAGAGAAAATACATTTACAATACTGTACTGTATTTACCGATATTTCTAGGCTACACGGTTCATCTCCAAGTTTTTTCAAGTTGTTGCAAATCTCCAAAAATTCTTCCAATATATTTATAGAAAAAAGTTCACATATAAGTAGACCAGTGTTGTTCCAACTTGTATCATTCAAGGGTCAACCGTATACTCCTCACAATGGCTAAAACTTACCATGTCCACACTGTGTTAGGTGCTTTCCATATATTATTTCATTTACTATTAAAAACAGCCCTATGAGGAAGATACTGTTAGCACTCCCATTTTTCAGATAAGGATAGAGACCTACACAAGTTATTGAACTTGCTGAAGGGCACTCAGCGACTTAAGAGGGAAGAGCTGATATTCAGATCCATGCTAGTGCATTGCCAGAGCTGGAGTTCCCACCCGCTAAGCAAATACTCCTCCATCCTTGTAAAGCCAAGTCATATCTTTCAGAAGTAACAGGCTTCTCTAAACATTGCCTTCCATCTTTCAAAAATATGCAGGATATATGATTAGAGCCATGGGATTGTGTGAAAGGACTGTGGCATCACACAGGCCCAGATTCAAAGACTAGTGCAGCAGCATTATGGTCATGTGAACTTGAATAAGTTGCTTGCAGTCCCCAACTCCATCAACTGTAAAATTGGAATAAAAATGCTTACCTTGTAGAATTACTTTAGAGATTGAATGTGATATATGTATGAAAGCAACTCAATAAAAGGTACTTTTTCTCCAAAGAATAATTCCCCCCAAGCCTAATTATTTGGTACTCCTAGTCATTGTAAATTGACATGAAAAAGCAACCAAACATTATTTTTCAGTTTTAGAGGTTTTAGAATGCCTGAAATCCTGGTGTACTTATAGTCGAAATTCAATCCAAGATTGGTTGAATTCGCAGACGCGGAACCCGCAGATACAGAGAGCTGATGGTACTACCGGGTTTTATGTAAGAGACTTGAGCATCTGTGGATTTTGGTATCCGTGGGGGTCCTGGAACCAATCCCCCATGAATAGTAAGGGGTGACTGTATTGAGTTGTGTACTGGTTGTGAAGGAGGGAACAAAATTAGTATTGCCTTGTGAGTGACCACTGCTGTTTTCAAGATAGACCTACTAGAACAAAGCCATCAAGATTAATATTGGACAAACCTTCCCCCTGCCCATTCCCCCCTCCCAATCCTGCCCTCGCATAAAGTCTTTTCATCCATACGAAATCTGGAGTCTTACTTGTTTCAGGTGCTACATCTCTTGAAAGACATAAACGAATTGGAAACCATCACAGATTCAAAGAAGGCTGGAGTTAGAGCTGATTTGCGTCTCTTTAGTTTCATGTAATGCAGGCATCTCTTCCATAGTATCTTGATTAACCACTGAACGCAAGTCCTTACATCTGACTAGTGTTAGGAGAGTGCTCACCAGTTACAATGCAATCCCTTCCATTTTTAAACTTATGGAGCTTCCCTATAATTTAACCTCACTAGTCCTAGCTTTCACATGAACAAAGTCCCACTTCCACATTACCTCCCAACCCGTAGAGATAAAAAGAGAATCCTGTTGCTCGCTCTCATCCTCTTTTCTGGGTGATACAGCTTCCAGCCTTTTAAACTGTTCCTTATCAACAGTGTCCAGACTCTTGGCTCTGCTAGAACGTCAGCTCTGCCCAGGATGCCATCACCCAAAGCTGCAATGAGTCTAAGATTGTACTGACTTTTTTTGGTAACACATCACCTTGCTGTTGGCTTAACCCTGAGCTTATGACGATAGAAACTACATAAGGAAAAGATGAGGTCCCTGGCTCAGAAAAGTGGTGATGAGAACCGAGTACGCATGGTGGGTTGGACCAGGGCAGCAAATGCTGACCTTATTAGTACCCTGAAGGTCAATCATGCTGCCTGTGGCAGGACAAGCCTGTGAGGTTGTACAGTATATAAAATCCAGAAGGCCAGTGAGTTAATTCAGAATGAGCAATGACTGCTTCAGGAGCCAGATATGCTCAGATTCAGCACAATTTATTTCCCTTCTTTTACCCAAAGATACCATAAAATTTTCAGTCAAACACCTCCATGAAGTTTGTAGCTGCTCTAAAGACTGCAGAGTCTTAATCTATCAGCATGATAGCCCACTGAATCCCCTTCCTGCTGCTTCATATTGAGATAACCAGCTTCCACGGTCATAATAGGTGTGTCCTTGTTTGTATAGATGCAATAAAAGGGATCCAGGTGGGGAATAAACTTAGCAAGAGGACAGACTAAATATCTTCTTGACAAAGATTGACAGGGAAAAACCATTAAAGACTCTAAAATGCAGTGTATGGCTCTTGCTAGATGCAAAGCTCCCTCCTACAGAACAAGTCTAAATTGGGATATCTGGCCTTTGGTCTCTCACTGTCAAGGCAAGAGCAAGAGAGAAAACTCTAAAATGGTTAAGAACAATGAAAGGAGGCTTGGAGGTGGCATGAAGGGGACCAACAGAAATGGTAGAGTAGTTTGGAGTTTGGAGTGGATTGGATTAAGAGGGAAAGGACATGGTGGGGGGAGTTGGGGAAATGACCTAAAGATGAACTTTGGAGAATGAGCAGAATTTAGATTGGGGAGGGTGGTATGAAAGAACTCTATGGGTAGAACAATTAGAACCGATTAGAATAGAAAATATGGAAGGAAAAACTCATTGGTAGGGTAAACGCATTCCATCGATGATGACAGATTTAAGGGGACATGTCTAGGACGGACTTGTGTACTGAAACTTAGGGCAAGACCAAGAGAGATTTAAAAAAAAAACTTGCAGGGACTTCCCTGCTGGCGCAGTGGTTAAGAATCCGCCTGCCAATGCAGGGGACACGGGTTAGAGCCCTGGCCCAGGAAGATCCCTCATGCCGCAGAGTAACTAAGCCCGTGCGCCACAACTACTGGGCCCATGTGCTGCAACTACTGAAGCCTGTGCGCCTAGAGCCTGTGCTCTGCCACAAGAGAAGCCACCGTGATGAGAAGCCCGCGCACCGCAATGAAGGGTAGCCCCCGCTCGCCACAACTAGAGAAAGCCCGCGTGCAGCAACGAAGACCCAACGCAGCCAAAAATAAATTTTTTTTTTTTTTTTTTTGCGGTACGCGGGCCTCTCACCGTTGTGGCCTCTCCCGCTGTGGAGCAGAGGCTCCGGACGCGCAGGCTCAGCGGCCATGGCCCACGGGCCCAGCCGCTCCGTGGCATGTGGGATCCTCCCACACCGGGGCACGAACCCATGTCCCCTGCATCAGCAGGCGGACTCCCAACGACTGTGACACCAGGGAAGCCCTAAAATAATTTTTTTTTAATTTTTAAATAAATAAATTAAAAAAAGAAATCTTGCAGAAGTAGTGAAAGAATATGAACAGCTTCCGTGGAGCCCAAAGGGGACGTAGGATCACCTTTTGGAGACAGAAAATGAGAGCATTTGGAGAAAGTAAAATAAAGTATTACTTTGCAAAGTAGTTGGAAACCTTATTGAACTTGATAACCTTGAAAGATACAGACTAAATGTATATACATTCAAAAGTGTGAATACAAACTCACAGTTTATACACACATCATAGGTCATTAAGAGGAACTAGGGATGTGTCTGTATCCTGAACAGAGGGTTAGCATCACAAAGGGCAATAATGTCTTTTCTTAAAACACAATATCTTGGGACATCCCTGGTGGTCCAGTGGTTAAGACTCTGTGCTTCCAATGAAGTGGGTGTGGGTTCAATCCCTGGTTGGGGAACTAAGATCCCACATGCTGCGTGGCCAAAAAAAAAAACAAACATCTTTTCTAAAGTAACATAGGTTACTCTCCAATGACATGACCCAGTGTAGCCAGTCTTGAGTTAAATCTTAGACTGGGGATTCCACGACACACAGATGACATTTCTGAACAGAACCGTCTTCTGATGGCCTAGACCCCAAAAGACAGTCCCTTGCTCCTTAAAAGATGTCCAGTTTCCTTTGAAGTAGCTTGTGTGTCAGGAAGAACTGACCTTATTTTCTCTCTTGACTCTCTTGTACTTTCTGGTCTGTACATTTCTAGATATTCCTCCAGCCCTTGGAAATACTTAAATAATGGAATTTGGGATAAGCGTTGAGAAGATCCTTCTGTTTTACAGTAACTTTGGTTAAAAATGAGAGTGCTATTAATACGCTGTTTTTAGAGACAATTTATTTGTCTATGTATTATATCACGTCAGAATATCTCAATTTTAGTCATTAGCTTGCTCTTTCTACACCACAGAGAGCCCGGGAGCTGTTGCTATGTATTACTAACAGCAAGTTTCAACGTCACTCCTGAGTTTCTATTCCACAGAAAAAAATAGATCCAACTTTTTAAAATACTTGTTTTATAAAATGAGGGGTTTTGGTGAGGAGGAGATAGGTGTCTCTTACCAACATTTTGTTTAAAAACATATCTAAATTCCATTAGAACCACAAAGCACAATTTTTATCATGATTCCTTTCTTCTAATAGAGAAACAGAAATAAACAACTTGGGGCCTTTGATATTGTGTTTAACTGGCAACACATTTAAATTTTTTACAAAAGCGTAAACTGAAAAATTGTGTGTGTGTGACAGGGGAGGGCATTGAAGCAGACATTGGCATGAAGAACAGTGTCTGGTCGCCATGGCTTAGGGAAAAAGGAAATGCCCAAAAGGCTTTGAGGAGAAGCAAATTTGCCTTATACCTAGAGTAGCCAAAAGGAGGTTTGGTGTAAAAAATAAAAGGACAAGGCACTGCCTACCTTCGAGACCCTAATTTTGGCCAGGTGACTTAACTTGGTGTCTGCCCTGGGTGCAAAGTAAATTGTTTCTTTGCCTGGCGTTATGTCTCATTTCTGAACCTACAGGCTCAACACAATAGCATGGAAGAGGTTAAGGCAATGAAGCTCTGCAGACACCTCCAGCTTGGCCGCTTTTGGAGCTGCGAGGATAGTGGAGCTAATGACTCAGAACCGTGTGAACTCTCTCAGGGCTTCGTGTCTCCATGGTTTGCCCTGTGTTTGGCACAGATAATTAAGCATTGGCTGGAATAAACATTATGATAATATGGCAGGGAAGTCTCACATCCATCCTAGTGAGTGCCCTGACGGTGGGCTGGAGACAGAACACTCAGTTGGCAAGTGCTCCGATGTGGACTTTAACGGCTCTATAAATGATTAAGTTGGACATATTCCAAAGTAGAAAAATCATAGATAAAATTTAAGATTTTTTTCTTTTCTCTTTTCCTTTCTCTTTTTCTTTTTTGTCTGTCTCTGTGGGTCTTCATCTCATTTCTTTTCTCTCTTTCTTTCTTTTTCTTTCTTTCCTCCCTTCCTTCCATCCTTCCTTCCTTCCATCCTTGTTGACCTTACCTTTCCTCCTTTTCTTTCTCTTTCGTTTTTTTTCTCTTTATTATTGAGGAAGTACCATGGGGATCATTCATAATATTGAACTTTAAACCTGGAAGGGACCTCAGCGATTATTTTCTCAAATCCTTCCATTTGTGGTATAGTCAAGGGACCTGGAATAAGAAGGCCTGGATTTTAGTTTAAGTTTTACCACCTGTCAGGTGTATATCCTGGGTAAATACACAATCTTCTTGAAGCCCAGTTTTCTCATCTGTATCCTACAGCTGCTAGCTGGGGACAAGATCTAACTCTCCTGCCTCTCAGCCTGGTGTTCCTTGTGTTAACTCCACGATCCTATTGGCTCCTTCCTATTTGCCAGCCAGGTGCCTTCCCCGCAGACCCCTAAACCATCTCCCTTGCATTGTCTGTGTTCCCTTCATACACATCCCTGTGATACCAGAGGACAGCAACTCATGCCAGAAAAGGCACTGGAGGAATTTAGTCTTCTAAGTTCACATCAATAAATCTCCTGATCCTCCCACAGTATGAAATTAAACCACAACAGAACAGATACCCTTTCTCACATCCTGCTTCTGTCTCATGTCCCACCCTCCACGTCAAACCCTTATCCTTGCAAACTCGGCAACAAAGTCCATTCAAAAGGAAGACTTCTTTGACTCCCTAGATGATGGAGTTCTCCTGCACTGTGACCTTACAAAGCACTGTCCGTTCAGAGCACCTGTCACAATTTGTCATCAAAAGTGCATGGTCCTGTTTGGCTCTCCCATTGCCTACCCCTCTCCCCTCCATTATACTGTCCAATTCAGAAAGTCAGAAAGCATATCTGTTGGGCTCATTGCTGTTATCATCAGGGGCTTGCTTAGCGCCTAGTACAAGGTGTGTCCTCAAAAAAAAAAAAAAAGCGCGCCAAATGAGTAAATGAATGGATTTAGCTTTCTGATGCATGCTCTAACAATGCCCATCAATTATTGAGAGTGCCTGCCAGGTGCTACAGATTGATTGTTTGGGTCCCCCCCAAATTCATGTATTGAAACCCAACCCCCAAGGTGATAGTACCAGGAGATGGGGGGGTCTTTGGGAATGATTAGGTCATGAAGGTGGAGCCCTCATGAATGGGATTAGTGCCTTTATAGAAGAGACCCCAGAGAGCTCCCTCACCCCTTCCACCACGTGAGGACACTGCAAAAAGACAGCCTTCTATGACCCAGGAAGTGAGCTCTCACCAGACTCTGAATCTGCCAGTGTCTTGATCTCAAACTTCTCAGATTCCAGAACGCTGAGAAATGTTTTCTGCTTATAAGTCACTGGTCTCTGGTACTTTGTTATAGCAGCCTGAATGGGCTAAGACACCAGGTTCTGAACTAGGCATTTTACATAACTTAGCTTACTTAATTTTCAAAACAACCTCCCAAAGAAGGTATCACTAATTATGTTTTACAGACAAGGAAACTGAAGCCAGTGAAAATGCCAAGAAGGGACATCCAACTCAGCTTCCACAGTCAGGAAAGCTTTTCCAAAGGTGACAGTGATGACACCTCACTTAATTCCTTCCAAGTCCTGCTAAAACCAAACTTAAGTGATGACCTTATTTGGCGACTTAGCATTTCAATAGTGGGGGAGAGAGAGAGATAGACAGACCGAAAGATGAATTAATATCTCACAATATGATCACACAATTGATATTCATCAAGGCTCTATTAGCTATGGAAAATATCAATAAATTTGAGAAACAACCACCTAGAATACATCTGGGCTAAGCTGGTTGAACATGGAAGGTACGAGGATTTTTTCTTTTGCTTCTCCCCCCTCCCCCAAGGATAGCCCCTTGGAAACCAAGGACTGTCCCCTTCTGGCTCTCTTAAGATACTGATTCCAAACTGTCAAGCACAGGTTTAGCTGAATTTCAGCCCTAAAGATGTGGATCTCTTTATTATCTCCTCTGTCACACAAGAGCATTGTACCGCCTGTTCTTTAATTGAATTACAAACAAAGCACCACTGTGCCCTGATAGGAAAAGTCACATTTATTTTCATCCTGGACACTTGCTCTGTGGGATCACGCCAGTGAATGCTGCTGTCATCCCCACTCAGACTTAGTCAGCTGAGTTGGAAGAGATTTTGTGTTTGTTTTATTTTTTTTAAGAAAAGAGATTAGTGAATACATGTCTGTTTGAAAGCAAATTCCTTTTTGAGCAAAACACCAGCTTGGAGCCCTGGTAATGAGTCCTCTCTCTCGTCATCTGGTGAGCCCTGACCTACGGGTGAGAGTATTAGATAGTAAAAGGTTTATTTAAAGGAGAATCAGAGATAAAACTCTACAATTCCCTCATCTCACAAATGCACAGTTTTCTTTTCCTTTTATGCTCTTGTGTTACATCTTTTGGGAAGCTGTTTTCTCATTCAAACCACCCCTACTGGGCAGGCATGTCTGGAAGAGCTGCAGGTGTCCCCTGGCCAATGCTCACAAAGACTACTTGTTAATCAGCCCTGTCACGTGTCTTCTGACCCCCTTCCTACCCTGCTCTCTCCACATCTTTCCCAGCCAACCACCATTGCTACTTCTGAAAGGGAAAAAACAGAACGGCCAGTCAAAAGAGCTATTATCATAAAGATTCCTTAACAAGGCCTGGGGCTTTCCAGTAAATCAGCTCAAGCTTTCGCTCTGCTCTCTCTTCTAGCTATGATGCCCCCCTTTCCCCATTCACTGGTCACTGCAAAGCTTGTTGAATCGGCTACATTCTGTGGTCACTGGATACTCCACCAAGTGTCCCTCCAGGAGCCTCTCGGCCACAATTATTATATGTCAGCACCAGTCAGGAGTGCGCTGATCATCCCGGCTCCACAAAGTGCCGCACTGGTGACACTGCATGCGACGCTATCTGGGAGTTTTATACAGAGGCTCTGGAAGACCAAATTAATCGTGGTTTTTTCCCTCCAACCTTCTACACTTGATTATTAACTGGTCTGCCTAGGCAAGTCCTCCCCCTACTACTTGACAGAGATGCAAAATGAGAATGTTAATTCTGTGACATTATGACTTGGGAAGAGGTAATTTACTAATAAGAGTCAGTGTTTGTAGAAGGTGCAGGGGTTGGCATAGATAGATACTCTGTGTCAATTATGTACTGTGGACCTGAAATTGAAGGAGGCTACAGGGTACCTGCAGGTCCTACAGGGGAGGTTTATTTGCTCCCCCATGTCACCCCACCCCACCCCACCCCATGCAGAAACCAAGCAACATACGTCTCTGGACTGAGTGCATGCACTCAGAAACCTGAAAGGAGGAAGCAAGTTAAAGTCTTTTTTTTGGTTTCACCATGTGGTGTACCGCAGAGAGAAATAAGACCTCTCTCCAGCGTCCCTTGTGCTGTATTAAAATGGGATTTTACTCCTGCAAAGGGCCAAGGCTGTTTATTGGTAAAATGCTCTGTGTCCAAAAATTGTCTTGAGATCCTTTTGTGGTATATTTTCTATGAAAAGCTAAGAAGGGCTTCCCCTGGTGGCGCAGTGGTTGAGAGTCCGCCTGCCAATGCAGGGGACACGGGTTCGTGCCCCGGTCCAGGAAGATCCCACATGCCCCGGAGCGGCAGGGCCCGTGAGCCGTGGCCGCTGAGCCTGTGTGTCTGGAGCCTGTGCTCCGCAGTGGGAGAGGCCACAACAGTGAGAGGCCCGCGTACTGCAAAAAAAAACAAAATTTTAAAAAAAGAGAAGCTAAGGAAAAAAAAAAGAAGAAGGGAAAGAGAAAAGGCCACCTCACTTCAAGGGTGACTAACCAAAGGAAACAGTTTTTCAAGAGGTTTAGACAACTTTACAACAGATGGCAAATGACATGTTCTTTTTAGATAAATAGAAACCTTTTATTCTACCACTGAAAAAATCCTCAGGAAAACTTGATTTAGAGCACCGGCTTACCTTTGTAAGTAAAAACCTCTAAGATATGGTCCATGGAATGACATCCTTATGGCTGGGTTTGGGCAACTGATAACTAGGTCTCAGAGGTAAGGTTACACAGAAGGCTTCCTGTCAAAGTCAACAACAACACAGAGGTCAGGACACTCGGGAAGCCTACTGACCTAGTAAAACCGAAACCGAAGCTGCCTTGGGAAAGACGAGGGGGAAGCAACTGTTGAACCACAGTAAAGCATGTGATGTTTTCTCAACCCTGACCTGATTTATCAGGCAGCAATCAGCCTGGAGTTTCTGTGATGTTAGAGAATCATGGATCCATCTACCTGCTACAGGAGTTTAAACCAGATGGCCTTCTGAATGACTAAGGCTCACTGACCTAAAGATACGTGAGATTTCTCAGACCTGCTTCATCTTTCACACTCAGGCAGTTCTCTCACAGAGACATGGGTGATCTCTCTCTCTAATTGTGATAAAATATATGTAACATAAAATTTACTGTTATAACTTTAACTGTGTGATGCCATGGCATTAAGGACATTCACATTGTTGTACAGCCATCACCACCATCCATCTCCAGCACTTCATCTTCCCAAACTGAAACGTATCCATTAAACAATAATTCCCCGCTCCCCCTTCCCAAAAGCCCTGGCAACCACCATTCTCCTTTCTGTCCCCATGACTTTGGCTACTCTAGGTACCTAGGTGAAATCAAACAGCAATTGTCCTCTTGGCTGACTTCATTTGGCCTAATGCCCTCGAGGTTTATCTGTGTTGTAGCATGTGTCAAAATTTCCTTCCTTTTTAAGGCTGAATACTATTCCATCTTTCTCTTTTTATAAACAACTTTATTAAGGTATAATTTATATACGATAAAGTGCAACAAGTTTTAGCGTGCTACTCAATAATTTTTAGTAAACTTGTCAAGTTGTTCAATCATCATCACAATCTGGTTTTAGAACATTTTCATCATCTCCATAAGATCCCCCCCATGGCCATTTACAGTTCATCCTCACTCCCCAACCCCTTTCCCACCTCCAGCCCTAGGCAACAACTGATCTACTTTCTGTCTCTGAAAAGTTGCCTTTTTTGGATATTTCTTTTTTTTTCTTTTAGGCTGCATTGGGTCTTTGTTGCTGCGCGCAGGCTTTCTCTAGTTGCGGCGAGCAGGGGCCACTCCTCGTTGCGGTGTGCAGGCTTCTCATTGCAGTGGCTTCTCTTGTTGCGGAGCATGGGCTCTAGGCATGCAGGCTTCAGTAGCTGTGACATGTGGGCTCAGTAGTTGTGTCTCGCAGGCTCTACAGCGCAGGCTCAGTAGTTGCAGTGCACGGGCTTAGCTGCTCCGCGGCACGTGGGATCTTCCCAGACTAGGGCTCAAACCCGTGTCCCCTGCATTGGCAGGTGGATGCTTAACCACTGTGCGACCAAGGAAGCCCCTGGATATTTCACAGAACTGGAATCATACATTAAGTTGTCTTTTGAGTCTGGCTTCTTTCACTTGGTACTTAGCATGTTTCTGAGGTCCATCTGTGTTGCCACATGTATCACTATTTCATTCTTTTTTATTACTGAATAGTATTACATTATACAGATATATCACATATTGCTTATCCATTGACCAGTTGATGGACATCTGGGTTGTTTCCCTCTTTAACTATTATGAATAATGTTGTATGAACATTGGTATGCAAGTTGTTGTGTGGACATATTTTCATTTCTCTTGGGTAGATATCTGAGGGTGAAATTACTGGGCCATAGACAAGTTTACAGTTAGCTTTTTAAGAAACTGTCAGACTGTCTTCCAAAGTGGCTGCGCCATCAGGAGGTCTGCTTGAGGGTAAGTAAACACATCTTTCAAATGGGTTTGTTTTTCCTTTGTGACCTTCCCAATGTAAAATGTTCTGCTGCTTTTCAACTCTGACCCCAGCTCAGTCAGAAAGCCAAGCAGTGGGCGTGATGAATTAATTCTTCAAATAGTTCTCATTTTCACATCCTTAACTCACAGCTGAGTTCACATTAAAATCAAACAACCTTGAAAGCTCAGAAGAAGTATTATGAAATGTTCTATGAGACCTTGGGCAAGTCACATTGGTCATCTAGAGCCTCAGGGCCCCCATTTGTCAGTGAAGGATTAGGCCAAGATGACTTCTAAGGTCCATTAAGGGCATCTCTGGATGTGTCTGTGGACCCTTGATGGGCTTCGAGATACTTAATGCACACTGCCTGGGTGTGGAGGTAAAGAGTTTCTCAACCATGCAAATACAAACTCAATTAAGGAACTGGGACTTTCCCCTAACCATGGCCCTTAAAACTGGAGAAAGAGGGAGCTACAGATGAAAGAATGACCTTTTTCTTTCTCGGGCAGGTTGAATGAAGGGACACTCTGACTTTCTTATTCTAGTGAACTGTCTGGCATTACATTCATGGTGGGCATTAATTAACATGCCCCTGTAGGTCATGTTCTTGATTTTTGAAAACTATCGATCATCTGTCTAGAAGCTGTAGTGTATATCACTCATTGGAACATTTTTATTTTAGGAACTACATTAGTTTCCTAGGGCTGCTCTAACAAAGTACAGTCGTCCCTAGGTATCCGTGGGGGATTGGTTCCAGGAGTGCCCCGCATACCCAAATCCACAGATGCTCAAGTCCCTTATATAAAATGAGGTAGTTCAAGGAATACAGTCAGCCTCCTGTATCCTTGGGTTTCACATCCTTGGAGTCAACCAGCTGTGGATCTGAAGCCTTAGAAACAGAGGGCTGGCCATACCAAAAACTGGGTGGCTCAAAACAACAGAAATTTATTGTCTCACAGTGGAGGCTAGAGGTCCCAAATCAAGGTGTCGCAGGGGCCAAGCTCTCTTTGACAGCTTCAGGGAAGAATCCTTCCTTGTGTCTTTCAGCTCCTGGGGTGCACTGGCAATCCTCGGCCTTCCTTGGCTAGCAAATGCATCACTTTACCCACATGGCCTTTCTCTCGTTGCGTCTTTACACTGTCCTCCCTCTGTGTGTCTGTCTCTGGGTCAAAATTTCCCCCTTTCATAAGGACACCAGTCATACTGGGTTAGGACCCACCCTAATGACCTTATTTAGACTTGGTTACATCTGTAAAGACCCTACTTCCAAATAAGGTCACATCTGACCTTATTGGGGGTACTGGGGGTTAAGACTTCAATATATCTTTTTGGGGGGAGGGGTGGTAGGGGAACACAAGTCAATCCATAACAGTAACATTTTGGGAAAAAATGAGGTTTGCAATAAGGTATCTGTCACTGAATACACATCTCACTGTAATTATATTATAAAAGGGGAGAAAAGTGTTTTCCTTCTTCAACACCTGACATCTGAGTTCTACGCACTTGGGCACAAAGAAACATCGTAACAATCCTGAACCCTAGGCTTTCAGTCCCATGTGGGTTGAGATTCTGACATCTGCAGTTATTTAAATAATAGCTTTCAGTTTGGAGGGGGGAATCTATTCAGTGCTTGGGATAAAATAATGTAAATTATTTAACATGGCTTATCCTGGGTAGCACTGCCTGGGACTAAAGACAGGGAAGAACGGGATTTTGGGAATGGTTTAAAAAAAAAAAAGTTGGGACACAAGGATGTGATGCCATAACCACAGGACCAGGATTAACTGATCAGATTGAGTTTCCACACCTTCGAGAAGGAAGAGAGAATTGAGGGTTGGCAACTTAAAGAGCTGATTATCACTTGGAAGGAAAAAGAAAGAGGAGTGGGGCCGCGTATGCCTAGGAACCTTTATTGGCTGGCTGAGAATACCATCTTCTCGCAGGACAGAGGGAACCCAGAAGGGTTCCTCACAGCAAACTTTCAGAAGACCTTTTTCCTTCTCTCCTTACCCTGGCAATCCCCTCCATGATGGCTCTGGGACTCCAGATGCCACCAAGGCAGCCCGGCACACACCCATGGCTTCCAGGAGTTTCATCCTCTCTCACCTGCCGTCACCCTCCTCCCCTTGCTAAATCCGCCTTTTCCCGACTTGCATCCCTGTCAAGCCGGCCTTTCCCATCCCATCTGTGCTCCCATTTGATCTACTTCTTCCATGGGGTCTGCTGGAAACACCTGCTGATATAAGCAAAGTAACTAAGAGTTTAAGCTGGTCTTGAACACACCCCACCTCACGCAATTAGCAGAAACCTGGAATTCCCTTGACAATGCTTCCTCCATCCTCTCCAAGAGACCTCTCTTCACACTGCTCCGGATTACACAAGGTCTGGAAGAGAGCGCCTCTGTTTCATGCATGGCCTTCTAGATCACCATGCCTCTCTTCGCCTCATCTTTGCTCCTTCCTCACCCACCCCTCCAAGCTCTTTCATTTTTCCTCTGGCTCCAGACACCACTCTGGCAGGAGAACTTCATTCACCAGATGGCTCCATACACTTCAGACTCCAGAGACCACAAGCGAAATCCTCTGACTTCCTTATTTGTACTAATGACATCATCTTTCTACCAGTCTCTTGAAGCGAAAGTTCTGTTGGTTATCTTTGATTCCCTCCTCTCCCTCAGCAACAGCACGGACCTCAGAGTTCCTGTGCAGTTTAAGTGAAAGTACGTAAACCATGTAGCACACAGGGCCTGACACAGAGGAAGCACCCCATCCTGTAAGCCATGAGTAGTTAAGATCTCACTGCTCACAGTGATCAGGAAGCATCCAGTTCCCACATCTCCCTCTTGATGTCTTTCAAAGCTCTCCCTCCAACATCCATCCTTTCCATTGCCCCTGCTTATGTCCCTTATCAAGCCCTGACCTCCCATCTGGACCAGGGTTAGAAACTCTAAGCCAGTCTCCTTGTCTCCAGTTTCTTCTCCCACTTCCTAATCCACCTGAGATATAAGATCCAGATAGAGCAAATGAAAAACTAACTTGGAGAGCATCGTTCAGCTGATGAGAAATGTCAATCCTCTCCCGTTGGCTCACTTAGAAAGCAAGCCTTTCCTGTCCAGTGCCCCACGCCATTTCCAGGCTTGTCTCCAATAATCATGCTCCAGCCAGACTGGATAAGAAATCTCTCAAAAAGTCTTCTGCCTCGCTCACGTCCATTCCTTTGCGGATACCACTCTCTCCGTCTGGAAAGTCCCCACTGTCCACAAATTATAATCCTTCTCATCCTACAAAGCCCCTTCCTCCCTGAAACCACTTCTTGCGGTTTTATCTTTTCCTCCTTTGAATCCTCACTGCTCCTAGCTTATCTTCCTCTCATAGAGCTTTTATTCTGTCTTTTTTTCATCTTTCTTTTCCCCCCTATATTCCCTCATCCTGTGCTTCATAAGGAGAAGGCACTCGATAAATGTTTGTTGACTAAAATTGAACACCTCTCTATCATTTGAGGTCTCTTCTCCAGCTAGGGAGATACAGGCTTGGATTATTTTGGTCCAATCTTCATGCTAACTCCTCAAGTACCCCAGCTAGCATTATTTTCTCTGTATAATTTAATCCTACCTTTTTGCCTTTCTAATTCCAAATTACTTTACCCTATTTACCTCAAAGCACCACCTGCCCCAGACTTTGTCTTAATTTCCCCAAATTTAACTGCTCTCTTGTACAGAATGGTGCTCCAGGACTAAAACCCTGAAGGGAATCACTCTTCTTCGAGGTCTGATCTGTATCTGGGAAGCCAAGCCCTGCAGTTAAAAATGTCGTGAAAATGAACTGATAAGTGGGTAGACGCAGAATGCTGTGTATACACTAATTGCACTGCATTGCAGGGTGAATTTTGGAAGTTCAAGCAAGAATTTTTTATTAAAATGCATGAGCTTACTGTAGCTTCACTGAGGAGATAACATACTTAACAGTCACTGGTGGAGCACTGCATAAGATAATGGGTATTTTGTGTGGATCTAAGCAACTCTTTTGAAATATTTTTTTATTCTTTTCATTAGGCAAGATGAAGCCAGTTTTAAGGCCATGTCGCTTGCATTAAAAGATGCACTTTATATGTCAGCAACTACAGTATAATGCATTTACTTCGTGTGAGCGCAGCAAAACGCTTGAAAACACAGTTTATTTTGCAAGACTGAATTAACCATTCAATTGCTGTACCATGCCACAGAACCGCCAATCTTATACTATAGCCTTTGCTTCTTATAATTACGTTCTTTAGCCTGTTAATATATTAAAGACAAATTAAGTAAAGAGAAGGAACAATGTGGGAACGCGAGTGCCTCCTGTATGCTCCATTCCGCGGGGTGGGTGTCCCCACCAGGCTTTACAGAGGAAGAACGGAGATATCCCACCTGAATCATGGGAACTAGGAACTTGTCAAACACCCGGGTTTGCCCTCTTCGGTTGTAACTGAATTGCATGCACCTCCTGATGTCATTTTTGGATTTCTCCAGCGACAACCACTTTGTCCCTACCTGCTTATCAACACCTTCCCCTCCTGGTCTCTCTGTAAATTGGGATTGACCCTTCAGTTTTGTTGGATGATGATGGAGCCTAAACGGAGTTTTCCTTCCATGTTTGTTCAAATGGTTTCCCTTCACTTCGAGAAGAAAGAAAAATAGAGCTGGACAACCAGTACTAGCGGAGGGCAGAGTGGCAGAGTGGAACTGCCCATCAGAGGAGTCAGACAGCTCTTGGTTCCAACCCCAGGACCACGACTTTTCAGCTGATGGGCCCTGGCAAATGATGTGGCCCCCTGCACCCTGGTCTTCTTCTCTGTGAAATGGGGATGATATCCCTCGCATGGGGTTGTTTGGCACAGGGTAGGTATTTAACCTACTTTCCTCCCTCTAAACCTTCTCCCCAGTTCTACTCATACTCAGGAGAAATCAGTGACATTGGAGCACAGGAAGTATTTTTTTTAATATCCTTTCTAACTTTCTCTTTTTCTCACACAGAAACCAAACCTCAAATACATGTTTTCTCCCCACCCTCATCCCACCCCCCATTCCTGCTCCGTCACCGGCGGATCGCTAAGAGAACGCAGGAATCTCAAGGAGAACCAGCTTTCCTGCTCTGAGCTGGGTGGAGACTCACAGGAGCATCGTGGTGGGCTGCCTGGCGGAGGACTCCCGCTGGAGTTACTATACACTGCCTCTCTGCGAAGGAGGAAGGAGCAGAGAGAAGGCCACAGGTGTTTTTCTGGGGTCTTCGCGAATTCCCCCCAACCAGGCCGGCGCCAGGTGGTGACCTTGGTGCGGGCTCCTTGAGGAAACACCCAGGTCAAGGTGCAAGCCTGTTGCAGGCAGCAGGAGAAAGGGAGGGCACTGACTGGGTCGTAGGCTGTCATACTCTCGGTTAAAAGATTTTTAGCCGGAGGACTATCTCGAACTCATTCTATCTCAGTGAATGAGTCACTTACTGGAAACGGTGTAAACACAGGTGTAATACTGGCCTGCGAAAGCCCTCACTTTCCCAGTGTGGAGGAAGACCAGCTCTTTCCACTCTAACCGTTGTATTCCTCTTTCAGAAAACTAAAGTTCAAGGGGGTTAAGCCATTTGCCTGAGGCCTCAGTCGAGGGACTGAGCAGGACCCAGAATCCGCTGTCAGGACTCCCAGTCCGGCTGGGTCGTGCGTCAGCCTCCTCCTACCTGCAAAAGTCATGACAATCTCGGTGCCCACGCAGCTTTCGGAACGCGTCTCGGTCCTGACCTCATCATTCCCCTCCGGACCCCTCGCTTTCCTTCCCCGCCCCGCACGCCCCTCCAGCTCTGGGGCTGTACACTCCACGCCTCTCTGGTCCTCTCAGGGTCTCTCAGAGCAGGCAGGATGAAGGGACGCAAGACAACTACATACCTATGCGCACATCATGGGAAAAGGAAGGCTTTAGACACCGAAACTCGCCCCTGCAGAACCCCTCGGGCCCTCCTTGGAGAGGGGTGGAAAAGGGCGCTCGCTCGGGGGTCGGACGCCTCCAAGTCTCGGGTTGGGGGCGGAGCCTCCGTCGGGAGCGTGAGGGAGGGGCGGGGCGTGGATCTCCGGGAGGAATCAGGGGCCAGGGAGCGCGCCCGCCGGCGGGGGGCGCGGGGCGGCGGCAGGGACTCCGGAGGTGCGGCTGAGGCTGGGCGGGCGGCGCCACCGCAGGCGGAGGGGGCGGAGCCGCGCTCGCAGCTGCCACCCGGCCGCCGGGCCCAGGCAGACGGCACCGCCCGCGGCCGGGCACGGACCGCGCGCACACACTCTCCAAACAATGCTCCGAGGCGCTCGGCGGGGCGGCTGGCGGCTCGGAGACCAGCGGCGAGGCCGGGGGAGCGCGGCCCCGAGGTGAGCCCGCGGCGCCTTCTCCAAAGCCTGCCTCTTTTTGTTTGGCAAACGTGGGCGCAGAGGGAAGCTCCGGGGGAGCGCGGCTGTTACCGAGCGGGCGACCCCAGTCGGCGTCCCCCGGAGTGACAGGCGGCCGCTGGGGGAGGGTGGAGCGTCCGGACCGCGTGCGCCCCGGGTTGCGCCCGAGGTGGAGGCGCCGATCCCGGAGGACCGGGGAGCCGGAGGGGTGTTTTCGATTCATTCGAGAATCGCGCTCTTTCGAACGGGGAAACTTTCCTCCGAGTTCCGGCAAGGGAACCGACTGTTCTGCTGGTCTCGCTGGTCTGGCTGCTGGGTTTGGGGCAGGAGACCGGAGCGCTTTGGGGATTGCTATTGTGGAGACTGCCTTTCCGCGGCCGCAGGATTGTCAAAGAGCAGAGAGGGAGAGACCGCCCGCGCGCCTCGGACCAGGACCCCGGGGGTGATGCTTTGGGGCCCCAAGTTAGTAGTTGCCTCTTAGGCAGCCCCGAGTTGGATGCCAGCCTGGGAGTCTCCAAGGGGAACGAGACGATGCCTTCTTCTTGAGCCGTGGCAGAGCCCTCTGAAAGGCTACTGTGGGCACGTTGTTAACCTTTGCTTGTGCTGCCGCTTCCCCAGACACACACACACACACACACTCTCTCTCTCTCTCTCTCTCTCTCTCTCTCTCTCTCTCTTAGAAAACAGAACCTCTCCACTGAGAATGGAGGCAGGGCCGGCTCTGTATGTTTCTCTCAGGTGAAGCTCAGCCAGCAAGCACATGGCTTTGCAGAGCCGATAGCAAAGCCCAAAGGTCTAGGAGGGAGGAGTTTTGCAAGGCGTCCAGCCCAGAGTCAGGTTGGGAAGGCCCTATGGACCATTGGCCTGAACTGTCCTTAACAACCCCTTACCTTTTTGAGCCGGAAATTTGACAGGAAGCACTGGGAAACTGTGCGGTTATTTCGCTATCATGGGGTCTTGTGGAACGCGGGTATCTTCCTTACTGGTTTAGACTAATGGGTCTAACCCACAGAAACCACATTCCTACTGCTGAGATTAGATTACATTGCCCTGGAGAAGGAAAAAAGAAAATTAAAAGTTGAGTGAATATCATGACTTACCCTCTGTGTGTGCGGGGGGAGAGGGGAGGTAAGACTGTCACTTTCTCCTTTCTGCCGGGGCAACCTCTGTCAATGGAGTGTTGAAATCCAGACAAACACTTTCATAAATAGTTCTCTTTTCCGGTGTTGCATTCATCTAACTGTAATGTAGATAATTTTTTTAGATGAATATTTTCTGGAGTTCTGTCACTTCAGGGTAAGGTGTGAGCAACTTTCCATGCAAGTATGAGGGGCACTTGGAGCCCAGAGATTTCATTTTATGGATCTGGTCACCATTCTTCGGATTCTTTTTCCAGTGGGGTGGGTGTGTGTCTGACAGCTTCGATCTTGCACACTTTAGCCACAAATCTGGTGCAGAAGTTTGCAGAGGCAAAGATATTTTATCATGACTTGGATCAGAAAGAATGCTGAGATCTTTTTCTAATCTTACACCGCTGCCTCCCACTGAAATGGAGGAATTTGCATAATTCTGGGGGCTACCTCCCCTCGGAGGCAAGGAATGTGGGCTGGAAAGGTGCCATTCCCAGGCTGTGGAGAGCTGGCACTGGCAGGCAGGCAGGGCTCCTGCTTTGTGAGTGCCACTTGAGTTTTCCACCGTCTTTTACTGAAAACAAATTGGATATAATTCCAAGCACAGAACCTCTCTAGACAGAGAGAATCCTTTCTGGCTTGATGTAGTGATAGATTCTGTTTGCTGTGACTGAGAAACCAGTTTTAACAGGATGTGTAATGAGTCAGCGATGGAGAGGAGCTCAGGGCTTTATTCTCTTCTCATCTTCATTCTTTTTTCCTGAAAAACCTCTCCAGTCAGTGGTAGAAGTTGTACTCACCGTCAGAGAATTTCAGAGCTGAGGATGGGAGCAAGGAGAGTGCTCATGAACTGGGGAGGGGTTCTGGAAGCTTCCCGGACGTGGGTAATCCAGAGCCTACCAAAAGTCCCAGGGCTGGAGTGGGCCATCTGCGGCACAGGAGGGGAACCTCCGGCACCAAGCAACCATGACAAGCGTGGGTCAGTTGCCTGTTGAGCAGGAGATGAGGCGTGGCTACCCCAAGCGGCTGCTTTGCTAATCTGTAGGATGCCCCCCCCCTCAGATAGCCCAGCCCTGTGAGGAGCTGCAGGAAGGAGCTGAGCCCACACAGAACCGATTCCTAAGCTCTCTCCTTCCATCCCACCTGGGGCGTGGGAGCCTCTGCCTGCAGTAGAAGAGGGGGGCCAGGAACCCCAGGAAAGGACTTTCTCCTCACCTCGGGGCAGGGGTATGGAGATTTGCCTTACTGAACACCAGAGCACCTCCTCCACTTTTTCCTCTTTCCACAATCTAGCAGCAGAGCCTAGAGCTCTCCGTGGCCTGGGATTGTAGGAGAAAGAAAAATCCCTGCTCTCCTCTGCCTGTTGAAGCTTAGTGACCTCTTCTGGGAACTTGGCAGGGAATGAACCTGCAACTTGGGTGTAGCAGGAGGAGGAGAACCCAACTTGCAATCATCTTGATGCATGAATCCTAACAATGGTCACAAACTAAAAGACAAATACTTGTCTTTTATTTCAGAGAGTTCATTTAGCTTAAAGATGATGCGGTGGGCTTCCTGGTTAACTTTGGAGGGAAAAGAGGCCAATATAGCTTCAGCTCTTGTTGAATAGGCACCCCTCTCTGTGAGTCTGGGAGACCAGAAAGAGAGCTCTTCCCACAGAGATTCTGGAATGATCTTTGGGGCTCCTGGCTCTTTCCACCTGGTTAGTCCTGTTGATGGTATGGACAGCATCAACCTCAGAGCCAGGTCTCACGGGAGGAAAGTGGAAAGCAGATCCCAGGGCCAAACCCTCCCTGTTTAATGAGAGTATGTTCACTGTAGATTCTTCAGGACGATTTTCTCCTGAACGCTCTCCTTTTGAGGAAGTCAGTTCATTTAAATGAGGAAAGAAGAGCAAAAGCAGCAGATAATGGCAGCAACTCAGTATAAAGAATGAGGTGATGAGTGAGGTGATAATGAGGAGCTGCCCGCAAAGTTGGCTTCTTTTTCTAGAACCCCTGAACTCTCTGTGTCTGTGGCCAAGTCTTAGTTGATGTCGCTGCCGTTCTTTTCCCATCTGTAAAATGGGGATGACAGCTACCTGATGGATGTTATTCAGGTTAACTGGTTAAAATCTTCAACCCTTCGAGTTCCCCCTCAATGGTGAATTTACTGAGTGAATTCTATGGTGCAAACTCTCAGCCTTCAGTTTTTACTGTCAGAGGCAACAAACTTTCAGCAAGCTCACTGCCTCCCCTTCAGGGGCCTCGTAGGGAAAATAACTGTGATCATCTCTTCCTTCTGTTGTAGCCTAACCAGCCCTAGACCACAGGGCTGTTGTGACCATGAATCTCTCTTTCGGTTTCCCCCTGGCCCTGCAGCTCTGGCTGTATTGATCTCACTGAGCCCTGGATTGAATGAGGCATACTAAGAAAGGGGGGCCGGGGAGGGCAAATTCCCAAGATGCCAGACCTCCCGACAAAGGTCCCTGGGAGGCAGCCGGCACCCCACCTCCCCCCTTGCTCACCACTTCTGTCTCCGTATCCTCACAAGTATGGGTTACAGTGCTGATTTCAGAGCCCAGGCCTGCCTCCCCACACACATCGTTCTTGGTTAAAAATTGTGGCTTGTCTTCCAGAAGCCACGATTTTTATCTGCTGTCCTACTTGGTAGTTCTTGTTTCTCTGGGGCAGAGTCCCAGGCTCGAGACCCCTAGCAGCAGGGGAGGCATGGGTCAGCCACAAGCTTCTCATCGCCAGCCCTGTGCGGTTTCTTCCCGTTAACTGCCCCAAACCGCCAAGCACTCAGGAGTTTAGGGGACTGAAGTGTCTTTTACGCTCTCTACTCATGCAACAGAGCTGTGTTTAGCTTTTACGGCTTTTCTAAGGCCACACCACTAGAAAGGGATTAAGAGCCTCATGACAAATGGGTGAGGGTCTCAGAATAAATAGAATATTCATCTTTACCTCTTTCTCCTCCTTTCCCCCCGCTCCCCGCTCTGCTCCCCAGTCACATCGTCAGACTCGAATTGATCATGCCCCCGTCCTCTGGCAGGGGAGATCTCTGATGAGGCAAGTGTTCTGCCTTTCCAGGAAGCCACCCTGTGAGCCCCATCCACCTCCCCTGAGACCACGGCAGGGAGCCAGGCGCAAGATGAACCAGCACCCCGCCTGCTGCTCAAGATGCACCAGACCATCCCAGTGAACCCCGAGAGCCCGAAAATGTCTGCGTGCAGCGACTTTGTGGAGCACATCTGGAAGCCCGGGTCCTGCAAAAACTGCTTCTGCCTGCGCACCGACCACCAGCCGGCACCTGGCCGCCCCCAGCCCCGAGCTGGCAGCCTGCCCCCTCCGCCTCGCCTGCCCCCCAGGCCCGAGAGCGGCCGCCCGGAAGATGAAGGCCTGAGCAGCTCGCCCTACTCCAAGCCCACCATTGCCGTGAAGCCCACCATGATGAGCTCCGACGCCTCCGATGGGTGGACAGAGGCTGGCGTGAGTGCCGACGTTGCGCAGGTGAGGCTGACTCAGCCCCGTGGTATTTTTGTGGTATTTTTACGAGGCTGCTCCTGTTGTAACACCGGTGACTGGCGGGTGGCCAAGGAGGGCTGTCCCAGCAGGACTCCTGCAGGGTGGCTTCCTGTTGGCTCACCCCAAAACTGCTCCTTCCCAACTACCGCCCTCTCTTTTCTCTCTGCCCTCCTTTCTCTCTGTCCCTTTAGGCTGAGAACCATCAATGCAGTCCCCCCAAGTTCATTTGAAGACTGTATCAGGGCACACCAGAATGAAGCTTTTTCTAAAAAGTTAAAAAAAATTTTTTTATTTAATGGATCATTTTAAATATATACAAAAGTAGCAAGAATTGCTTAACAAATCCCATGCATCCACCACCCTGCCGCGTGAGGTTGAACAATCATCAACTCATGACCAATCTTGTTCCATCTCTACCCCTGCCCCGACCCTCCCTTCCCCACCTGGGGTTTTAAAGCAAACCCCACATACTGCATCATGTCCGTACGTCTTTAAAACATAAAGTCTTTATACAAAAATATCATTATCACACTTAAAAATGTCAGCAGTAATTCCATAATGTCATCCAACTCCCAGACAGTGTTCATATTTCCAATTTGGGAGCTTGGGTTTTTCCAGCTCTGATCTAGGATTACTAAAGACAATTACATCCTTAGAGATTAGACCATTCCGCTCATCCCCCAGGTGACCCTGACCAAGGTGTAATTATTTAAAGGGCACATGGAGCCTGCTGCCTCTAGACATGTCTTCTGGGAATCTGCATTTCTAGGGCATATTCTAAGAACTTAACTAGTTTTCCTTAAAATATCATAGTGAGTGGGTCAGGAAGGGTGTGTGAGCGTCTGTGAGATCAGAGGTCAGTTTTAAATCAAGGGAGGCTTGACTAAGGTGAGCCATCTCCTGGGGCTGCATTCAGCTTCCTGTCCCCTTCAAAGCCGCCCCATTTTGCAGAAGCTGGTTACACCCATTCCCCAGGCCTTTCTCGATACCTTTGACCTTCACAGATGTAAACCAGGGACTCTTTCTGTTCTGAATCATCTTGGAAAGGAGCCAGAGGCCGACCCTGCCTTGAGACTGCTTTAAAACTGGGGATAGGGGAGACTAGAGGGGAAGGAGGAGGGGACAGTGATTTCAGTGATGGGAATGACCACCCCACATCGCTGTCTCTAGCTCGACTAGTCCAGCCACTTATGCAGCCTCGGCTGAGGTCACTGCCTGTAACTGGGAGAAAGAGCACAGCTCAGAGCGAAGCAAGGGAGCTGAGACCCAGCTCGGAGAGCGGCCCTCACCCTGCTGCCCTCCGACCCCACCACCACCCACCCAAAGTGTCTTTTGGGTTTTTTTTTGTTTTGGGGGTTTTTTTTTGCTGTACGTGGGCCTCTCACAGTTGTGGCCTCTCCCGTAGTGGAGCACAGGCTCTAGCCGCACAGGCTCTGAGGCCATGGCTCATGGGCCCAGCCGCTCCGTGGCATGTGGGATCTTCCCAGACCGGGGCACGAACCCGTGTCCCCTGCATCGGCAGGCAGACTCTCAACCACTGCGCCACTAGGGAAGCCCCCCAAAGTGTTTTTAAAAGCTTTATGGCTTTGTTTTCTTTGTGCTGTGACAATGTTATCAAAACACTAATGAACACAAAGCAAAAATTAAACAAAACCCCAAACTCTATTTCGAAGCCCTTGGGAGAACTTATCTCGTCCAGCAGTTTCGAGGGAGAAGGCAAAACGTTATTCTTTGGCGTTTTTCCCCCCCTACCTCACAGACCTAAGCCAAAAGAATTACAGACGGGGTGAGGAGTGCAGTGTACGGGAAGCCCAGTGGCTCCACGGGCCCCCAGTGATGACAAGAAGGCTGTGGGGAGGTTAGAGGGTAGGCATGCTGCCCGCCTGCTTCATGGTGGCTCGGAAGACAGTTTACAGTGTCATGGCCCTGCCCTCTCACTTTCTCTCTCTTCCTTTTTTCTCTGACAAGGTCTAATGTAAGTCTTTTAACCTTGGGGCTGTGTAGGTCATCTGGAGACGAGCCCCCGGCAAGCTCCCCCTCCCGAAGCAGGAAGACGTGCCAGTAGTTTACCTGGGCAGCTTCCGAGGCGTCCAGAAGCCTGCTGGGCCCTTGGCCCCGGCAGACGGGGGGCACCCTCGCTGCCCCCCTGCCTATGCCATGGTCGGCCTGCACAGCCTAGAGCCCCGGGGGGAACGGAGTGTCGCCTTCCACCCAGTGAGCTTCCCCGATGAGAAGCTTGGACGAGAAGATAAACCCACGATTCCCTACCAAGAGCTGACCTCCCCTCAGGAGAGCTTCCGCCAGAAACTGGCTGCCTTTGCTGAGATGACCTCTGGCTGCCACAAGGGCCCCAGGCCCTACCCCTCTGCACAGCCCCTGCGGGAATCCCTGCCCTCGGAGGATGACAGCGATCAAAGGTGCTCGCCCTCAGGGGACAGCGAAGGGGGAGAATACTGCTCCATCCTGGACTGCTGCCCTGGGAGCCCGGGTGGTCAGGACGCCTCACAGGCTGAGGACTCCGGGCGCAGACAGGGCTGCAGGGACTGCTCGCCGGCCTGCTGGGAGCAGGGGATGTGCTCGAAGCCAACCGAGGAGGAGAGGCGGGCTTTGAGCTTCCCCAGGGAGTGCCGCAGCCAGGGCCCGACAGAGAACCCACCCCGCCTGGGCCCCAAGAAGCAGTCCCTCACCTCGGAGGCTGCCAGCTCCTCGGATGGCCTCTCCTGCGGGAGTGCCAGTAGCCGCGCCAGCAGCCCCTTGGTCCCCCAGCACGAGAGCGATTCCTGCTCCCTCGTGAAGGCACCTGGGCCGGGGAAGCAGCAGGACTCTGGCTGCCACGGGGTGGCCTCCAGCAGGTGCCTGGGGCTGACTGGGGAGCCCCAGGCCCCATCCCACCCCGGGGAGACCGCACAGCCTGAACCCATCTATGCTGAGAGCACCAAGAGGAAGAAGGCTGTTCCAGTGCCTTCCAGGCCACAGGCCAAGGCAGAACAGGCGGCAGCTGCCCAGGGCCAGGGCCAGGTGAGGATGGCTAACACCTGGGCTCAGAAAACAACGTCTGGCTGGGGCCAGGACAGGGAAGGCCCAGAGGTGGCCCCCCAGGTGGCGGCCACCATCACAGTCATGGCGGCCCACCCAGAAGAAGACCACCGGACAATCTACCTGAGCAGCCCCGACTCCTCGGTGGGGGTGCAGTGGCCTCGCGGGCCCCTGAGCCAGGCCCCTGAGGCAGGCGAAGGGGAGCCTTCGGCTGGGCAGGGGCTCAGCTCGAGGGAGAGCCGCCATCACGGTGCCAGTGAGAGCACGCCCAAGGGGAGGCCTGCCATCCCTCCCAAGCTGTCCAAGAGTAGCCCTGGAGGGTCCCCGGTGTCCCCATCGGCCTCCCCCCAGCCCAGCCTCAGCGAAGGCAACTCGGGTGTCACTGCGCCCCAGCCTCCATCCAGGGGCCCCGCTGACCCTGCTTCCTCCTGCCGGGCCAACGGTGTCCCTGCCAGCGACTCTGCCAGGGGCCCCCCGCCCGCCACTGCCACGTCAGCCTCGGACCAGAGGCGGCCCCGGTACCAGACCGGCGCCTGGAGCCGCCAGTGCCGGATAGAGGAAGAGGAGGAGGTGGAGCAGGACTTGCTGAGCCAAAGCTGGGGGAGAGGGGTGGACGGTGGCCCCACGGGCCCATGCAGCTCCTCCACCTGGCTCCGACCCCGCCCCACAGACGGCGCCTCTGGGCCGAAGAGCAAAGCCGGGACCGGGATGAGCAAATCGGCCTCGTTTGCCTTTGAGTTCCCCAAGGACAAAAGTGGGATCGAGGCATTCTCGCCTCCCCCGCCGCCTCCGAAGTCACGGTGAGTACAGTTGTGTGTGTGCGCGCGCGCGACTCCGGGGCTCGTCTGGCAGGACCGAGGCCTCTTCCAGAAACCTTGGTCTTTGCCACCTGTGCCGAAGCCATCAGGCCCAGGCTCAGAGCCCTACCTCCAGGCACCAGTGTCGGCCCAAAGGCCCTCGTGCCTTTGTGTAAATTTCTGTGACTTGGTGCTCAGCACACAAGCCTACAAGCAGTGCCCTGCTTGGGATTGGCTATTCGGAAGGCGTCTTTCCAAGAAGCAATGCCAAGCTGTCGCTCTTTCCTGGTGCCCGTCCTCTTATAATCTGGTACTCTTTTTTCTCTCCGTCCCTCTGAAGTGTCTTCAGCAGGCTTTCCCCCCCAAATCCTGAAATTCCCCGTTTATTTAAACATGGAAAAGAAGGCTCCAGGAGGCTATGCTACAGAATCTCAAGAGGCAACGAGATGGGGAGGCCAAGGAGCAAGGCTCCTGAATTGGGACCATGATGGCGATTAGGCTTTGGAGCCAAAAGCAGAGTAGCAGGAGGTGCTGCACATGGTTTGGAACCCTCAGATGTGGGTTTTTAAAGAAAAAAATATATATGTAGTTTCATGGTAGCATGCTGAAACTGAAAGCTCTCTCCACTGCTTCACTGCTCTCAAAGGCCCGAGTTTAAAGTCCGGTTTAAAGTCCCTCTCAAAGGCCCAAGAAAAACAAATGCCTTTTTTAAGGTATTGAGTTGTGCATGGAGTTCAAATTCTGGGGGGTAAAAATGGCCCTCTATTAGAGCAGAACTGATTCCTATCAGGGAAAGGAGCAACCTGCTGTTTTTCAAAAGCTGACAGCCTTTCCGAACAGACTTTCCTTCAGTCGGGTCATCTCTGTTGGTTCTGTTTTAGCTCATGTGCCTCCAGGTTGATGTCAGAAGCGGGGAACTGACCGCAGGGGGAAGCGGCTGTGACACTTGACCTTGAACATCAAAGCATCACGGGCTGCGAGGCGTCCTAACGTGGGCTTTTTCTGGCACCGCTACTTTATTCTGGTATCGAGTTGGGCGCCTGCTATGCGGAGTAGACAGCCATCCTCCAGCTCGTAGGGCGACCGCAGGCTCTTGGGCTACAGTTTTCACTCCCTAAATGAATGAGGCAGCTCAGAAGAGCTCCCATTTATATGGCACTTACATGGGCCAGGCAGGGAGCTAAGAGACTTAGACGTATTAACTCATTTGATGCTCAGAACAGCTCTAGGAAGGAGGAATTACCATCTACAGATGACGAAACAGAGATAGGAAGAGCTGAGTAACCTGCCGAGGTCACACGGCCATACGTGGCAGTCTGCTTCCAAAGTCTGTGCTTCCAAACACCTAGGGCACATCAGCCGGCTTAGGGAGCAGGCAGGGCATGCGAGTAAAACGTGGGCATTGTATCTGTCTGCCTCAGGCCTGGGAAGGCTGGTGGAAAGCACTGGCTTTGGAGTCAGAAAATCGAGTTCATGCTGTGCCTGTCTCACCTGCAGGTGAAGTGATCTTACGCAAGCCGCTCGCTGTGAACTCCACTCCAAGTCATTGTCCGAAATGGGCTAATAATAACAATACATTTGCAGCACCCCGTTGTTGAAAGGCTCTCGAGTGAGATGAGCAGAATCCAATGCAGAGATTAGTTATGTAGGCAAAAGCCGCCCCAAGCTGTTGACAGTGGCAGGGACACACACACCCTGTAGGAATGGGCCTGGCCCGATCCCAGGAACACCACCTGAGCCTTGGGGAAGGAACTAAAACTTTCCTGGTGAGAATCATAATGTTTGGAGAAACCCCGGTCACCCACTGTAACAATGTGACTCAGGTAGAATGTTCGTTAGCATCTGGGTTGATTGCGATCAAGTTTGGGGGCCAGTTTTTTATGACAAAACCACTGGATTATATAAAACATAAACCAGGTGGGAATCTCAGAGGTTCTAGGTGCCAGCTCTTAAAAAAAAGTTTTTATTTTCAGAACTTTGGGGAGAAAAATCTAGGAAATAAAATTAGCGTAAGGGAACACAGAAAAAAGAAAAGAGCATCTGGTACCATTTAAAATAAATCAAACTAGTATATATATATTCATTTGAGGAAGATTTTTCAAGCATTACCAACATTCTCTTTTGAATCATCACATCTCTCCCATGAGGAGATAAGAGGGCAGGCTCAGGACCATAAATTGACTTTTGTTTCTGGAACTCGGTACTGTATGTACTGAATTCCTTTGAGGAGGGTGTCAGGAACCCACAGCCTTCAAACCTAGCCGTGTGGTGGCACATCAGAGTATTGATGAGAATGCAGCCCACAGTTGATCCAGGACCGATACCAGCACCACATTGGTGACTATTGCAGGCTGATGTCATTTTTCCAAGATGGAGAAATGCTGGAAGGTCTTTGAGCGACATCCCAGGTTAACTTAATTTCTTCACATGGGTCATCTGTTCAGTGGGTCCTGTTTCTAAGGATCAAGCTCACCTGTGAACAAAGATACCTGCTGTCACGATGTGTATTATGTACACTCACAGCTCTAGAGACGGGGGCTGCTGCATGCAAGGTGGTGTTACTCTTTACTAACACTTACTTAAGCAGATCCACCTACTTTCTTGGGCCATTATGGAAGAAGAAAGAATCATGCTCCTACGGTCCTGTTTTACAAAACCGACTCACTTGGCGGGAAAAAAAAAATAGATGTCGAGAGTGGCTTGGCTTTCCTGTGGTCTTGTTTTGAATGGTTGGCAGTAGCTTATCTGTCTGTTTTGAGATATCATCCTCTGTAAACTCCCATTAGGGTTCCTGAGGAAACTCTTGCTGTAATGCCATGTAGGACGAAGGCTCTCAATACTCATTTAATGCCTGAAAGCCATTTAGAGATGTTTAAGTATATGCCCACCCCTCCTCCCGGGCAGGTAAGGGTCCTGGGTCCTTCTTTACCTGCTGCTGCCAAGGCAGCCTCCTACCTGCACAAGCTCACACCTACTCAGCCTGACTGACCCCACTGAGTCTGGGTCACCCCTGCTCCACTTTAGAGCAGAGTTGGAAGGTGAGGGTCAACAAATATTGCTGGTTAGAAAATGAAAACCTGCAGGAAGGAAGTGTGGACTTCTTAGTTTAAATGTCACGTTCAAGACTTAAGGCAGTTTAATGAGAGCAACCAGTGCCTGGGGGAGTAATTAAGATGCGAAAAAATCAAATTTATTTCTGCCTTTTATTTCCTTGTGGATGCAAACTGCGTTTTAAATGACGTATGGCTTTTGAATGACAAGGTCAGTTGAGGGAAAATCATCTGATTAGTGCAGAACAGGCATTTCACAAAGAAACCCCAAATTAGGCTGGTAGACCTGAACTCAGAGGTGGAATTAGAGGACAACAGGTGACTGAGAAATAAGACAGGTATAGGGTTTTAGTTTCCAAATGGTCTGGCCCCAGGTGAGACTAATCAAAAGAAAGAAACGTTTCCCCAAGAAAGCGAGGGATGACTTTGTTTTCAAGTTATCACTCATGCTTATTGTATTTTTAACCCAATAGTACTAAGTTCTCCTCCTCCTCTGCAGGGATTCTGGGGGCAGAGACTGAGTCTGTCCTGGACTTTCGTTCATTCCTAATTTCCCTCCCTCCCTCCCTTCCACGTGGCTTCTCAGCAGACAGGTGGTGATGGAGTCAAAGATGGAGGTCTTTTCTGCACACAGAAGTGGCCACGTTGCTATCCAGAGGAACCAAAATGACTTCATTGTGTGGTCTCTCAATCACATGATCTCTTAGCATGACCTTGAGGATGGGAGTCAGATGAGTGAGATGGGTCATTGTCTCCAGACCCCATATCCAATCTGATGAAACCTCCAAATGCTTTATTCTTGAAGCCCTTTCTACTGTAGTGGATTACAATGGGATGGCAACAATTTACTAAGAAATCCCACACTCTTCATGTACAACAGGTTTTTCTGGGTGGCATTCTGAAGATCACAGTTTGTATTGGAAAGCACTGTATGTGCTTCAAGAATCTTCTCTATGTTTAGCCTTTTTGACAAAACTAAGTCAGCTGGAGGTCGAGTCGGTCCAGGGGAGACTGAATACTGGGCATACTTCAGGGGGAGAACTTGCCTTCCACACCCCGCCCCCCTCAACACACACACAAAGTTTGGCAAACAGAACAAAGCACGTGTATCAACAATACAAGTTTATGCCCTGCTCCATGCCAGAGGGAAATTACTAGTTGGCCCCTTCCCATGAGTTTGTGGGTAGAACCTGACATGGGACATCTAGTGATGCTAGAGCAGGGAGAAATCAAATTGATTCCTATCTTCCTATTCTGTAATTTTTTTAAAAATCACTGATTTTCATATATATGAAATATTTACAATATTCTCTCCATTTTTGAGCAGGCATCCATGGTGAAGGTTAGGGATTAGAGATTCTTTATTTTATTCATCAGATATCTACTAATTGCCTACTTTCTGTTACACTTTGTGCAAGGTGCTAAAAAGCCAGTGACTGGGGTTCTGCCCCTTAAGGCCCCTGAGGGTTGAGTTGGTATGAATGAAATCGGCAGATGTGCAAAATGACCACGAAAGGTTCACTCCTGCTTTGATTGCTTTTGATGAGACTGTTTACCATAGCATCTGGACTCTCACCAGATTCCTTGTTCTATTCAGTAAGGCCAAGGTAAGCTCGGCTTGGTGTCCAGGAGTAATGAAAAAATAGTCCTTCCTTTAAGGTCCTTTGATCTGATACAAGATCACACATAGTACAGCATATACATAACCATTTATTAAAAAAAAAAAAAATCCAGATGCTCCTTGAAGGTGAAAAGCATGCTTAACCATCTGTCATCCCAAAATATCCTGGTTGATGCCGGGCACGTGTAGACGCTCAAGAAATTTTTATCCAATAGACAGTAGTAGGCAGAGGCCATACCCTGTTTATTTCATTATGGCCCAAAGCACCTAACTTTATGTTTTGCGCATGAAGAAATATTGGAAAAGGAACAAGTAGCATCATTAAATACTTGTATCAAAGTATCTTTCTGACACCCCGGTTTCGGGTGGCCCCAGTGCTCTTTCTTGCCTCTGTTTTGGCAGCTAATGTAGTGTCTTGAACTAAACTGGATTCGTATTCATATCTCTCTGAAAGCTTGTAAACTCTTGGGAGTACAGGAACCATGTTTTATACATTTTCCTTTGACTTTCCCATAGGATACCTTGGGACATAGTAGGTATTCAATAAAAGATTATTGAATTAGGGGGAAGAAAGGCCAGAGGGAACTACAGATCTTGGCCTTATTTTTTACTGGACACCCCATTATAATTCTGTGGCCAGCCTTGCTCAGTAGAACATTGTCGCCTTGAGTTAAAGAAACTGAAGTTAATAATTATTAATGCTTCAAGGTGGGCAAACACCATGAGGGCACAATGCATCCTTTCATGGATTAATTACTCTCCAACGATTGTACATTTGCTCTTTTTTTTAAAGCTGAGCAGGTGTGTGGAGCCCAGCCCTCTCTTGCCACAAGAATGTTCCTTTCAGGCAGTAATCACCTAAGGACATTTTTTCCCCACCCATGAATTGCAAGGAATTCTAGGGTGTGGTTTAATTTCTCTGAGAATAGATTTTCCGTGCTTTCCGAGGTGGGTTGGGAAACACAAGCATGGGCCATATGATCAAGCCCCCTCTGCCCATCAAGTGATCAAAGGGACTTTGTTCCTAGAATAGCCAGCCTAACTTTGAGGTGTGGAACTCACACCTCTATTCTCTATTTGTAGTGCAAGAAATTTGTTGTTTGGCGATCATGAAAATGCTTACGTTTCCCTCTATCAGGGTAGATAGACCAACTACAGAGACTCCTCAGCAGCCATTTCTGCAGCTAATACTTTTCAGAGTTTAAGATGAGAGTCTTCATCCTCTGTGCTAAAATCGCTCATTATTTCTTTCTATTGGCTTTTGAGCAGATCCCTAAAAATGCTGGGTATTAAGGGTGTTCGTGCAGTTCCCATACAGCTCTGTAAAATCCCCTGCTTCCACTTTTGTCTGATGCCCTGGACAGTTTATCCTCTGTACTTTTTTAACAGGCAGACTTATATAAACAAGTGTTCTCCATTGGGGGCAAAGGGGAAGTTCCAGATTAAAGACTACTTTAAAAAAATCCTTCCCTTTTTACTCAGATATTTTACTCTCCAGTTAATTTTAGTATCTGTCACTATCAAATGATCCCCCTGACTTCCTGTCAGTTTGGTTTTTAGCCGTTTCGTGCCCATTTATGCACGTGCTATAAAAATTTTCCCTAGAGTTTAAAACTTGTGTTTTAGGCCCATAATTGGCGGTGTGTGCACCGTATGTCCCTGAGTTGTAGAAACCCTCCAGAATGGCTCCTGACTTCAGGAGCTCTGTAGACAGTCAAAATGAATGAAAATCCAGCCACCTTGGATAAAACCATGAATGGTTGAGATAAATAGACACATGAATTAGTAATAAGACCTTGAAGATCAGGAAGAAAGGGAAGAAGAGTCCTTGGAATGTTAAAATCAGTCGTAGTGAGGCGGTCACTTAAAATAATCCTTATGAATGTGTGCAGCTCAAAAGGAGGGTTTTGTGACTGCATATTCTCGCACCACAAGTTAGGCTGCATCCTCCACACCAGCTGCAATCAGTTGGAGTACCAGTCTGGAGCTCTTCATGGAAAACAGTGAGGCCACGTGCCCACCCTGCAGGAGAGCGTGCCATCATCCATCAGTACTGTCTGCACGTTGTACGAGGGGGGAGTGCAGACATGTGTGCCGGGTGCTTGCCAATCCAGCTTCAGAATCTAAAGTTCACCATCGGTGATGCAGAATCATTGGTGGTCAATAACTGTTTCGTATACTAATTTAAAAGTTCATACCTGGGAGGGGTGTGTGGTCTGTCCAGCCCACATGGCCCAAAGCAAAGAGTTTGCAGAAGATGGTCTTCCTCTCTGATTACAGCCTCAATTTCAGACTATTGTGCCAAAATGTTTGGTTTTCTCTTAATGAGGGACTGTGAATATTCTGTGAAGTTTAATGAGTGATTATGAATATTCCATGCATTTTGGGAACTCTATTTTAGTAAAAAACAGTTACCGTTAAGTCTAGTATCCAATATTTAAAGTATTATTTCTCCTTATAGACCTTAAATTTACATTTTCGGTCCTTAAATCTCATTAAACAATGAATTTTCACTTAGCCTCACCCTCTTTGACTTATAGCACTGACTTTCTGTGTCCCAGATTGAGGGGTAAGGGTTAGGAGGTATGTCAGAATCTTTTGGAGGAATAGTTTTTGTAATTGGAAATTAAATATTATAATATAAATTTAAATTTTGGAAATTGAAGACAAATTATTGTTTTCATAATTAATATTACATGTAATTTTTCCAAGTCTTTTTGACTGGTGGCAAGTTAGGCCATCTTTTTTTTTTTAAATAAATTTATTTCTTGTATTTATTTCTTTTTGGCTGCGTTCGGTCTTCGTTGCTGTGCATGGGCTTCTCCCTAGTTGCAGCGAGCGGGGGCTACTCTTCATTGCGGTGGCTTCTTTTCTTGTGGAGCACGGGCTCTAGGCGCGTGGGCTTCAGTAGTTGTGGCATGCAGGCTCAGTAGCTGTGGCTCACGGGCTCTAGAACACAGGCTCAGTAGTTGTGGTGCACAGGCTTAGTTGCTCCGTGGCATGTGGGGTCTTCCCAGACCAGGGCTTGAACCCGTGTCCCTGCGTTAGCAGGCGGATTCTTAACCACTACGCCACCAAGGAAGCCCAAGGCCATCTTTTTAATAAAAATGTTCAACATGAGGACAAAACGCATCTCCCTAGGTAAGAAAGTAGAAGAAATCCGGGACAGGAATATTCACTGATCTGTTACGTTTACTTGGTGACCTCCCTTCAAATCTCTCAAAATGCCTTCTCTATATTTGTGTTCTCTTGAAACAGGGAATTGTCTGTGCAGTAAATCCTAAATCCAGCCCCTTGATCCAGCTTCTTGGCCTACCTTAAATACTGGTCTGTGCTTCCTGCGAAAGCAGGGAAAGCTAATGAAAGACTCTTCCAACAGTACAGAGTCTGAGACTTTCTTGATGTTGATAGTCATTCAGTCACCAAGTATTGAGGACTTGGTGTAAGTGGAGCTAAAACGAATTACTCCGGACAATTAAGTATGAGACCACACTGTGTCCCCATGGTCTTCATTCCTGAGCCATGCCTTAGGGTAACACACACAGACCAATTAGGCGCATATACAGTGAAGATCTTTTTTTTTTTAAATTTTTTAATTTTTTAAAAAAATTTTGTTTATTTATTTATTTTTGGCTGTGTTGAGTCTTCGTTTCTGTGCGTGGGCTTTCTCTAGTTGCGGTGAGTGGGGGCCACTCTTTATCGCGGTGCACGGGCCTCTCACTGTCGTGGCCTCTCTTGTTGTGGAGCACAAGCTCCAGACGCGCAGGCTCAGTAGTTGTGGCTCACGGGCCTAGTTGCTCCGCGGCATGTGGGATCTTCCCAGACCAGGGCTTGAACCCGTGTCCCCTGCATTGGCAGGCAGATTCTCAGCCGCTGCGCCACCAGGGAAGCCCCAGTGAAGATCTTTACAACATTGCTTACAGTAGCAGGGAGTTGGAGCAAACCCAGGTATTCACCTCTACGGAAACAGAAAAGTAAAATGTGTGTGCGATGAAATACTTAACATCAGTCTTGCTTTGGAGAATGGGAGGTCCAGTGAAAGGATGGCCAGGGAGCCGCAAGAGCTAGCTGGTCAGGAAGCATGCGTTAATTGTGGTCCCAGTCTGCACGGTTTTGTGCTTTCCCAGAGAAGCACTGGGCTGCCTAGTGAAGAGTGAGGATGTTTGGAGTTACCTAGTGTGATATTTTGATTTATAATAAGAAATCTACATTTGGTCTTCCTCCCCATTGCTGGCACAGAGCTCCTAAAACCCTTGGAATTTCCTAAGTGCTGAAAGCCATAAAGGTGTCTTTTATTATGTTAATGAGCTGACTTTTGGACCCCACCTAAGGATGGAGCCGGTTGCCAGGGGAACCAATCATGTAATTAGGGTCGGTATTTCAGTCTTACCCCCCACTACCACCTCCAGGGAGGGGAGAGGGACTGGTGGTTGAATCTGTCTCCAGTGGCCGATGATTTAAATTATTTAATCAGTCATGCATACGTAATGTAATGAAGCCTCCATAAAAACCCAAAAGGAGAGGCTTCAGAGAGCTTCCAGGTTGGTGAAGCAAGTGGCACAGGTGGCCTGTGGGGCACTGGGAGAGGGCATGGCAGCTCCCTGCCCTTTCCCTATACCTTGCCCGAGGCATCTCTTCCATCTGGCTCTTCCTGAGTCATGTGCTTTTAATTTTAAGTAAAATGTTTCTCTGTGAGCTTCTGCAGCCAGTTTGGAACCTCCAACCTGTCTAACCCTAGCCGGTCGTCTGCAACAGAGGGCGGTCTTGTGGGACTGAGCCCTTAACCTTGTGGAACCTGATGCTGTCTCTGGGTAGATAGTGTCAGAATTGAGTTGAATGGTAGAACACCCAGCTGGCGTCCGAGAATTGATGGCGTAGGGAGCACACCATCCCATGTTGGAATTGGGTGACCAGAACCCTTACCTGGGGTGGGGTGGGGTTCAGCTAAGTCTGTGGACAGGAGATGAAGCTGTTGGGGAGCAGGTAAGAGGGTGCTGACAAACTGACCCAGGAGTAGGAGGGGAACCTTATCTTTATTAGGCAACAGGCTGGACCAAAGTGGAGAGTAGAGAAGTAGATCATCCTAGGAGCTCAGTTACAAATAGCCCGAATCTCCCGAGTCAGGAGAGTAGGAATGAAATCTAACATAAATACATACAGATTTCTTAAGCCCAATAGCTGGGCTCAGAAGCTGGGCCAACAAAGTGGACTTGAAGCATTTGCTGAGTCAAGAGAAGGAGGGAAAGATCATTCGGAAAGCAGGGTTGCCAAAATCAGTAGTCTAGAAACAAAAAGATTCTGGCCAGGCAGAGATCATTGTGGTGGATTGATTCCAACAGGAATAGGTCAGGACTAGAACAGCGGCGATTCCCAGGTTGGTGAGCAACAACTCAGTACAGTTTTAGTTCAGTCCATCACTGGAAGTCTTCTGTGTGCTAGAGGGTGGGGAGGTGGTGTGAAGGGGGAAGGAATCATGGGAGGTTCTTTTTTTACAGCGGGGAGGCAGGCTAATATAATAAAAGAGGTTCTTCTGTTTTTAAATTTTTGTGTAATGGAGCTAAGCTACCTGGTCATCTGAAGACTACGTCAGCCCCTGAACCTGGAGCTACACTACCGTTTATCAAGCTCTTGAATGTGTAGATTCAAACTGAGGTCTGGATGACAGACAAGTCAACTCTTCCTAGTTATTTTAGAATAATGCATGTCCTCAAAGAATCACCCTGATGAACTTTCTTTTTTGGGTCTCTTCAAAGTACCAAGAGAGTGAAATCTCTAGCCCATCCATTTTCTGCTTCTATCCAGGTAGCAGAAAGAATTACTGGGTTTGCTGGAGACTGCTGAAGTCTTCTCTCTGTCTCTCTCCCCATCTATCCATCCATCCACCCATCTTTCTGTATAACCAGTACCTTCTATGTACCTGGTGCTGCTTTTAGCGCTTTTTAAATATTAACTCATTGAATCTTCCTAACCACTCTCCTTCCCCACAATGAGGTAAGTAGTATTGTTATCTCCATTTTATGGATGGGAAGCTATAGCACAGAGAGATTAAGCGTCTTTTCCAAGACACCCAGCCAGTAAGCAGTGGAGCAAGGACCCCAAACCCAGGCAGTGGAGCCCCAGTGTTCATGCTCTTAACTACATCAGTGGCCTTCCTGGGTGACTCTGAAATCTGTCTGGGAAGCTATTCAAATGCTTACATTGCTGTTGTTCCCAAAGGCTCCAGAGGGTCCTTCCACGCTATGCTGGCCTGTGGGCAGGGCAGCTGGTGGGAGGGGCCCCTCTGTGGATTGCAGTTGTTCAGTCTTTACTTCCAGTGGTTATTCATCGTCTTCTTTCCCATCTGCCCCTGTGTGAACAGATGTAAGAGCTTCCACCTTGGCTTAACAGGCCAGGAGTTGAAGACTTATTGTTCTCAGGTGATGGGATTGGCGGTGTAAGCGTAGCGGACCAGGTGATGGGGTCCAGCCGCTGTGTTCTTCCGTACTCTCTTACTTGCTCTCAACAGCTGGTATCCCCATCCTCAGCCTTAGCTGAAACCTCCCCACGCTTGGTGGTTGCAAACATCTGCCCTTCTCACTCCTGCACCAGAACCTCCTTGGGGAAGGACACAGCCACGCAGACTTGCGGCCACAAATAAGAGACTGATTTTCCAAGCCAGGAAAGGTCATCTTTTAAAACCATTTGTGTCTCTCAACGCCAAAGTATATCTGTGTATAGTCAGGGCAAATGGCTCCAAATTTCCATTTGACCAATTTAAGCATTTTTATCCATTTTTATACTAGCTAACTAGTAACCTAAAGATGTGTGTGTAGGTGCAGGCGTGCGTGCACAGGCACGCTTACCACTATCTTTAAAAATAAGCGTGGCTTGGGCTTCCCTGGTGGCGCAGTGGTTGAGAGTCCGCCTGCCGATGCAGTGGGACACGGGTTCGTACCCCGGTCCGGGAAGATCCCACATAACGCGGAGCGGCTGGGCCCATAAGCCATGGCCGCTGAGCCTGCGCGTCCGGAGCCTGTGCTCTGCAACGGGAGAGACCACAACAGTGAGAGGCCCGCGTACCGCAAGGAAAAAAAAAAAAAAAAAAGGCTTTATTTCTATTTTTAAATGGTTTCCACTGAATGCAAAGCACATTCATTTTTGGGTTGAACCAAAGGCTTTTTCAGCTTGAAGAGCCCCAGCAGTCACCAGTGCATTAACTGCAAATGCAAATTAACAAGTCTGCACCGTGGGGACCGTAAAGGTCATCTGACCCAAAATGAAACTGATTTCCTATCTTTATACATGCTAATAAATCAGCGGGGAAACCTGCCCCAGAGCAGACTGGATCCTTTAGTTCCTTCATTTGGCACTTAGACACTTGCAAAATAACTCCCATAGCATCTTCATCAAAGAGCACTAAAGATAAAAACAATAAGAACCTTTCTGGCGCAGCTATCTGCCTTTCTCATCCCATCTCTTGAAAAAAAAATTTTTTTAACTGCAAGATTGTGTAAATTCAGGATATTTTGGGACTGTTATATTTTGTAGATATGAGAAAGGTCCAGCTTTGCTGAGGGCTGTTGTTTACTCAGTGTCCCTGCCTCTTGCAAGTTTTGCCCCTTTTGCAAGTTTTGCTGGGCAAGTTTTGCTGGGCAAGTGTAATTCTTTTCTTAAAGGAAACATTTATCCTCCTAGATGCCTCCCAGTTATTGAAACAGAGGCAGATAAACTTAATCAAGAAGTATTTAATAATTACTCTGTGTTCCAGCATGTCCTGACTATGACACAGCTCCTCAAACAGTTTATAATTGTGGTGGCAACAAGCCTATTTCACATGAAACAGAGTAATCTAACCAGGATTATAACCAAATGCTTAGTGATGTGAATCAGACTGTTTGGTGTGAGTTCCAGAGGGGACAGACCAGTCAGAGAAGATTGAGATGGTTTAGGAAGGGTTTTTAGGTGAGTGATCCTGCTGCTAGGTCTTGGGGATGGAAAAGGTTTGAAGGGGAGAGAGAATGTTTTCCTCTGTGCCAAGGTGGGGAAAGGACAGGAATGCAGGGTGCTTTGCGGACAGTGGGAGACTAGCCCCATTAGAGCAAAGTATATATGAGCATAAGTAATAGGTATTGATTAACCAAAATGGTGATAATTTTTTTCCAAACTAAAAACTAGGCATATATTCTAATGTACAGACGGTGTGGGGAAATATTTGAAATAGGGAGTGTCAAAGAAAATCCAGGGTGTGTGTTTCTGTCACCATAGAGGACCAGAGCTGATCTATTATGGCTGCCAAGGTCAAGAATACTTACAAGAGCTCCGTGTAGGGCTCTTCAGGGTTGGTCATCATTATGAGAGTAGAATTTTGGAAAGATTTTGAGTCAGGATGATCTGCCCCAAGGCTGCAGATCTTTTTGGAAGATGTGGCTTGAACCCTGTATATACTTTTTGAAAGGAGATTGATCAATATTTATCTACCAGGTTGTAGATAAATATGTTTTTTAATTAATTTATTTATTTATTTTGGGCCGCATTGGGTGTTCGTTGCTGCCCGCGGGCTTTTCTCTGGTTGTAGCGAGCAGGGGCTACTCTTCGTTGTGGTACGTGGGCTTCTCGTTGTGGTGGCTTCTCTTGTTGCGGAGCATGGTCTCTAGGCGTGCGGGCTCAGTAGTTGTGGCGCATGGGCTTAGTTGCTCCGTGGCATGTGGGATCTTCCCGGACCAGGGCTCGAACCCGTGTCCCCTGCATTGGCAGGCGGATTCTTAACCACTGTGCCACCAGGGAAGGGTTGTTGAAGCAGGGACAGTGTCACCTCTACTCACTATTGTATGCACAAGACCTGACACAGTGCCCGGCACGCAGCAGGCAGTCAATATTTATTCGTTGGAAAATCTGAGAGTCAGAAGAGACAGGATGGGGGATGCACTGCAGGTCCTACAGGCATAAGATAAATAAAAACGGGGTGCTCTTATTCACCAAGCAAACCTCGTGTTTTAGCTCAAATCACTGAATGATTTTGACTTTAGGATGTGGCCAAATAGTAGAGAATGAATGGGGTGAAACTGAGTGTATTTGAGAGGGTATTTGAATTGCTTCTAATGATGCAGCCCAACAGGACAATTGGAGATTGAAAGCTGCAGGTCACAGAGGCAAAGCCGTCCCTATTTTCCTGTGCTTTTGCAGGAAGTGCATTTTATAGAAAAGTCAGAGAGGAACTGAGGGGAAACGGAGAGCTCTGAGCTGGTGAATTCACAGCGGTCTGACAGGGCACTCTCAGCCGCCTCTGAAGCTGACCCTTCATCCTCAGGGCTGCTCCACGGAACCCCACGGTCACTGGCACGGCCCATCCCCAGGCTCTGGGGGGCCATGCGGATGATCACAGCACCGCAGGCTGGAGTCCGGGATGGTAAGAGGCTCTCATTCTTTGATTTAGGCATGACTTGATTTATTCGCATCTAAACCAGTCTGTTTTCACTTCTTGGTAATGTAAACAAGGTATATAGAGTTTTCTAACGTGTTTGTGCTTTCAGAGCTACCCGCAAGGGCTTCTCCAAAAGGCTAAACTTAGCAGTGAACTTGCCCAATCCAAAGACTGGGTGGTGTGATTGTGTACCAGGGTCTGGAGAGCTAGTCTAAAACTGCATGCTGGCATTATGTGACTTTTCATATCTCCTGCTCCAGAAGCAAAAAGTTTTCAACCAAATGGATGTGAACTAAACCAAAGTCGGCCGTGAGAATGAAAATGTGCCTCTGTCACACTTTAAGTTGTGCTGCCGTATGAGGATTCTAGCAGCCATGTGAAGTTCGAGATACAATCTCTGACCCACACTGGGGTCCAGTATCCGTTAAAAATTTTGGACATTCTGAAAACTCAGGGGGTATTTTTAGACTCGGCTTTTTTCCTACAGATGAGGAAGTCTGGCAGATGGCTCTTCCGGCTGGATTATTATTATTTTTTGCAGCTTTCTACTAATACAGTATGGAGAAAACTCTGGCAAGGCTTCTTTCTCCAAGGACAATGGGGGGAAAAGCCATTCTGCAAACACCGGGCAGCAGCTGCAGGGCTCAGGTCTCTAAGGACGCTGTGCCACTGGCTGTGTATTTCACGCTGCTCTCCTGTGACTGTGTCTAATCAACGTGGGGAGGCAGGGAAGGAAGTCTGAGCAAGAGCAAGTCATTTATCACAGCGCGGAGCAAAGACATCTGTGCGGGCCGGGCTCTCGCTGCAGCTGATAAGAGTGTTATTTGCCACCCAGAGAGGAAAGACTAGATGTGGTTTTGGGCCCATGAAGCCACTTCCTTAAATCACATGACATCAGTTCATCTTATAGATGGTTTGCACTGGTTTTATGAAAGGCAAATCAAACTATCATTAATGAGGGAAAAGTGCCTTTAAAAAAGAATAAGTATAGTCTTGTTATGCGTTGCTGAGTACATTCGGATTGACCTTGGCCTTGCATCTGACAGAACAATCCATTAGGGCTCAGAAAAGTCACCTTTGGAATGTTAAGCCTTTTGCAGGAATTCTTAAGAAATCTACTGCACACACTGACTGGAGATACAAAAACAATGTGATTGTCAGTCTGCTTTGATGGCCAGCTTCCCCTTTCATTTTCAAATCTGGTGTGTTTTTGTTCATTCAGTAATTAAAGTGGCAATTCTCTAAGACAGCAGATCATACAGGTTTCCAAGGTGGAAGATATTTGATGCAGTTCATATGACAGATTTAAGAGAAGGGGTCACCCCTTTCCTCCTTATTTACATCTAAGCATCCCAACTGCCTATTGGATTTTTGTTACTGGGCGGGAACCTGGGCTTCCTGAGCTTTTTTGGTAGAGAAACAGTAGTAATATCCCCAGAAGCCATGGAAACGTGAAAATTCCACTTGTGGCTTGTACTAAGATTGACCAAAGTCTGCATTTGGAGGCTTCCCACTTCCCTACACACACACGCACACACGCACACACGCACACACGCACACACGGAGAATTTATCCTGCAACCACAGGAATAATCTGGTTTTGTCTGCATTCACTTGGTGGGCTTCACAGCTATGACTTCTCATAGTGACTAGATGCAGAAAAATTAACACCCACAGTCTCAGGCGAGTTGTTAGGACTGAGAAATAACTTTTTCCATCCATGAGGCTATTCTGTGGCGGAACCAATCCTCATAGAGCCTGTCTGTCCCATGGGGACTGATGGAAATCTCACTGGGTCATCTCTGTGTTCCTTGCCTTTCAGAGGCTCAGCAACAGGTCAACAGGAATGGCCATCCTGGACTCATTCAGGCCCTAGTGATTTTCTTTCCTTCTTTCTAGAAATGAACATTTCTGTGTTCATTTTCAACTTATCGAGTATTTCAAGCATACGATGAAGTTCAAAGAGTAATTTAACTCACTTTCATGTGTCCCCCCCTAAGATTTTTCAAATATTAACATTTTGTTACCTGTTTTGGATTTTTTAAAATAAAATATTGCAGGTACAGTGGAAGAGCCCTGTCCATCCAATTTCCATTTCAATTTCCCCTTGCTACCCAGAGTCATCACTATCTTGAAGTTGATGAAGTTATTTCCATTTTACCACATATATGTAATATATAAAGAATACATAGCATCATTATGTGTTTTTAAATTGTATATAAATGGTATCACACTTTACATGAGCCTTTTGCAATCTACTTTTAATATTCAACATTTTAAGAATAATTTTCATACTGGTACCTTAAAATCAAGTTTATTTATTTTTGAATGCTATGTGGTATTCCATTACAAGACTCTACCACAGTGTATCCACTCCTTTATTGATGGACATTGGACTGTTTATGATTTTGTTTTTGCTGTTAGTAACACTGTGAACAGTCTTGTCCATGCATGAGTTTCTCTAGATCTGCACTGTACAGTGCAATAGCCACTAGTTAAAATGTGGTGAGCCTAAATTGCAATGTGCTGTAAATATAAAATACCAGATTTTGAAGACTTAGAATGAAAAATATATATAAAATATCTCATTAATAATGTTATATTCATTGCATATTGAAATGACAATATTTTTATGCATTTTGTGAAATAAAATACATTATTAAAATTAATTTCATCTATAATTTGGCTACTAAAATTTTAAAAATTTTATATATATATACATGTATAGATATATGACTTGCATTATACTTCTGTTGAATAAGGCTGTTCTATCAATAGATCAGGAGTCAGTAATCCACCACCCACAGGCCAGCCATCTATGTCTGTGAATAAAGTATTACTGGAAAACGTACCCATTTGTTTACATATAATGGCTGCTTTCCTGCTACAACAGCGGAGTTGATACTTGCAACAGAGACTATATGATCTGTGAGCCTAAAATATTTACCATCTGGCCTTTAAGGAAAAGTTTGTCTATCCCTATTTAACCTTTTTTGAACCAGGTTTTTAAAATATATTTTAAAGAAATATATTTAATATTGTGATCCAACACACATACACACACGAAACAAAAATTCCACAAAACAAAGTTTCACAAATCCTCACTCTATATTTTCATATTTTTTTCTGGTCTGTTCTTATTAAAATAAACTGCTAGTTGGTAAACTGCCTTGGCTCATGAAATTGACCTGGCCATTCATTCACTACTAGTCATTTGAAAATCATTGTTCCCTTTGCATCTGGCACTGCGCATTTTTCTTTCCTTTAATGCTTCACTGTTATACTAAATAATTAAGTGTATGTGTGCGTATGTGTATCTGTATATACTCATACATACACACGTTTATGTCTTTCTTAGTTTCATCTATTTATATACATTTCATCTAGTGTTTTTCTGCACCAGCTCAGCAGCTATGGTGCTGGAATTTCTCCCTTGGCAGCCTTCTGAGCCTGAAAACCAAGAGACTCCAGGGGCCACTTTGAAGAGGGCAGCGTAGTTGGATTGCCATAGATCTGGCTTTTCTCCTAGACTGAGGACTTGTCGTTATTCACAGCTTCATATCTTGGCTTCATCTGCAAAAGCCATTATTGATGGATTTGATGAGGATAAAAATATTTTATGAAACTTTCTATGATTATATTTTGCCAGAGGGTAAAATAAAGATAATATACTGCCGTAGCACTTCCAAAAGATTTGACATCCCCACGGTCCCTACAGTGACATTGAAATATAAAGAATACTACTAGTTGTAACATTGCCATCATTGTCACACTTAGGTGTAACAGCTTTAAAACGTCTTTTAATCTGGTTCTAAGGGTTGGAGGTGGGGAGACAGACATGTTTCTAAGGAGCACATTTCATGGGAGCGAACTTTCTCTAAACTTTTCTGTTAATGAACAAGGGATTCCAGTGCCTGTGAGGACCAGTACAGGGCTGCGCAATATTGAACACAGAGAATGATCGATACATTCTTGGCTGTAAGGTCATGTGCATTAAATGAGGCAGTTCTGATGCCAAATCAATACTGTATTGTGTATTTCCTACAGCAGATATTGAGATATAGATCTGCTGTAGTGGGAGCAGGCATGTAATCAGGAAATATCAGTTCAGACAAATCTGGGTTACCACCAACAGGGAAAGGGCTGGATTGACTGTGGTCTGTCCGGCTGCGTGGGGAAAATGTCAGGTCAGAGTGAATATTCATGTAGTCCTTGGAAAGAGGGAAAGAGAAATCAATAAGCTAAACCTTCCACTTAATAATGGAACTGTTTTCTCCAAGGCGAGTTCTTTTTTCTTGAACTTGGTATTCCTGTCCCTGATGTATCGGTCGTGCTATCTTAGAGATGCAATCAAAGATTTCATAGAAAGCCTAAGGGCAGATTCATTCCATAGTTCTGGAATAAGGGTTATGTTAACATGGTTCCATCTAAACATTGCACTAGATGTCTGGTTAAAATTGACCTTAAGTCCAAGGAATAAGCTCGACCCTTTGAAGCTATGTCAAGAGGGTATCAGGCACAAAAGAAATCTCTTGTTTTTGGTCTGAATCTGCAATTCCCTTGTCCTGTGATCTTGCAAAACCTACCCAATCTCTGTGTATCTCTATACATTGGCTTGTATGATAATGTTCAATTTTTCTTTGTAGAGATGTTACATAGGATATAGTAGATGACGTAAATGTTTTGGCAGACGGGGCCAGAATATGAAGGCAGTTCCTCCCAAATCATGATTTTGGTGCTTTTCTAAATTTAATAGACTCACTTCTCCTTAACCATGCTTGAGAAATCTCCTGCCATTCACGTGCGTAAGGTTTCAGAAGAGTCCCTGTTCTCTCTTCCCCAAATTGTTTTTTTAAAACTTACTGGCACTGATCAGGCTTCAGGAGCAAAGTAGGTTCATAATCCATCAGCTGGTTTTTGAATAGAAACCAAATTAATTACTTTTATCATTTGTTTCTACATTTTCCAGGCACCTTTTAAAAATGAACAAGAGCAGCTCTGATTTGGAGAAGGTGAGCCAGGGCTCTGCTGAGAGCCTCAGCCCATCCTTCAGGGGCATCCACGTCAGCTTCACCACGGGCTCCACGGACAGCCTGGCCTCCGACTCCAGGACCTGCAGCGACGGAGGTAACAGACTTGACCTTGATGGAGAGGCTTAGATTCCCTGAGTCTGGAAGGCCAGCCTGGGTTAATTGCCTAGATTCGGAAGGGCCGAGCTAGACCTACTGTCTTGGTCCCACTTTCCCTGTGAAGTAGACTCCACCAAGGAGCAGCTGACATTTATTCCCTATTGAATTTATGACAAGGTGCCTCATCCCATATCTCCCTCTCCAGTTACACACAGCGCATCCGCATGGCAGCAAGGTGGGAGGAGGCTGAAGTCGGAAGCATATCGAAAGACTCCTGATTCCTTGGGTAATGAGACATCTGTGTATAGGTCTGCGTTCCATTTCTGTCCTCAGGATTAGTTTACAGGGGATTGGGTGCATGCCAACCACAAATTCCCCCTCCTCCACCCTCTGTCTCTCTCATTCTTTCGTGGGCGCGCGCACACACACACACACACACACACACACATATGCACACACTTCCTTGGACACACAGCAGGCGTTTACATAAGTGTGTGTTGAATTAAAGCATGCAGGCTTCATTAGACCACCATCCACCCCCCTTTCTGGATTAAGCTCTAAGGCGTAATATGTGGCTAAGTCCTGACTGGGTGTACAGTCGGCCCTTGGTATTCTCGGGCTCCGAATTCGCAGATTCAAAGAACTTCCAACCTCTGTTGGTTCGGGTTCAGAGGGCTGACGGTACTCCGCCATTTTATATAAGGGACTTGAGCATCCACGGATTTTGGTAGCTGAGGTGATTCCTGGAACCAATTCCCTGCAGATAATGAAGGACGACTGTATTCCTAAAAAAAAGAACTCTTGCTTTCCTGTAGTTGTGATGGGTAGTATTAAAACCTTCACCCTTTAACACTTGTGTGTGTGTGTCCTCTCCTGCTTTTCTCTTTGACTTGCCCTAGCATGTTAGGTTTGGACGTGTGCTAGCATGACTGTCTTTCTCAGTCCTAAGGAAGTATTTCCTCTCAGTAGGCATTTTTGGAGTAGAGGGTTCCATTGTGAATTTACTGTCACCAACATTTTTCTATCTAAAAGATTAGCGCTGCTAAGACAAAAGCATATGTTGTACGTCAGCCTGTGGTGTGTTCTGATGGGAAACTTCTGACAGCTCTGACTTCAAAACAGGAAATATCTTAGCCTTGATTTGGGTGGGACGTGGCAAAAGAGGATTTTCTTTCTCTGCAGATTTTCCTGGGTTTCTATCTTTTTCCTTTTCCCATTCCATTGTGCAGAAATTCTACAAGGCACCTTATGCCATCGAAGGCTGGGCTGGGCACGTGAACCGTTAGTCCCTGTGCTGGTCAGCCCTGACCTGCTGTCTTGGGATTGTGAGCAATTCTGAGGGAGGGGTCTTTCATCCTCCACTTGCCAGCTGGTGTTAGTGAGAACTGGACTTAATTGCCCCAGCACTTTGCTTCTCAGAACCAGCAGATCATGATGTTTGCTCTCAGGGCTCTTACACGATCTAGCCAGGAAGGTAAGATTAAAATACGTGACATGTGGGTGGATGGGTTAAGCTAGGAAATTGGGCTGCTCAGAACAGGAGTGCTTATAAAAGCTTCCAGAGAGAGAGAAATCAATGAGTGCTGATGTAGGGTTCAGGGAAGGCTTTTTTTTTTTTCCTTTTGGGCCGCGCCTGAGACATGCAGGATCTTAGTTCCCTGACCAGGGATTGAACCCACGTCCCCTGCAGTGGAAGCGTGGAGTCTTAACCACTCCACTGCCAAGCAAGTCCCGAGAAGGCTTTTTGAGGACATGGGACTTCAGCTCTTGTCTCCAGAGTGGTTAAAATTGAGAAGGTAGAGGGAGGAGGAGGGGTCTTTGCAGGTTAAGGAAACAATTCAAGAGGAGAGAAGGCACAGGGTTAGCGGTGCACATGGGGAAAGGGTCAGACCAGCCCAGCGCACTTCAGTGGAAGCAAATGAGGGGCAGTGGGACATGAGGTGGTGGGAGGCTGGGGGCTGGATTGTACAAAACTCTCAAAACCTGTTTGTGGAGTTTGGAAATAGGGAGCCACTTGAGGGTTTATGAGTACAATGGTGACACCTAACTCAGTCATTTTCGAATTAAAATGAATATATTTTCTTGTACGCCTGACACTGAAATCACATTGTAAATCAACTGTACTTCAATTTTTAAAAAAGAATATATTTTCATGGTTAGTCCTTTATCACAAACGAGTTATTCAGTGGAAATGCACCTCGAAATTTAGATTCCTAGAAGATCAACAAAAAGGTATATATACCTTCTTACTGGACTCTGGCTTCTCCGAGCAAAGCAGTTTCTATCTGCTGTTCCTACTTATGGCTCTGTACCCAGAACCATGCTTTGAAACTGGCAAGAGACCACAGGCATTCTCTCTCTCTCTTTTTTTCCTTTTCTGTGTCTCTTAAACATTAAGCTGGAGAATGTCCAGAACCGCAGGTCCTAAAATGTAAGATACCCTTCATTCAACTGCTCGTCAGTAGCCAAGACGGCTGGCTTTAATCTATTACTGAACAATTAGCTTTCCATCCTGTGAATCCTTACTCACTTTTACCTCGTAGCTGAAATACTGACCCATCGTGCCTTTTGCTACTATTCGGCATCTAGCGCCAAAGCTGAGAGAGGGAATCCAAATGGGAGAGGTAGAGTTAGGTCAAGAATGTAGCGTCCACCTCTTTAATATTATATATTAAGTCAAAAGAGACCATTCAACTATACATTGATTTTTTGTCAGTAAGAATTCAGTAACGAAAACAATGCATTTCGTGGACTTTGTGCCTCTGTGGTATGGGTGGGCCTGGGGGAGTTAAGGACAAAGTCATTCCGGGGCATAGCATAGTAGTAGTTGTGTAAACTTCTTGGAAGCTCATCAGGGTTAATGGTGAAAATTAGTTTTCTACCATTCAGGTTTTGTGGTCCCCCAAAATATAGTTTTAAATTTTCTAAGTAAAATAAACATAATCAAAAGCTATGACTTGGTTGCATTTTAAAAACGAGTGTGTCTAAACTTTTCGTTCACAAAATATTTTATATCAGTGTTAATGTCAGCTCTTTGTGCTTGTATCACATTCCATACTTCTCCAAGCACATCTGTTATCCCATTTGTCCATGTGGGCAGTTCCATTGAACAGTGGGTCAACTCGGTGAAAGGAAAAATCCATCTAAGCAGTTGTCGGGTTTATGCTTGGTTGGGGAGGGACAAACTGCATGTATTAGGACAGATCCACGAACGCTGCCAAGGGGAAGGTCCTCTGTAGTGGATGGATGGATGGGCGTGGGGGGAATGATCAGCAGAAATGGTCACCAGAAGACTCTTGTGCTTTTAAATGGTTACTTTTAAATACGCAGACCTCATAATTGCATTAAGATCATTTTCCCTTTTGATTTAGGATAACATTACAACTCAGTTCCACAGTTAAACAAACATCATAGATGCCAGGTTCCCCTCTTCCCAAATGAGATGAGTGCTGTGTTGAACTGAAAATATGGGCAGGAGTGATAGATGAGAGGTCTAAATAACTATACAGTAGTGAATATACTTATAGACTCCCATGAAGCTATGCACCAAGGCAGTGTTTGTGTTCTGATTTTTTTGTAACTGCCAACCAGAAACACAGGAAGTTAATTAAATATCTTGACAGTAGTCAGCTTGTGTTTCTCAACAGTAATGCCAAGAAGATTTTTGAAATATAGACATTAATTCAGTCATTGGTTTGATAGATATTTGTTGAATACAAACTATGGGCTGGATACAGTTTTAGATGCTGAAGATACAGCAGTGACCAAAAATGCCCTGTCCCTTCCTTTCGTGGAGCTCACATTCTAGCGGGGAGAGATGGGCAATGAGGAAGATAAGGGACTAAAGTAGCCAGTGTGTCAGATGGCAGTAAGTGCTATGGGGAAAAGTCAGCCAGGAAGGGGCCAGGGAAGGGTGGGGAGATAGTAAGTCCACAAAGACGTCAGTCAGAATGAGTGACAGCCTGACCCTCACTGAGCCCTTACTCACCCACTCAGGCTGTTACCTGAGACTCTAAGAAGAAATAGTATTTTTAAAAGAGTCATGTACCACAATGTTCACTGCAGCTCCATTTACAATAGCCAGGACATGGAAGCAACCTAAGCGTCCATCAACAGATGAATGGATAAAGAAGATGTGGCACATATATACAATGGAATATTACTCAGCCATGAAAAGAAACGAAATTGAGTTATTTGTAGTGAGGTGGATGGACCTAGAGTCTGTCATACAGAGTAAAGTAAGTCAGAAAGAGAAAAACAAATACCATATGCTAACACATATATATATGGAATCTAAAAAAAAAAAAGGTTCTGAAGAACTTAAGGGCAGGACAGGAATGCAGATGTAGTGAATGGACTTGAGGACATGGGGAGGGGGGAGGATAAGCTGGGACGAAGTGAGAAAGTGGCATGGACATATATACACTACGAAATGTAAAATAGTTAGCTAATGGGAAGCAGCCGCATAACACAGGGAGATCAGCTCCGTGCTTTGTGACCACCTAGAGGGGTGGGATAGGGAGGATGGGAGGGAGAACACAAGAGCGAGGAGATATGGGGATATAGGTATATGTGTAGCTGACTCACTTTGTTATAAAGCAGAAACTAACACACCATTGGACAGCAATTATACTCCAATAAAGATGTTAAAAAAAAAAAGAAGAAGAAATAGTATTTTTAAAAAGGTGGTCCTGGGAGTTCCCTGGTGGCCTAGTGGTTAGGATTCCAGGCTTTCATTGCCGTGGCCCAGGTTCAATCCCTGGTCAGGGGACTGAGATCCCACAAGCCACACATAGCAGCCAAAAAAAAAAAGAAAAAAGAAAGGTGGTCCTGAAAAAGGCATCTAAAACTCTCTAGCCAAAAATAGCATGCTTTCTGACAATTAAGCAGGCTTGTTAGAGCACTTGATCCTAAATTGATGGGTTCAGTCTAATATATTACACTGATATTTTGCTCAAACACAGTATACCCTCCCATCCCCCACGGAGACAGACTGAGTCACCGGTTCTATTCTGGGAGATGTGTTACTGAAGGATGGAGAAGTTATCCTAAAGGAAAAAATACGCATTTTTAAGACTGTCTGTGGCCTGAGCCCTCACAGTATCTCTAAAGTGAAGCTTCATTTTAGTTTGAGCTATTCCCTTTAAACTAAATTTTTTAAAATATATTATTACTTCAATGAAGTCAATACATGTCTATGATAAAAATCCAAACAATGGAGAAAGATATAAAATGAAAAGTCAGAGTCTTCAGACTCCCAGCTCCACCCCCCATTTGGAACATTTTTTTCTATATCATCCCAGAAATTCGTATCCATATTTTAAATATAAACTTCAGTTCTACACATTTTTGTACTTAATGTATCTTGAAGTCCTTCAAATCAGAACCTCTAGGTCTACCTCATTTTTTTTCATGCTGTATATTTTTTTCATTGTATAAATTGGTTAAACCCTTCTCTTGTCAATGCATGTTTAGGTTAGTTTCATTACAAGTCTGCAGGAAGATCCTGTGACGTACACCAAGATAATTTGGTGAGCATATCTGTAAGATAAATTACTAGAAGTAGAATCGATATGTCAAAATGTATATGCATTCTTAAACAGATGTTACCAAATTAACCTCTAAAAATGTCAGTTTATGCTTCTGTCAACAGCATGTGAAAGTGCCTTGAACTAACTTTTAATTTTACTGTTCATTTGGAAGAAAACCCATAATGATTTTGTTACAACAGGGGAAAGATCATGGAACCACACATGGGCTGTAGACACGCAATATTTTCCATGAGCCTGTTTTCCAAACTGAGACGGTGCTTCTCCTGTTTTGCATGTCAATTGCCTACCCATCTGGATCACTGTTTCTTGGGATGATTAACTGGTCTGGAGAGGCTTCTCACAAATGCCACATTTTCCATCCAATTGTAAAATGCTAATACTATGCTTCCATTTTCAGACCACGTTTACCTTCTTGAAAAAGCAAGGGTTCCTCTTGAAGGAATGCTATGTGCCTTCCTTTAAAAAAAAAAATTAGAGTTTATTCTGACCAAATTTTCCTTTGGAGGAAAAAATTACTCTCTGTGAGGCTAGAACATCCCCTCTGCCACCACTCTTCACGTCTTCTGGGGGTGGGAAGAGGGGTTTTGGCCAAAACCTGTAAGACTGCCACTTCCTGTGTGACCCTGGCCTACACAGATGGCTTTAGTTTTCTCACCTTGAACATGAAGGGATTGAACCAGGCCACAGGGTGTGGGCGAGGTTTTCTCCATCTGCTTTGTTCCCCCTGCCTTGCATTTTGTAGGTGCTCAAGAAATGCTGAGTGAATGCATGGATTCATCTATACAGCCGTTTCCAGCCAAATCTCTTATCCTCATTTTTAAAAACAATCCACAGAACACTCAGTGTTTCGAACAAAAGAAAATTCAGTTTGCATTCCTTTATTTTAAGTTGGAGAATCGTCAGACACCAAAGCTGAAGTTTGGAGCTGGGGGACTCTTAGCTGGGACCCCGCCCTTTGTCCCCACATTTGTTCTGGCCCAGCTGCCGTCAGGAGGCAGAGCCGGGCGCCAAGCAAGCCACACGGGCTCATTTATACGGTTCAAAACTGGACTGACCACTTCCTCCTGAAGCCCGGCTCTCCCTTTGGCTATAGAGAACAGTCAAAGTACCTATTAAAACCCAGCCAGAAGAGAGGACTCTATAATCAGAAAACCTCACAGTGCTGGGTTTGAACTTTTGGCCTGCATTTCTGCATAGGAATTGAGCCTTTTTTTCCCCCACCGTTGAAATCCTGATATTTCTTCTCTGCTTTATAAATATAATGGCACCAAACTGGTATACTTTCCTCTCCATCGTTTTAAGATCCCACCCAGTGCACCAAATGTGATGTGTAGTTTTTTCCTAGAAAACTTCTCTAGGAAGTTCTCTAGAAAACTTTTTTCTCTTCTCTGAAGCACAGGCACTAAGGAGATGCAGAGGTGTTCTGCTCTATAGCCGGCTGCAGGCTTGATATGCAGAATTGGAAATTGGAAGGAAAACTTAGGAAATGGGATTTGTAGCTCTCTGGCCCAATTAGGACTCAAAGTCATTTAAAAAAAAACAAAAAACCACTAATTATGTAACTATGATGTAGGCAGACTTCCCAGCAAAGTATTTTTCATTCATATCCTTTGATATGAATTTTCCATTCATATCCTTTTTACACCCTTAATTGTAAGCCAGAATTTGGAAACAGGGTGATCTAACACCAGCATAGAACCGGGATAAGCTGTGTCTGTGAAGAGGTGCCCCATGCGAGAGCCAACAACACGACAGAACCAGAGCGGGTCTTCTGGGGGGCTCTCTGGTCCTGCAGAAGACAGCTAACTGCTTGTCTCATGCTGGAGAAATCGGTTTTATCGAGAAGGGCTACACGTAGACATCTCCCTCCAAATATTAACAGCCAAGAATATTAACAGCTGAGATGTTATATGGTCCTGGGGTGCCTGGGGGCAATCAGAGTGAATTATGGTCTTTTTGCCTGGTGCGGGTCCACATCTGGAGAATGGTCAGAAGATGGTGTACCTGCTACCCAAGTAGGAGATTTTTTTTTAAATGCAAAAATCACAATATGTGTATGTAATGCCCAGTTATACAGAGGAAGTGCACATTTCAGATGAGCCTCACTTCACCAGATGAGGTCTGTGTAATGCAGTCCTTTACAACCTCTGGGGAAGTGCATGGCTAGGAGCCTTCCTGTGCAGTGCCGTCCTCTGATTACGGTGTGCTTTAGGCAGTGATTGTTGGGTGAGAAACACCTAACATCTAAGAAATAAAGAAAAATGAACCAGTCCACATGCTAATCCCTGAAGCCGCACCTCCTCCTAATACCCAGTACTCCTGCCCCTACTTAGCTAAGTGGTTATGGGATATAGATCTGATCAAAGCCACGCACTCACAGTTCCCACAAGAAAGCAAGAGAACACACACAGGGCAAAGGAGAAAATCACTTCCTTCCAACTGCCTGAACACACGCATTATTTTCTGTGCTAAAGCACAACCTCTTGGTTTTCTTTGGTAATCTAGGGAATGAGAAGTGTTACCGATATATATATATATATATTTTTTAAGATTCCTGCTATCCTTAAAGATTGAAAAGTTTTCCAGCAGCAGCTTGTGGGAACTAGAGATAGAGGAACAGTGGAAGCAAGATAACCATCTGCCTAGAGGTATTTTATTTCAGGGGCAGCTTTGAGACAAAATGCACATGAGGAGTTGTTGAAAATGGAGAGAATGGCTGAAATTATAGACTATTAGTGCTGGAAGGAGCCTTCTCAGGGTTGCAATCCGGTCAGTTTTTGTTTTTGTTTTTTTGCGGTACACGGGCCTCTCACTGCTGTGGCCTCTCCCGTTGCGGAGCACAGGCTCCGGACGCGCAGGCTCAGCGGCCGTGGCTCACAGGCCCAGCCGCTCCGTGGCATGTGGGATCCTCCCAGACCAGGGCACGAACCTGTGTCCCCTGCATCGGCAGACGGACCCTCAACCACTGCGCCACCAGGGAAGCCCCCCGGTCAGTTTTTAAATGAGGAAATTCAGCCGAGTAAGATTGACAGCTTACATCAGGGTTCATCCCGCTATGCGCCCTCAGATCAGACCAGAGGCAGAAAGGAATGTGTTGAAAGCGTCAAGGAGAGCTGTAGGGGGAAGCCCAGGAAGACAAACCAAAGAAAGGGGTGGGAATAAGCATAAGGCTTAAGGAGGGGACTAGCCATGAAACTGATTTGTCAAAAACCTCCCCGGCTGGTTGGACGGGGGACCCAGGTGTCCTGACCTTAGGCAGGTTGTCCCTGTCTGGACAGGGAGACTGGAGGCACTGAGTAAAGCGTTGACCGGGATTCTGATCACGCTCTGCCTGCCCCCTCCCCAACCCTTATCTTCTGCGTGTTGATAATGCATCTCTTTGCACAAACCTGGTTCCCAGCTCCTGTGTTCAACTAGCTGCGTTTACCAACTCTGTCCTCCTGGGGGCTTTGCGCTGGAGCTTGTACTGTGCAGGAGGCCCCTGCTGTCACTTACTGATGCTGGTCAATGGGGCTGAGGCACGGACATCGGCGCCTGAGGACATGGTCATCCACCCGGCTCCCTCCTGCCTGGGGAGCACCCCCATGTAAGGAGGCCCCCGTGTTGATGGGAGAGGCTTGGTGCCAGCCCATTCTGTCCCCCTTTGGCTGGAGAAATCAGAGAGGGACTCAAGCAGAGACAGCTGTTACCTGTTCAGAAGCAGCCCTGCGAAGGCCATGTGCCTCTGAGTGAAGTGACACAAAACTAACGGACAGTTTGCTTCCTTTGGGGCCTTTCTCCACTTGCCTCCGGCCTCTGTATTTGTTGTGCGTCTTGCATCTTGGTCGTCCTGCTAAGGTGGGAGGGGGTCCAGAGAGGCACTATGTGCCCCGCCCTTAGGCTACATGCACAGTCAACTAAATGAGGGGCGCACATCATAACTGCCTATTTCCTTGAATCTGAGACCCATGTTTCTTTCACATTTTACTTCAGGATAATAGGATGTATTTTATAATGTATGGATACAGTTAATGTTTTGGGTTTTTTTTTAATCCCCTTAAAAACTGTTATTAAAATATTGGGTACATCTTTGAGTCAGTTCTTAGAATGAAAGAAATGAGTATTATTTTCAATTGGCCCTTTCTTGTCTCTGATGTCAGTACCTTTTCTTATGTATTTTTTACCTGAACTCTTGTTTCATTGTGAACTCTCCATTTCATACATTGATATAAAGAGTAAGTCCAGTCTTCGCTCTTATCTCACCGTCTGTGACATTTCTGAAGGTCCCCATGCTCTGCGGAGGCCTGAGGCAGTGATGGAACTTTCCCCAAATCACATCAATATCCACGTGCACCTCTGGGAACTGTGGGGCCTGGGAACCACTCGCTTTCCCTTGAAATCTGTTTCTTCTTATGAAATCACATTCTCTGTCTTCTGAAATGTCTGTGGGCCTGCACTGTCCCCCAGGCCATCAGGGCATTTGTCAAAACTCAGAGAATTATACCCTAAAAAGGAGGAATTATACTGTAGCTAAATTGTACCCTCTATAAACTGACATTTTGAAAAAATCCAGCCAAGCCATACATGTTCAAGTTTGTTGGTGCTGTTGCAACATTGTTTGCAAAATATTAGAAGCAACCTAAGTGTCCATCCACGGGGGACCAGTTAAATAAATTTTGGTACTTGCATATGATGATACAGTATGGGATAGCTTTTAAAAAGAATTAGATAGACCTGAACATCATCTGATGTGGAATATCTCCAAGCCATAGTGGCAAGTGAAGAAAAGGAATACTGCAATCAGTGGGCACCGTTTGCTCTCCTTTGTGTAAATGTGTGTGTGTGTGTGTGTGTGTGTGTGTTTGGGTTGTTTGGCAGATCTCCAGAAGGATGTGTGGGAAATTGCCAGCCATGTTTCCTCTGAAGAGAGGGACTGGGCGCTAAGGAACAGGGTAGGAGGAAGACTTCATTGGCATTGTACACCTTTTTTGCATTTTGAGTTGTGTTCATTGTGCATATGTTGTCTCTTCAAGAAATAGATAAAAACAAAATAAAATAGATTGCTTTGATGGAAAGAAAAAAAAAGGCCCACGGGACCCTGGAACTGAGTGGCCTGGGCCCCCGGTCTGATGGTTTCTGTTTCTCTTTTTCAGGTCCATCATCTGAGCTGACTCACTCGCCCACCAGCAGCGGGAAGGAGCTCTTCAGCCCTGTCCCCTTCCCTTCGGGCTCCACTGAGGATGTGTCCCCCGGTGGCCCCCTGCAGCCCCCACCTCTCCCCCAGAAGAAGCTAGTGAGCCGGGCGGCCTCTTCTCCGGATGGCTTCTTCTGGACCCAAGGCTCCCCCAAGCCAAGAACAGCAGGTCCCAAGCTGAACCTCAGCCACTCGGAAACCAGCGTCTGTGTCCATGACGAGTCCCACTTCAGCTACTCCTCAGGCCCCGGCAGCCGCCTCCAGCACACCTTCTCTGCTTCCGAGCCTCTGGAGAAAACGTTCAAAGACAATGGCCCCTGGGGCCCAGCGCCAGGGCTGGCGGGCAGCCAGAGCCTGCAGGGCAAAGGGGTCTCCTCGGCCGCGGCCTCCCAGCTGAGCGTGTCCAGCCAGGCCTCGGTGGGCAGTGCCCAGCTGCAGCTCCACAGCCTCCTGAGCAGCATCAGCAGCAAGGAGGGCACCTACACCAAGCTGGGAGGGCTCTACGCCCAGTCCTTGGTCCGCCTCGTGGCCAGGTGTGAGGACCTCTTCATGGGCGGCCAGAAAAAGGGGCTGCACTTCAGCGAGAATAACTGGTCCCTGTTCAAGCTGGCCTGTAACAAGCCCTGCTGCGACTCGGGGGATGCCATTTATTACTGTGCCACCTGCTCCGAGGACCCCGGCAGCACCTACGCTGTGAAAGTAGGTACCAACCCCTCCTCCCATTCCACAGTGCCGCCAGCCGGTCCTGGCTGGGGGGGCAGCGCTATGGCTGGGGAAGTCATTTCCCCTCAGCCAGCTCCCGAAGGAGGGTAGTTTCCAAAAAATGCTCGGTGATCTCACTCTCTGCCTGGCCCAGGACGTGGTGCAATGTGATTTGTACAATGAATAGAAGGTTCATTCTGTGCTTTCAGGAACGAACCTACATGATCGAGTTGGATTAAGACAGTTGCCTTTTAATGTGATGGAGAATTCATTCATTTATTCAGCAGGTTTCTATTGAATGCCTACTATGAGCCAGGTATTTTGTAAAGCTCTGAGTATATAGAGGTGAACATATGGTTCCTGTGGAGCTTATAATCTAATACGGGAGATAGGCAATTCAGATACAGTTCTTAAAATAGAGCCGGAAGGAGAGTTAGACCCAAACATCATCTTGAACCACAACAGTAATATTATTGATAGAGCAGTCAGTATACAACTAGACTCTTGGATGGGTGTGTTAACTACACGACCTCAAATCCTCACAGGGGAGGTAGGTGTTACAGGTGCGAAATCTGAGGCTCAAAATGATTAAGTAATCTGCCCACAGCTGGCAGGTGGCTAAGATGGATTTGAAGTCTTCTTTGTCTTGTCTCAAAGCCTATGCTACCACCCTTTCAGTTAAGAAAAATGAAGTTCAGGGAAGTTAAGTGACTAGCCCAAAGTAACACAGCTGTTTAATCGTTGGCCCTGGATCAGGGCTGTTGCTAGCACGCCCCACTGCTCTTTTGGGGCACAGCTCTGAGTAAGCTGGTGGAGCTGTCTGTATCCATCTGGCCCCTCTGGTGGCCCCTTTTCTCATCTTCTTTTGGTGTCCCTTGTGTACCTGGTAGTCTGTGGTCCTTCTATAAATGCAGGCTTTTGTGAGGAGTGAGAAGGGAACCCTGAACTCTTTTCTGCCATCACCTGCCCCAAGACATTCTTTTATTTCTAATTAGAAAAAATGCAAGCAGTGAACTAACATGAAACGGTCTTGGCAGGGTGGCTTCCTTCTTACCAGTAAGATTTTTTTTAATACTATGATTATTAGCCAAGGAAAATTGCAGTGAATTTTACTGTGAGATTTTTCTTTTAAAAAATTGGTGATACCACCATAAAATATAGATTGGGAACCCCTGATTTATGTGTTCGAGGGGCTCTGTATAATTACTCGCTGCCTTCTTGCAAAAAAACTAGGCAGGAAGGTAGCTATTAGGAGGATCCAGTTCATTGTCAGAAATCAAGGCCCCAAAAAACTAGATAGATTTTTGAACTTCATTGCCTCTTTATATCTGAACTCGACAGCTACTCTCTTGTTGAGCTACCCTTCCTGGTCACACCCCCAACCACAATTAAAAGGAAAAGAAACAACCCCAGCGTTTCCCATCCTATTAGCGGGGTGCTGTATCCAGTAAAGGAAGAGTGAGTAGACCCTCCAGAGAGCTGGACATGGTCAGCCTGGTCATCGCTGGTGGCCCAGAGCCAGGGGCCTGTATCCATGCACTGAAAGGGATGTAAGTTTGAGCTCCTTGAAAGTCAAGGGGATGGAGGTGCCTTTAGGAAGTTCTTTGCTTCTGCCAACCTAGTGGACCTGAGAAAGGGATTTGTGAATAATGTCTCTGCTTCCACCCTGAACATTTCCTGTGTTCAAGTGCATGTGTTACTCTCCCCCGCCTACTTGGGCTGGACCTGGGCGGCTCCTTCACTGTCAAGAGACAGCTGACTTCTCCATTTTGAGGAGGAAAGAGCCTGGTGGGACAGGCTTAATCCCTCTTGCCCATGGGGTAGAAAGTGATATGGCCCAGGGGGCCACATGGCGCAAGATCTGCCGCTGGATCAGAACCTCCGGGCAAAGGGGTTTGTTTTTTATATCCATGATGGTGATGTGCAACTTGGATTCTAGGACCTCCTGTAACAATGTAGAATTAGCCAGTTCTCCGAAGAACAGTGCAGAAAATTCAGCATTTCCAGAGGATGTTAAAAGGCAGCATCGTTCATTGCATTCGAAATCTAAACCATAAGGAAGCCAGCGATAGACCTTGGTCCTCTTAAGGAAGAGAGTCCCCGGGGTCTCCTCTTTGATTTTGCGGGAGCCTTGGCAGCTCAGGGACTATCTCCGTAATGTGTGAAAAGAAAATCTGGAGAAGAGCTTCCAGTATTCAGAGTCTGGGGAACAACAATATCAATTTGCAAATGGGCCTGGCCTGGGGGGGAGGGGAGGGGGAGGGGAGGGGGTGGGGCACGGAGCATCCTTCCACACTGCTGTTCCACTTCATTAGTGCTGATCTTAGATGGAATACCGTCATCTGAATGGGCTGAATCCCCAGGAGTGGGGAGGGGGCTCCTTCCCGCACCGCCTGGCTGTGGCTGAGCTCATTTCATCCGTGCCTGGGAAGCAGGAGCTTCAGTTGCAGGCTCGCACCTGCTCGGGCTGACGCTGGTCCCTCCGTTTGTGGGCTTGGCGCCCTGTAGCCGCGAGGAGGTGAAGCCAGCTCATGGAGCCCAGCTCCACGAGTATGAGGAGGGAAAAAAAGCCTTAGTTGTGTGTGCTTTCGAAGCCGTTTCATGCCTCAGTCAGCCAGAACTCCGGTAATTAGGGACCTGCGCTAAGCGGGCTGGGCCTTTTTTATTTAACAGACGTGACTTAGCCCAGATTTTCAACCACGAATCAGGCCGTGGCACCAAAGTTTAAAGTGAGACTTGGCTCAGTGAAACGTTTGAAATTTGAGCTGAACCAAAGGTCTGTGTGAAGGTCTTGAGCCAGAACCCAAGCACAGACTCCCTGAAAATGAACTTGGGGGGCGGTGAGGGGAGATGGGGTGGAAAAGAAGCCGTCCCCTCCCTCCGCCCCCTCCTCTCCCCTCACCTCTAATTTGACACTGTAGAATGATCTTGGCGGTGGCCCAGGGCTACCCCTCTGGATAACACGCGCTCTGTCTTTTGTTCGAGGCAGTGAGGAAGCTGCAGGTCTTGCCAGAGGGACCAGCTCACTGATTCTGAAATGCATCCAGGCCACTTGTCATTTACTCTCCTCTTTCATTTACACCTCTGTGCGAAGTGCCTGGAGCTCCCAAGGAGAGTGTTTGCCGGGCCCAGGCCTTTGATACCCTGGAGAAAGGGGATCCTTGGAAACACAGCCCAGGCCCCGGCAGCTGAACCCTCTGGGTTTGTACAGCCAGCCAGCTCTGGAATTGCCCAGCACCACCATATGGCTACAGCCGGACCCGCAAGGGCAGTCACCATAGCAACCTCTCCCGGTGGGTGCTCGCCTGGGCATTGTGTTGAAAGCCACACCTGTGCTGTGTCCTTTAATGCTCCCAGTGGCCCTGTGAAGAGGGACACTGCCCCTGAGATACAGAGGAGAAACATACTTGGAGATAAATACCGTTGATCTTCCGTGTTCGTGGATTCTGCGTTTGTGAATTCGATGCTGAAACTGACTTGTAACCCCACGTCAGTACTTGGAGGGCTTTGGGGTTCATTCCTGAACTGCACACAGTGGGCGGGGCGGAAATCCGGGTCATCTGACTTGCACGTCTTCAGCTGAGGTGGTACAAAGGGACCCTCCGCCTTCTTGTTTCAGCTCTCATACTGTACACAGGTGTGCTTTTTGTGTCTATTGAGTGCCTCATCGTCACACTTCTGTGCTTTTCGTTGGCGATTTCGCTTTAAAATGGCCACGCTGAGCGCTGAAGTCCTGTCTCGTGTTCCTAAGGTCAGGAAGGCTGTGATGCACCTTTGAGAGGGTGTTAGATCGGCTTAGTTCAGGCATGAGTTACACTGCTGTTGGCTGTGAGTCAGTGTTAGTGCATCAGCAGTATCTGTGAATAAGGCGTCTTTAAACAGAAACACACACAGTATACAACAAGGGTACATATTGATAAGTTGGTGAACATCTTGTGACCAGAGGCTTGCAAGAACTTCACATTGTATTTCCCCAGGAGCAGTGGTTCAGCATTCATGCATTCAGTGTTTGTGGCTACTTAATAGAACATAACTACTACAAATAACAAGAATCAAGGGAAAGTTGCCAATGTTTACAGAGTTTATATTTAAACTAAGGTCCTTTTCACTCCAAAGCCCATACTTTTCACCTCCAGAACACTTCTTAGCTGTATAATCTAGGGCAAATAATTTAACCTCTTGAAGTCTCAGTTTCCTCCTCTGTAGTAGCATCTACCTCATTGAGTTGTTCAATGAGATTTAACGAGACACTACATGACAAAATGCTTGTAGGCATGGTGCAAGAGTTCAGTAGGTATATGCTGTAGTTGAGAAGCCCTCACTGGAGGGGATGACGTCAGTATCCATGGATGGCACAGCAGACGGGTCCATACACAGGGGTTGGTATTTATATGCAAGACTGTTTTTTGAGGACCCCTCCCAAATTTCCTTTAGTGTAATAGTGTTCCAGAAGATTGCCATTTAAAAATTGAATACAGGGCTTCCCCGGTGGCGCAGTGGTTAAGAACCCGCCTGCCAGTGCAGTGGACACGGGTTCGATCCCTGGCCCGGGAAGGTCCCACATGCCGCGGAGCAACTAAGCCCGTGCGCCACAACTACTGAGCCTGCGCTCTGGAGCCTGTGCTCTGCAACAAGAGAGGCCCGTGCACCGCAACGAAGAGTAGCCCCTGCTTGCCTCAACTAGAGAGAGCCCATGTGCAGCAATGGGGACCCAACACAGCCAAAAATAAAAACTGAATATAGCTGGGTGTGCTTGGATAAGAAAGAGCCTGCAGCAGTGCCTTTTAGGCATGCATTCTGAAATCACTTTTGTTAGTAATAGGAAGCACTGTCTGGGATAAAATGTACTTTCCTTTTATTTCTATTCTACTTCTCTAATAGAGGGATCAATAAATTAATGTGTTCTCTCCCCCAAGCCCTCCAATTATCTTTTAAAAAGTTTTCTCAGAAGCGGAGCTCTTTTATGCCAGGTTTTATGCTGAGCTTTGTAGAACTGCAATATAAATAAATCTCTTTGAAAAGGTACTTGCAACAGAACTTCTAAAAACGTCACCTGTAAGCATTGTGGTGCTCCATAAACACTGCTGTACTCACCTGAGTGCAGCCGTGCAGCACCCCAAAGGGTTATTTTTGGATTGTTTGCAGGATGATATTTTATAGATGGAGGCGAAATGCCTTTCTTCTCAGGATTACGCACTGATCCTTACCTTTCTACAAAGTACGGCTGGGGTTGCATCATCTCCTTCTGAGAGGGGCACCCACAGACCATATACCGACCCTTTCAGTGTAATTAGAGGGAAATTGAGGCCTGACAGGGGCCATTGTGTCTGGCTCAAGACGCTTCAGTTGTGTGGCCATCAGATGAGGGTTCCTGTTGCTCAGGATCCTTAGTTGGCAGTCGCTGTCGTTAGTACAAGAAGATGTAGAAGAGGTGGGAAAGATGCTGGGAATTCCCCAAAGGAGCTTGAGATCATCCGTCTGTTTATTCCCACCTCTGGTTCAGAGGGTGCCTTTGGGCCCTCTGGGTTCCCTATTCTCTGGAGAGCTTTCTGTTTTCTTTCAACTGCTCTGACTCACCCTTGGAGGAAAAGCTCATGGCTTCCACTTAGCGGCTCCACTGAAATCAGCCCCACAGGTTGTGCCAGCCGGTAGGCATGGCATATGTACCTGGATCTAGAAACTAGGGCAGCCTAAGAGAATTTGACCAAGTCCTAGAGGTTTAGGGCCTGCATCTGCCCCCGAGATTCCCCAAGAAGGGAACATCCCAGGGGTCGAACACATCTATTATAAGGTAGCTGCCAATTCAGGTGCGAGGGCTGGGGAGTGAGGCTGACTGCCTGTGTAAGCTCTTATCTGGCTTCCTGAGAATTTGTCCAGCCTACGCGGTGGGCATGGGGACGTCTTCCTACCAAGGGAACTCACTCTTGCTGGGTTGTGTGATAATTTTAGGTTTAACTTGTTAAGAAATTGCGAAACTGTATTCCAGAGTGGTGGTACCATTTTACATTCCACCAGCTATAAATGAGAGTTCCCATTTCTCCACATCCTCATAGACACTTGCGGTTATCATTTTATTATAGCCGTTCTGGTGGGCCTCACCTGGTCTCTCATTGTGGTTTTGACTTGCATTTCCCTTATGATTCATGATGTCGAACATCTTTTCATGTGTTTATGGCCAATTATATATTTCTTTGGTGAAATGCCTGTTGATCTTTTGCCCACTTTTTGATTGGGTAATTTATCTTATTACTGCATTGCAAGAATTTTTGGTAAATTCTGGATAGAAATCATTTTACTGGATATGTGTTTTGCAGATATTTCCTCCCACTCTATTACTTGTCTTTGCATTTTCTTAGTATCCTTTGAAGCACACAAGTTTTGAGTTTCGGTAAGGTCAAGCTTGTCCATTTTTTCTCTCATGGACCATGCTTTTGGTGTGGTATCTGAGAAGTCCTTGGCTCAGCCTAAGGTCTCAAAGATTCTGTCCTGTGTTTTCTTCAAAAGTGCGTATGTTTTGGCTCTCACATCGAAGTCTCTCCATTTTGACCTAGGTCTCTGGGATCCATTTTGAGTTAAATTGTGTGTACGGTGTGAGATATGGGTGTAAGTTCACCGTTTTGCATGTGGAAAGCTAAATGTCCCAACCCCAGCTGCTGAACCGAATGCTGGCTCTGGCCCTTTGACCTCACTGCCCCTTTCCCCCACAGATCTGCAAAACCCCTGAGCCCAAAGCAGCCTCATACTGCAGCCCTTCCGTGCCCGTGCACTTCAACATCCAGCAGGACTGCGGCCACTTTGTCGCCTCGGTGCCCTCCAGCATGCTCACCTCTCCCGATGCGCCCAAGGACCCCCTGTCTGCCCTGCCTTCACATCCCCCCGCCCAGGAGCAGGACTGCGTGGTGGTCATCACCCGAGAGGTACCCCACCAGACCGCCTCGGACTTTGTGCAAGACTCAGCCACCAGCCACCAGTCTGAGCCCGAGGTTTACGAGCGGCGCGTGTGCTTCCTGCTTCTGCAGCTCTGCAACGGGCTGGAGCACCTGAAGGAGCACGGCATCATCCACCGGGACCTATGCCTGGAGAACCTGCTGCTGGTGCACTGCGCCCCGCAGGCCTCCCCGGACCCCTCCTCCGCCACTTCCTGGGCCCCTCCCACCACCATACCCCCTGCCCCTGCCGCTACCCCTTCCTCTTGCCCCTCTGCCGCCCTCCCGGCCGGCGTCACGCCCACCCCTCCGGCTGGCCCCGCCTGTCAGGGAGGGCCCGGCGAGAAGCACTTGCCCCGACTCATCATCAGCAACTTCCTGAAGGCCAAGCAGAAGCCGGGCGGTTCCACCAACCTGCAGCAGAAAAAGAGCCAGGCCCGCCTGGCCCCAGAGATTGTGTCTGCCTCCCAGTACCGCAAGTTCGACGAGTTCCAAACGGGCATCCTCATTTACGAGCTGCTCCACCAGCCCAACCCGTTCGAGGTGCGGGCGCAGCTGCGGGAGCAGGACTACCGGCAGGAGGACCTGCCCCCACTGCCCGCGCTGTCCCTCTACTCGCCGGGCCTGCAGCGGCTTGCGCACCTGCTGCTGCAGGCCGACCCCATCAAGCGCATCCGCATCGGCGAGGCCAAGCGCGTGCTGCAGTGCCTTCTGTGGGGACCCCGGCGGGAGCTGGTGGAGCAGCCGGGCACCTCGGAGGAGGCGCTGTGCGCCACGCTCAGCAACTGGATCGACATGAAGCGGGCCCTGATGATGATGAAGTTCGCCGAGAAGGCGGTGGACCGCCGGCGCGGGGTGGAGCTGGAGGACTGGCTCTGCTGCCAGTATCTGGCGTCGGCGGAGCCCGGAGCTCTCTTACAATCGCTGAAGCTCCTGCAGCTTCTGTGAGGCAGCCCCCGTCCCGCGTGCTGCCCCCAGCCCCGCCCTGCCTTGCCTTGGAAACATCTGTGTCTCCTGGGAAATGGTACAAATGACTGTTGTACTTGGATGTTTTATATGTATGTGTGTGTGTGTGTGTGTGTGTGTGTGTGTGTAAGATATAAATACAAAAGACTGAGGATGTCACTGCCCACCCTGGTCTGGCCTCCTCTCCTCCCCTAGCCTTGAAGTTTTCGCCTACAATTGTGTACATTTCTAGCTTATTGCAAGGTCCTGAGGACAGTGTGGCCAGCAGAGTGAAGCCTGGACTCTGGTCTCACTACCCCATTATGGGCTCTCTTTACCCTCTTGTCAAGTGGCTATTTAAAAAAAAAACCAAAAAACCCTCCATTTTTAATTAAAATTTTCGGTTGTCTCATGAGTAAAGAAAGCTCTTTTATCCTCAAGTGCCCAAGTGCGTTAATACCTTTGGCGGGTAAAATTGTTTTTAAGCCCCTGGAGCAGTGGCTTCAAGACCACCTGAACTGTCCTCTGTCTTACACTTCTCGTAAGATAGAGCAAAAGGCCGCAAGGGCCCCAGGCATGCGGAGACCAGTTAATCTTCCCCGCTTCTCTCCCCACCTAACAAGTCTCTTAGGAAGAATTCAACACAGCTGGTGTGATCCCAGAATTTCAGAATTTAATCCCACTGCTTGAAATCCATTTCCAGTTTGCTAAAGCTGGTTGTCATTTGTATCAGAAGCCTGGCTCAAAGCAGAAGCCACCCCAGATGGTTCAAATGACAAGACCTTAACAGGGGACCACTTAGAGAGTTGTAGGCAGGGTTAGAGAAAAGCAAAGGACGATGAGGCAAAAGCAAGGGCAGGAATGGGGAGGATTCACTCAACCTGTTTCCCACCTGTCATCCCTAGGCCAAGACCAGTGAGATGCCAGACAGCAAGGGGACCTGGGTGATACAGTCTGCAGGACTGGCCTCCCTGGGCAGGGTTGAGAAGGATGGATAGAGGGCTAGGTGGAAAACAGCCCACTGGTACTGCTGTCCTAGATAAGGACAGGGCAAGAATCGAACTCCAGTGTTCCCACTTTCAGATCGCTAGTCCCCCTGCTGTTCTAAGCTCTTTTGGGTTTCCATTTTCAAAAACTCATTCAAAATACTTTAAAAATACTCAAAGAAAATTAGGAAGCAGCAGATCTTTCCTCCTCAAAACTAGACTCACAAGAAGTCACTAAATACTCATTTGAAGAGAAACAGCCCAAGGCCCTTGTATTTCTACCTAAAGAGTAATCTTCCAACTTGTGAACTAATTTCTCAAACCTTGTTAATAACTATGGACAATTTTAAAACAAATGCAAAGATCTTAATGAATGTCCTAGAAATCTAGGAATGTGGCTAGCAACCAGGATGGGGAAATCTCCCAGGTCACCTTCTGCATATTAATTTCACTCCTTTTACAAGCCTTCCATCCTGGGACTCCAGGTAAACACACCTACACTTGCAAGCATCTGAGGTGAAACCTGGGGCTTCGGGGCGCATTTGTCATTTCAACTCTTGCTTGAGCATTGAGGGAAGAAGTGGCTAAAACCAGCTTCCAACTATGTTTGTACAAGAGAAAGAGTTTTGAACATGGAAATCATAATTCTCCACAGGACCTGTCTGTTTCAGGGGGCATTAATTTGTCCGTTGCTTCTTCCTGGGAATTTTCCAGGCAAACCCTCTGCCTTCGATTTGCTGTCCTTTGCTTTCTTGTTCTTTCTTACTTCAAATAAATAAACAATGGAGAGGGAGGAAACAAATATTCTGCCGGGGAATAAGGCGCTATTTGGAAATAAACGTCTCAAGAGGCACATTTTAAACCTCTGAATTAATTGCACCTTTTTTATATGCCACCCACTTCAGGAAAAAAAAAAAACTGAGATGGTAGAAAAGGTTTTAGGAGCCAAAATGAACCCAAAATTAAGGTGGAAAGAAAAGGAACTATAGCAATACATTCTAATTGAGAGGAATGATAGCGATAAAACTTACTTCTGAGCTGTCCACCAACCTAGAAAAGAGGAAAACAACCGGTTGCAGAATTCGTGTAATTTTAGGAAACTGTTCATCGGGAGGAACAAACCTTTTCCCAGTGCTTGGTTTTGAAGGGACTTTGCCAAGGATTTCCTTGTTTGAAGGCATCGAATGATGTTCCCAATAGCACATAAACAAAATAACATTTTTCTAGATAGGGCAATTTCTTCTATCCACAGTTGGTGAAATCCAAGTGTGGAGTGTTCAGGCCTCGTTTCATCAAGGTGGTTCTGCAGGGCACTGGCCACCCACTCATTCCCATTGGTCCACCTCTTCCATGAACGGTAAGTCACGTGGCTACAAATATTAGCTTTGGCAAACCGCTTCATTCACACAAAATTCAGAGGCTCGATGTAACTGTTTTTTTGTTACCCCAAAATACACCTTGGGGGGCTTCCCTGGTGGCGCAGTGGTTGAGAATCCGCCTGCCAATGCAGGGGACACGGGTTCGAGCCCTGGTCCGGGAAGATCCCACATGCCGCGGAGCAACTAGGCCCATGAGCCACAACTACGGAGCCTGCGCGTCTGGAGCTTGTGCTCCGCCACAAGAGAGGCCGCGACAGTGAGAGGCCCGCGCACCGCGATGAAGAGTGGCCCCCGCTCGCCGCAACTAGAGAAAGCCCTCGCACAGAAACGAAGACCCAACACAGCCAAAAATAAATAAATAAATTTATAAAAAAAAGAAACAAAAAACACCTGGGATGCATGGCTTTACCCCACAGAAGGTTCAAGCGCCGAATGGATTAAGTCCAGTAACAAAAGTTTCTTCCACGGACTGAGGTTCAGAAATAAGCAGGGACCTTTATATGATGACAGTCCTGTAACATCCAGCTATTTCATACTTCTGTTATCTGTGAGTTCATCTCCTTTTTTTCTTGGCTTTAGACCCAACTACTGGTATTTAAATCTCCAGGTTTTTTTCCCTCCAACTCTGAGTCAAGTCGCCCCCATATCCTTTCCACATTGTAATTTGGGTGGTTAACGGGCCTTTCCCTTTCTCATGCCAAGATGTGGAATCGTTCTCTTTCCTGTAGGCGTTACGAAGCAGGCATCTAAATTATTATATCCTTGCCAGAAGCAAGATAAGCACTTCAGAGATGATTTATTTATCAAAACACATGGCTCAGATCTAAAAAGACAGGGCTCTGGGGAGCTGTAGTTATCACTGTGTGACACGTCCTGGTTTTCAAAGGCTTGGGGCTGGAAAAAGCTCTTTTGTGATGCACACATGTACACAAAACAGTTATGAAGATTCTGAAGAGGGAAGACACACGTCACTTTAATGACTTCTCTGAAATGTGTTCTTTAAATATACAGCCAATAAAGGAAGCAGCCCTTTCCCACTCTGATGAATGTCTATAAATCTTTGAAGATCTAAGGATAAGCTCATTAAATCTCATTAAAATAGTAGATTTATAACGTAAAATCTGCTTGGCATATTTAATAGAGGGTGAGGTAAATGGAATTGATTTATTAGAAACCAAAACTTAAACCAACTGCTGTCATTGCTAAAAATAAAAGACAAGAATAAAACATCTAGGGTAAGTTCTATGGGACAAAAGTCGACAAATTACTCTTTCCTTCTCTTTTCCAATGCTAAGTATGTGGTTAATGACAGTCAAGGAAACCTACTCCAGGCAAGAGATGTCTTTGGAGGACCTGTGCCCTGGAAAGGAGGTCGTCTTAAGGAAAGGAGTCCAAATTAACCCGAACACAATATCATTGATTGAGGGGGAACCGGGCATGGGCCAGAACTTCCATGGTCAGTTTGGAACCTTACTGGATCCTGGGTATTCAGTCTTCTCTGATCTGCATGTTTCCTCCTGGGACTTGACTACATCCATCCCAACTTTCCGGAGTGGTGGAAGCAAAGTCAAGTTTACTTGGGGTTTTTCTGCATGCCAGCAAGCCAACTTGGTATTGGGCTATCCCAGTAGGACTTGAACATGTACACTTAGCACATATTCTGAATGCTGGATTCAGATCTTTCCAGATCTTTTACCAGAAGTGATTACAGCTATTTCCTACAAAAACACTGTCCTGAACACAGGATGTGGCTAGACTACCAGAACATTTATGTATGGTATTAAGACCTAAAGGTCATTCTTCAGGCTCCTGACTTGATGCACTATCAGAGCTAATCAGGCATGGAGACAGGTTAAGGGACCTGAGCATGGCAACTGAACTCTTCATCTAAGGGTGGAAGAGAAGGCAGGAAATGAGAAGACACGATTCAGAGACAAACCACCTGTTTTATCACTTGCCTGGAGCCAGCCCTGAGGACTTCCCACAACTCCCAGAAAGGTATTCTTGTGTCTTAGTCCAGTAGGGCTGCTGTAACAAAATGCCATAAAGGGTGGCTTATGACAACAGAAATTCATTTCTCATAGTTCTAGAAGCTGGTAAGTCCAAGATCAAGGTGCAGCAGATTCAGTTCTGGTAATACCACACTCCCTAGTCCACACTCCCTAGTCCACACTCCCTAGTCCACACTCCCCAGTCCACACTCCCTAGTCCACACTCCCCAGTCCACACTCCCCAGTCCACACTCCCTAGTCCACACTCCCTAGCCCACACTCCCTAGTCCACACTCCCTAGTCCACACTCCCTAGTCCACACTCCCCAGTCCACACTCCCTAGTCCACACCACACTCCCTAGTCCACACCACACTCCCTAGTCCACACTCCCTAGTCCACACCACACTCCCTAGTCCACACCACACTCCCTAGTCCACACTCCCTAGTCCAAACCACACTCCCTAGTCCACACTCCCTAGTCCACACTCCCTAGTCCACACCACACTCCCTAGTCCACACCACACTCCCTAGTCCACACCACACTCCCTAGTCCATACCACACTCCCTAGTCCACACTCCCTAGTCCACACTCCCTAGTCCACACTCCCCAGTCCACACCACACTCCCTAGTCCACACTCCCTAGTCCACACCACACTCCCTAGTCCATACCACACTCCCTAGTCCACACTCCCTAGTCCACACCACACTCCCTAGTCCACACTCCCTAGTCCACACCACACTCCCTAGTCCACACTCCCTAGTCCATACCACACTCCCTAGTCCACACTCCCCAGTCCACACTCCCTAGTCCATACCACACTCCCCAGTCCACACTCCCTAGTCCACACCACACTCCCTAGTCCACACTCCCCAGTCCACACCACACTCCCTAGTCCACACCACACTCCCTAGTCCACACCACACTCCCTAGCCCACACCACACTCCCTAGTCCACACTCCCCAGTCCACACTCCCCAGTCCACACTCCCCAGTCCACACTCCCTAGTCCATACCACACTCCCTAGTCCACACTCCCTAGTCCACACTCCCTAGTCCACACTCCCTAGTCCATACCACACTCCCTAGTCCACACCACACTCCCTAGTCCATACCACACTCCCACACTCCCTAGTCCATACCACACTCCCTAGTCCATACCACACTCCCTAGCCCATACCACACTCCCTAGCCCATACCACACTCCCTAGTCCATACCACACTCCCTAGTCCATACCACACTCCCTAGTCCATACCACACTCCCTAGTCCACACTCCCTAGTCCATACCACACTCCCTAGCCCATACCACACTCCCTAGTCCACACTCCCTAGTCCATACCACACTCCCTAGTCCATACCACACTCCCTAGTCCATACCACACTCCCTAGTCCATACCACACTCCCTAGCCCATACCACACTCCCTAGCCCATACCACACTCCCTAGTCCATACCACACTCCCTAGTCCATACCACACTCCCTAGTCCATACCACACTCCCTAGTCCATACCACACTCCCTAGCCCATACCACACTCCCTAGCCCATACCACACTCCCTAGCCCATACCACACTCCCTAGTCCATACCACACTCCCTAGTCCATACCACACTCCCTAGTCCATACCACACTCCCTAGTCCACACTCCCTAGTCCATACCACACTCCCTAGTCCATACCACACTCCCTAGCCCATACCACACTCCCTAGTCCATACCACACTCCCTAGTCCATACTCCCTAGTCCATACCACACTCCCTAGTCCATACCACACTCCCTAGTCCACACCACACTCCCTAGTCCATACCACACTCCCTAGTCCATACCACACTCCCTAGCCCATACCACACTCCCTAGTCCATACTCCCTAGTCCATACCACACTCCCTAGTCCATACCACACTCCCTAGTCCATACCACACTCCCTAGTCCATACCACACTCCCTAGTCCATACCACACTCCCTAGTCCATACCACACTCCCTAGTCCATACCACACTCCCTAGTCCACACTCCCTAGTCCATACCACACTCCCTAGTCCATACCACACTCCCTAGTCCATACCACACTCCCTAGCCCATACCACACTCCCTAGTCCATACCACACTCCCTAGTCCATACCACACTCCCTAGTCCATACCACACTCCCTAGTCCACACTCCCTAGTCCATACCACACTCCCTAGTCCATACCACACTCCCTAGTCCACACCACACTCCCTAGTCCATACCACACTCCCTAGTCCATACCACACTCCCTAGCCCATACCACACTCCCTAGTCCATACTCCCTAGTCCATACCACACTCCCTAGTCCATACCACACTCCCTAGTCCATACCACACTCCCTAGTCCATACCACACTCCCTAGTCCATACCACACTCCCTAGTCCATACCACACTCCCTAGCCCATACCACACTCCCTAGTCCATACCACACTCCCTAGTCCATACCACACTCCCTAGTCCATACCACACTCCCTAGCCCATACCACACTCCCTAGTCCATACCACACTCCCTAGTCCACACTCCCTAGTCCATACCACACTCCCTAGTCCATACCACACTCCCTAGCCCATACCACACTCCCTAGTCCATACCACACTCCCTAGTCCATACCACACTCCCTAGTCCATACCACACTCCCTAGTCCATACCACACTCCCTAGCCCATACCACACTCCCTAGTCCATACCACACTCCCTAGTCCATACCACACTCCCTAGTCCATACCACACTCCCTAGTCCATACCACACTCCCTAGTCCACACTCCCTAGTCCATACCACACTCCCTAGTCCATACCACACTCCCTAGTCCATACCACACTCCCTAGTCCATACCACACTCCCTAGTCCATACCACACTCCCTAGTCCATACCACACTCCCTAGTCCACACCACACTCCCTAGTCCACACCACACTCCCTAGTCCATACCACACTCCCTAGTCCATACCACACTCCCTAGTCCATACCACACTCCCTAGTCCACACTCCCTAGTCCATACCACACTCCCTAGTCCATACCACGCTCCCTAGTCCATACCACACTCCCTAGTCCATACCACACTCCCTAGTCCATACCACACTCCCTAGTCCATACCACACTCCCTAGTCCATACCACACTCCCTAGTCCATACCACACTCCCTAGCCCATACCACACTCCCTAGTCCATACCACACTCCCTAGCCCATACCACACTCCCTAGTCCATACCACACTCCCTAGTCCATACCACACTCCCTAGCCCATACCACACTCCCTAGTCCATACCACACTCCCTAGTCCATACTCCCTAGTCCATACCACACTCCCTAGTCCATACCACACTCCCTAGTCCACACCACACTCCCTAGTCCATACCACACTCCCTAGTCCATACCACACTCCCTAGCCCATACCACACTCCCTAGTCCATACTCCCTAGTCCATACCACACTCCCTAGTCCATACCACACTCCCTAGCCCATACCACACTCCCTAGCCCATACCACACTCCCTAGTCCATACCACACTCCCTAGTCCATACCACACTCCCTAGTCCATACCACACTCCCTAGTCCATACCACACTCCCTAGTCCATACCACACTCCCTAGTCCATACCACACTCCCTAGCCCATACCACACTCCCTAGTCCATACCACACTCCCACACTCCCTAGTCCATACCACACTCCCTAGTCCATACCACACTCCCTAGTCCATACCACACTCCCTAGTCCATACCACACTCCCTAGTCCATACCACACTCCCTAGCCCATACCACACTCCCTAGCCCATACCACACTCCCTAGCCCATACCACACTCCCTAGTCCATACCACACTCCCTAGTCCATACCACACTCCCTAGTCCATACCACACTCCCTAGTCCATACCACACTCCCTAGTCCATACCACACTCCCTAGTCCTAATACCACACTCCCTAGTCCATACCACACTCCCTAGTCCATACCACACTCCCTAGTCCTAATACCACACTCCCTAGTCCATACCACACTCCCTAGTCCATACCACACTCCCTAGTCCATACCACACTCCCTAGTCCATACCACACTCCCTAGTCCATACCACACTCCCTAGTCCATACCACACTCCCTAGTCCATACCACACTCCCACACTCCCTAGTCCATACCACACTCCCTAGTCCATACCACACTCCCTAGTCCATACCACACTCCCTAGTCCATACCACACTCCCACACTCCCTAGTCCATACCACACTCCCTAGTCCATACCACACTCCCACACTCCCTAGTCCATACCACACTCCCTAGTCCATACCACACTCCCTAGTCCATACCACACTCCCTAGTCCATACCACACTCCCTAGTCCTAATACCACACTCCCTAGTCCATACCACACTCCCTAGTCCTAATACCACACTCCCACACTCCCTAGTCCATACCACACTCCCTAGTCCTAATACCACACTCCCACACTCCCTAGTCCATACCACACTCCCTAGTCCATACCACACTCCCTAGTCCATACCACACTCCCTAGTCCTAATACCACACTCCCACACTCCCTAGTCCATACCACACTCCGTAGTCCTAATACCACACTCCCACACTCCCTAGTCCATACCACACTCCCTAGTCCATACCACACTCCCTAGTCCTAATACCACACTCCCACACTCCCTAGTCCATACCACACTCCCTAGTCCTAATACCACACTCCCACACTCCCTAGTCCATACCACACTCCCTAGTCCTAATACCACACTCCCACACTCCCTAGTCCATACCACACTCCCTAGTCCTAATACCACACTCCCACACTCCCTAGTCCATACCACACTCCCTAGTCCTAATACCACACTCCCACACTCCCTAGTCCATACCACACTCCCTAGTCCATACCACACTCCCTAGTCCTAATACCACACTCCCACACTCCCTAGTCCATACCACACTCCCTAGTCCTAATACCACACTCCCACACTCCCTAGTCCATACCACACTCCCTAGTCCTAATACCACACTCCCACACTCCCTAGTCCAGCAGATTCAGTTCTGGTAATACCACACTCCCTAGTCCATAGATGGCCATATTTTCACTGTATCATCACGTGGCAGAAAGGGCAATGGAGTTCTCTGGGGTCTCTTTTGTAAGACCACTAATGCCATTCATGAAGGCCCCAACCTCATGATCTTATCACCACCCAAAGGCCCCACCACCTAATACCATCACATTGGGAATTGAGTTTCAATGTATGAATTTTGAGGGGAGAGGCGGGTACACAAACATTCAGTCCACAGCATCACTCTCGTCAAGACCCTCACTGGGATCATATGGACACTATTCTGTTCTCAAAGAGCTCCAGCCATGTGGAAACTATAGAACTCTAGATTGTGTAGATTTCAATTTCCAAGTTTATAGCAGTTTCCTTTAAAAGTTAGAAAGACTTGGGACTTCCCTGGTGGCGCAGTGGTTAAGAATCCACCTGCCAATGCAGGGGACACGGGTTCCATCCCTGCTCTGGGAAAATCCCGCATGCCGCGCAGCAACTGAGTCCGTGTACCACAACTACTGAGCCTGTGCTCTAGAGCCTGCGAGCCACAACTACTGAGCCCACGTGCTACATCTACTGAAGCCCACGCGCTCTAGAGCCTGTGCTCCACAACAAGAGAAGCCCGCTCACTGCAATGAAGAGTAGCCCCTGCTCGCCGCAACTAGAGAAAGCCTGCACACAGCAATGAAGACCCAACACAGCCAAAAATAATAAATAAATATAAATAAATAAATTTATTTTTAAAAATTTTGCCCTTTATTTATGTCCTTTTTTTACTGACCATTCCCATCACCATGATGATGGAAACAATTTTTGGTTTTCCTAAAGGAGTGACAGAGATCGCCTCTCCCCTACCCCTCAGTCTTACTGGCTTTATTTATTTTGAGAATATAAAACATAACATGGCGATAAAAGCCCAAACTATTCAAAAAATATATACTCAGAGAAGTATCACCCCCCCATCTCCTGTCGCCATCCCTCCATCGTTTCCACCCTGCTCCCACCCATCCTCACTGATTTCTTCTTTTTCCTTCCTGTGTGCCATGAACCAAATGGGCAGCGGCAAATATATTTCTTTTGTCTCACACAAAAGTTAGTAGACTGGAGATACAAGAGCACTTTGCTTTTCTCTCTTAGCAGTGTGTCAACAGAAGCTTTCTTAGAGCGAGGAGGCAACTTGACCTCTCACTTGATTCAGAGAATTGACAAGGTTTCATCGCCTTCAACCCAGGTATTAAAAACATCATTTGCACACCAAAGTTTTAAAGATCCCTTAGTGCTACAGCTCCTCAGTTCTTAGGACAACACATTTCATTGCCATGGAGAGGTATGGACTGTTTTTCCTCCCAGATAGAAATCCTGAGGTTTGCCCCAAACCGCAGTCAGCATTGACAGCAGACCCCTGAGTTTAATGATGAATTTTATCCTTGACCCTCTCTCCTCTCTGGAGTAGCACTGCTGGTTCTTGCACTTGAAACCCAGCACTTCTCTGATAAGCTCTGCCTTGAGCCCGCACCACCAACTCGACCTGCTGACCATGGCCAGGTCGCAGAGGAAAACGTTTCCACAATGATCTTCCAGAAAGAGCGTTCAAGGAGGGAAAAGACTGTGCTACTCTGCGGCTTGGCTTTTCTGTGGCTTTTCCCTGACTGTAGACAGTGCCGTGTAAGCAACAAGAACTCCACTAATGGAAATTGTTTATGGAACTTAGAGTTAACTCTTCAGCAAAAGGAGCCTGATGCTGTTGGTCTTGGCCGAGTTCAGCATGAGTCATGTGCTGTTTCGAGTACCTGATTGACTATGGACAGAATGAAGGGGCTCGCTGGCTGTTCTGTCCAGTGGAACAGCTCCACACGGAAACAGGGACTGGGGGAGAGAAGTGGGGGGTGAGTGTGCGGGCCACGCTTCCGGCGCAGAAGGCACACAAGGGCACAGAGCAGACAGGGCCTTCTCGGCCAGTGCCGACTCTACCCCTGCAGCTGGAGCTGGCAGCCTCCTCCCAGCTATGAATCACACATTTGACTGCAGCCCTCAGCCTGCTGACAGCCCCGAGCCAGCTGCCGGGCCCTGCCTGATCGTTGGGCAGCCCCCTTTGTTTCAACTCTGGAAAGACAGCGGCCCATCAGAGAAAGCTTTGGAATGAAGAAAACCAAGGTCATTGCGACATGGGGATTGATGTCCTTTGGGTAGGATAACCGTCGCTGAGCAATGCCCAGCTCACAAGTGCTCCTACAAAGGAGCTTTCTCTGGGAGCTCCTCTCTGGGAGCAGTTTGCTGAAGAGTCAGGGTTATCGCCTTCCAGGGCACAAACCCTGGAAGGTCTGGAACTTCTCCTCTGTGGTACCTCTAACGTTACCGTGAAGGGAAAGAAAGGCTGTCGGAGAGAGACACTTAATATCCCTGGAATGATTCTGTTAAGAGCATGTCACAAGCCCTGGGAATGCTACTGCGGGACTCTGTTTGCTGTCAGTGTGTCTGTCTGTAAGTGGACACCCCGATGTTTAGTGAACAGAAACCGGCCATGTAATCCAGGTTCTTTGTCCAGCTTTCACTCACACACCCCTGTGGTCTGAGCACCGAGAAAGGAATGCCTTCATCTGGGCAACGTTTCATTCGTGAACTCCCCGGGTTGTATAAACAGAAGTTTCTAGTTTGGTGTCTAATGAAAATATTGGAAAACTATGAATGACATAATAATAGTCTCCTTGTTTACCTGATTTCTCTGTTCCAAAAGACTTCAAGTCCTGGTGTTTGAAATATCATTTTACCTCCGTAGAACATTTCTCTGTTGTATGTAGGAATCAAGACAGGAAATCTACATTTTAGGAGGATTGGCTGCTTTGGGTCTTTGTTGCTGCGCACGGGCTTGCTCTAGTTGCGGCGAGCAGGGGCTACTCTTTGTTGCAGTGAGTGGGCTTCTCATTGTGGTGGCTTCTCTTACTGCGGAGCACAGGCTCTAGGTTCCCAGGCTTCAGTAGTTGTGGCATGCAGGCTCAGTAGTTGTGGCGCACGGACTCAGTTGCTCCGTGGCATGTGAGATCTTCCCGGACCAGGGCTTGAACCCGTGTCCCCTGCATTGGCAGGAGGATTCTTAACCACTGCGCCACCAGGGAAGTCCCTCCTGGGTCATTCTTGACCAGGTACTCTTGACTCACTCCTGGCACACTCATGGAGAGGCAGGGCCTGTTTTTTTTATCTCATTGTAATAAGAGTGGCGATGGAGTATATTCTTTCTCACTAAGTAGACCATGAGCTCCTTTAGGGCAGTGACCATGTCTGGAACGACCCCAGCCCCTTATATTGTATATAGTGGGTGCTTAATAAATGTGTTGATGGAATTGATTATGATGCACAGTTTACAGTGGATGATTGGGACCACTGCTTAGGGAAAATGGTGCTCCGCTCATCATCCAGGGCCGTACAGTTGCAAAGCACTTTCACACGTCTTATCTCACACCAGCCCTCCAAGGAGGTACAGCTTCCCCAAGGACAGTCCACACAGTGCACCTCAGAGAGAGGAACTGACCTGCCGCAGAGTCCTTATGGCTGGTGAGTGACAGGACCCAGACTGGAATCATGTCTAATGTGGTCAAACCCATCGGTCTTGCCTCCACATTTCTGAAGAACGACTCACTCCTGTTCACACAGGGACCATCCGCACCGAAAAGCCTCTGTCTTTTACACCTAAGCTGCTTTCTGGTTTTCCATTCCAATAGTGACTACATTGAGCTCCATGACTAATATCAAAAGTTAAATTCAGGGCTTCTCTGGTGGCGCGGTGGTTGAGAGTCCACCTGCCGATGCAGGGTACATGGGTTCGTGCCCCGGTCCGGGAGTATCCCACATGCCGCGGAGCGGCTGCGCCCGTGAGCCATGGCCGCTGAACCTGCGCGTCCGGAGCCTGTGCTCCGCAATGGGAGAGGCCACAACAGTGAGAGGCCCGCGTACTGCAAAAAAAAAAAAAAAAAAAGAATCTGCCTGCCAATGCAGGGGACACGGGTTCAAGCCCTAGTCCGGGAAGATCCCACATGCCGCGGAGCAACTAAGCCCGTGCACCACAACTACTGAGCCTGTGCTCTAGAGCCCACGTGCCACAACTACTGAAGCCCACATGCTTAGAGCCCGTGCTCCGCAGCCAGAGAAGCCACCGCAATGAGAAGCCCGTGCAGAAACCCCCACTCACCGCAACTAGAGAAAGCCCACGTGCCAACAAAGACCCAACGCAACCAAAAATAAATAAATAAAACAAATTTAAAAGTTAAATTCAAAGGAACATTTTACAATTTCTCTGGCACGTCATGCCAACACTATCTGTCCCTCTAAAATGTGTAGGAATGAGGTGGGTAGTAACAGATGCACACAAGTTTTATTAGCGCCATTTTCAATTGAATTACCTTTTATGCGCTCCCAGAGTGATGATGCCCCCCTCCGTGGTACCCAGAGAAAGACATTCTCTTTCCTCAGACCCTCTGCTCAGCCCTGACCAGTTGCCAAGCTGCCGCCCCGCTGTGCTGAGGCCTCGGGGGGTGAGGGGCCTGGGACGGGCACGTAGGGGATGTCCCAGGCAGGTACTCACATTGAAACTGCTATGACTCCACAGTCGCTCTCCTGAGGTGTCTCCCTACCTCGGGCTTGTCACCCTGGTGCCCAGCTCCAGGAAGGACAGCTGGACAGAGAGAGCAGTGTGGTTTCTTTGCCAGATGGCTCCAAACACCAAATTCCAGTTTCTGCCCCGAACTGAGGCTCCCTGGGCAGAAAGGAAGCAAGAGTTTTCACACTTCTCAAGCTGCTTATTTTCCACTCTGCATTGGGAGATTTTTCTCCTTAAGGCTGAGTCTGAGTGTCATTGAGACGCCAGCTTGGTGGCACATAGGGCTTCTAATGAGGCTGTCCCAGTAGCCCCAGCACTGAGCCTCTGAGATGGGGCGCAGGGCTGAAAGGCTGGATACGCGTCACCTTAGTTACTTGCAACAGAGAATTTCATGCGACTTCCTCTATATGAGGAGCATTTTCCTTCAATGCTTAGGTAAAATGTAGGATGAAATTTAACGAGAATCACCTGAATTCATAAGTGTACCTAAGTTTACAAATCATTTCAATGTTTATCAGTGATTTTTAAGGAATACTGTTGAGAGAAATTTCCATTATGTCGTGCTCTGTTTGGGTTTCCCGAAATTCGGACCAGTTTTAAGACACAGTTCTATTTCTTGGCAATGGCCCAACGGTGCCTTCCCTTTGAGCTGCTTCTCAGTGTGATGTTCTTACAGCAGGAATTCAGTTTTCCAAAATAATTTCTCAGTCTTTCTGGCATAAAGGCTCTATGAACCTAGCCCAGTGTCCCTGACAGCCGCACTTGGTGGAGTTCAGACCTATGCCTGGTTTCTGTCCATTTCTGGCCAGAAAGGTCTGTGAGCTCAATCCTCTGCAGATTATTTCATCAGCCTTAATAAAGGCATGTCAGGGCTCTGGCAGGAAGAATCTGGTTTCAGAAGCAACTTTCCTTTGAAAGTGCCAGGGTAACCGCTTCTACCCAAACCCATGAGGATCGCATTGCAGGAAGCAAAACTATGATAGCACGGCATCTTGGCAGACAAGCTTCTTTCCTCTCCCCCCCACCAAAGCCTCCAGACAAATAGCTCTCTGGGGGAGTGATGTCTACATCAAAAGCTGCTTGTCGTTCAGTGGGCCTCCCAGATGGGAAAGTGTTTGCTTTAGCTGAGAATGACTATATTCTCTGCATCCGGAGTCAGGGGTGACTGCAACGGACTCTTTCTGGCTGTAGCCGGGTGGATTTGTGGGTGCCATGCCTTTCCCCCAGCTCCCGTCATCCAGAAAGGGTGGAGGAAGTTAAGACAGTACGAGGGCCCTGACAAGAACTGAAAGTCTCCAAAGTGGGCAGAGGCTGCCGCGTGTGCCATAAAGATCATAAAACCTTTTTTAAGCTTCTGAGTTGATAATATCCAGCTCTTGGTAAAATCTGGGATCTTGCAGAATGCTGAAATTAGATTTTTTTTTTTTTTAAGAAAACCAGAGAGGTACAAACATTTCCAACTCCTCTTTAACTCACTCTTGCATCCATAGATCTCCTCAGGAAATTTGTCTGCATTAAAAAAAGTCAATGAGGGAATTCCCTGGAGGTCCAGTGATTAGGACTCCATGCTTCCTCTGCAGGGGGCATGGGTTCGATCCCTGGTTGGGGAACTAAGATCCCCTGGCTGGAGAACTAAGATCCTGCAGGGTTTTTTGGCTCGGCCAAAAAAAAAAAAAAAAAGTCAATGAAACATGTGACAGGCCACAATCCTAGGGTCAGAAGTCATGTTTTCTCTCTGTCAATCACTGAGCTGTAATGTAATCCCTGTTGGATGCCCCAAGCCCTAAGTAATGTCCTCAAGTCATTGCTTTTTTGATTGATAGAAATGTGTAGCACTGTTCAGCAACTAAGAGCTATGCTAATCTCAGAAAGTTTCGCTAAGTCGCTTTTACACCCAGGTGAGAACCCCCCACTCACTTGTCCAGCATCCTTGTAAGGAACAGAGTAGCCATATGGGAAAAAAACAGAGATCAATGACACGACCATGTCCTGTGACTTTTATCCATGAGACTCATAGACACGAAGAAAGGATTATGGGCTTAGGATGGGGATAGTCAGGGCTTGAAAAAAGTTATGTTCATTTTCTTAGAGCATTCTAAGGGCTGGAATTTGGATAATTTTCACAAAATTGTAGAGCACTTAAAGTTTGCACACACACACCCCTCTTTCAAACACCTCTCTTTTAATCAGTAGTTTCTGGGCACCTTGTCTCACCAATTCTTGTTCAAATTCTTCAGGGAAAATGACTATCCTTTACATCTTTGACATCCTTCAAAACGTGACCCATGAGCCAGCAGCATCTGTATCCCTGGGAATTTGCTAGAAATGTAGAATCTCAGGGTCTACCCAGGACCTACTGAATCTGAAGCTGCATTTTAACAAGATCCCAATGTCATTTGTTTGCACATTAAAGTTTGGGAAGTGCTGCTGTACACCTTTTAGTTCTCTAGATCCCCAGGCTATAAGCAAAATACTCAATTATCATACAAATGCTTTACTTTTTAAAAACTTTATTGAGATATAATTCACATACTATACAATTCACCCATTTATAGTGTACGGTTCAATAGCTTTTAGTAAATTCAGAATTTTGCATCCATCACCACAATCAATTTTAGAACATTTTTATTATTCCATAAAGACACTGCCACCTTAGCCATCCCTTCTCAAGCGCCCATTCCTCCCAGGCCCGGACAACTCCGGAGCTACTTTCTGTCTTTATACTTGCAGTTTCTTAAAGCCTGGTTAAAACTACAGCTTTCCTTTTTCCGTCTCTCAAACACGACCTCACTATTAGTAATCACTTATAAATATGTTTATTTTTTATAATCAGTCCATTTAAAATCTTTTGGGGAAAAATTTAGCCCAGGGGTTACCTTAGAAGATAATCTGTGATGTCTTTTCCAGTTTTGTGGTTCTCCAGAGGCTATTTCCCCTTAAACAAACAAACGATAACTGCCTCTGTTTTGTAAGCAGTGAAGGTTTCCTCCCTTTCACAGATGTCAGGAACTTTATTATTAATGCAGGCCCAGCATGGTACCTGGACATTTAGCCTAGGAATTCAGGGATTTATTTTTCCTGTCGAGTTTTAACTGTGATTCTTCATTTAGACAGTCTGGCAGTAGGTTGGGGTTTGTCTCCTTGGACAATTGGCTCACTCCAACCGAAAAGGGGACTGAACATGACTGTTGTTTTTAAACACCAGCCAGACGCAGCTGAGGACCGTGTACAAAGGACGAGCCATCCTGGCTCACTGGGCGACTCTAATCCGAGGGACACTGATGAGAATTAGAATTAGAATCTGGCTGTTTTGACTGGAGCCCTCTCTGTGGTCCGTGGTCCTGGGGGGGCACCTGAGTCGTTCTTTTCTGTGCTTTGTAAGTGCTCTGAGGGCCTTGTTTTGGGTCAAAATGAGGAGGTACGTGATAAGCTGTTAATAGATACAACTATTCTTTTAACTTATGATTAAAGCTATTAAAATATATGAATGGTTAAGATCTTCTACTGCCACTATTAGCAATTACGGTCACTAAAGCAGAGCCTCTGTCCTGCTCTCTTTCTTACCGTCATTCCTTTGGAGTATTTATCCTCAGTCTTTGCGTTTAGCTGAAGCACTTCTCCAAGAGGTTAAGGCTTTCTCAAGGTGGCTGAAAGGCTTACTGTAGCAGAGACTCTTTGGAAAGTTAACATTCATTTTCTCCTGACACTGAGTCCCTCTACACTACCCATTGGTTCTTTCTTCTTTCCTCGTCTCACATGATCTTTCTCTCTCACCCTCTTTGGCTTTTTCTTGATTTCCACCTTCCATTAGTGGGGAGACATTGCCACTTGTTAAAATACGGCCCCGAGAGTTCCCCCATCCATAAGACTTTCTCAGCTGACCCACCCACCCTGTCTAGGTGGTCAGCCCTCAGGGGACACCATTCATTTCCCTTCTGAGTCTGCCCACCTTCCCAGGCAGAGCTCAGACCCGAAACCCTAACCCAGTAGTTAAAACTCAGAGAGGAATTTCTCCACCTGGTCTCCGCACCTGGTCTCTCCCAGGCGCTCCAAATCCTGCTTTGCGATGACTGAACACTAGTGATTTTTTTTACTATAATGTCACCACCGTCGAAGTGCTTATGCTCCTGCTGTGTCTTTTGGGGGATGGCAAGACATACAATTAACTCCATTTCAAAAAAGAAGGGAGTTGGAGGGCATCAAAGTCACCACATCATCTGGTTACACAGGACTCAGTGAAGGCCTAAACCTTTAGCTTTCTTTGGAAGTTGCATCTGAATCAGATCTCATTATGTCCTTTGGTCCAATCTACATTTTTCCACGGCCCCTCCGAGGGCTCCGTTTTCATGTCTGAACGGGAATTTTCCACACCGACTCCTGAAGATGGAGAAGAAACAGCCCCAGGCGGCCCCCACCCCCGTTTCCGCACGGCCAGCTTTGCCTCCCGGTGTCCTTCCCCACCTGGCTGAAGGGAAGGGTCCCTTGGCAGCCTCGGCACCACACGGGTGCCTGCGACCGAGAAGATGTCCTCTTGTTCCACAAATGATCCCTGTGGAGCAGAAGCCCTGAGGCCCAGCTCGGGATTTCTCCCCTTCCTGTTCCGGGGACGCTCAGAGAAAGCTCGGTCTCGCGGCTCTGCACAAAATCTCCCTCTGTGTGGACGGGCCAAGGCCTCTGGGAAGGCGTGACCTGCCCGGCTCCCAGGAAAGTGGGCTCCTCGCAGAAAGAGGGGGCGAAGGGGTGACAGGCCGCTCAGGAAGCAGCGCCCTGGGCGCCCCGGCAGTGGGCGAGGCCGGGGCTGCCGCTGAGTTCAGGCCGATGGAATGCTCTGGAAACACCCTCCCAGTCAGAGCAAGAGGTGAGTCAGAGGGATCCAGATGCCGAGACTTAGAGGCGAGCAAGACTGCACACCGAGCGCCAAGGAAGGGAGGAAGCTGGGCGGCCCTCCTCCCCCGCCAGGTCCCTCGCTCTGCTCTGGGCCCCGGGGTGCGGGCAGGGGACTCAGCACAGGTTTCTTCCACCGAGTCCCACACATCCTCCTCTTGGAACAAACTAAACGTTTGGTCGCTCCTTGGATGGGTTTGCTCTTCTGGGCTCCTTGGGAAGGAGTGGGAGGAAGCCACTTGCTTCTACCAGCCACCTCCATGGGGAAGGAAGATGCCGTTCTGCTGAGGACAAGGCGAGGCTGTGCCTTGTCCCCCGCACATAGCAGGCCATCAATGACGTTCACTCCCTGGGCTGAGAAGTGGGAGGTGTGCTCTTGCACCACTTTTCAGAAGTGTCTCCCATCAAACACTTGCAGGGGCCCATTTTCTCAACAGAATGGACTGGAACTCAAGACAATTAACTCACAGATTCAGAAATAGTACCCATGTGCTCAGCACTTCCAAAGACGGGATCTAGCAGCTTAGAGAGGTCGGCAGAGGCCTAATTGTGGCACCCGGCCCGTGACTTTAAAAGAAGTAGTTTTCACAGAGGTGCCACAGGCCTGACTGAGACAGGACCCCGCCTTGAACTTGAGACCTCGGACCAGGGTGAGGCTGGGGGGACCCGAAGCCTGGAGCTGAAGCAAGTAGGCTGCTTACAGCACTGAGCTGGGGCCCCCCAGTTCTGAAGGGCTCTAAAGTCACCTCTGTGAAGGACGTGAAGGACAGCGCCCAGAGACAGGGAAAGAAGCAGCACATGGCTGGCGAGTTCAGCTGGTTCCCTAGCTCTCCATGCTCACAGCACTTTACATGCTCCATTCTCAGGATCCCTCACCCTCCTGGGAGTGACCAATTGCATAGTCAGGAAGGGGTGAATGGGGAGCCATGAACTTGACCTCAATCATGTCCAGCCCTGGGGGTGAGGTGTAGCAGCTCCAGCTGAACTAGCCAGGTAGACAAAGGTTTGCAGGGTACAGCTGGGTCAAGTGACTCATTCACAGAAGGAAGGATATTGAATACTTCCTAACAATTTCTTGTTCCCACTCTTCTCCCTTACTTATTACCATCTGGCCATAGTTTACTATCCTGTACTTACAGGGAGTTTTCGGACAATCTCACCTCTTAGCAACTTTCCTCTTCTCTCCTCGCTCTGCTGTCATTCAGTCTGTCATGTAATCACCATTGGTTTGGTTTGGTTACCGGGTGCCAGGCCCTTTAGCAGGCCTGTAGATAAAAAGTCCCAGCCTTCCAAGGGCTCACTTTCAAATTGGAGAAATAAGCCCGGTTCATCATGAAGACCCCAGTAAGTTCTGTGCTGGTGGCAACAGGAGGAAGAGTTGGGACAAACAGTCAGGGCCCCTGTCAGGGAGATGGGGGGAGGGGAAGGCTTCTCAGAGGCTAGTTAGGACCACGCTGTGAGCTGGGTCTTGAGAGGTGGAGGATGGTTTTCCCCAAGAAGGAAATGGTGCTCATTCTGGGGAGAAGGAATGGGTGCACAAAGGCCTGGGACTTGAGAAGCACGTCACGTTTGGTGAGTGATAGCAGCTGAGGGCACCGTGAGCTGGCTGAAGTGACGGGGGACCGGGTGAGTGGGGGCAGGAGGGACTTCCATTTCTTGATTCTCCATCAAGCCTTGAAAGGCTCATACAGTCCTTGAATTGGAAGGAGGCTGTGGGGAGCAAGGGGCACCTTCCTCTCATCCCCCGTCACCCTCTCCGCCTCTGGGATAATTTATTCATACATCCCCCTCTTCTGGATCCTGACTCACTTGTCACAAATCTGGCTTCTCCTTGATTTGACTCTTACGCACCACCTACCCCTCCATTTTTGCCTAGGAAGGGATGGAAAATCTGAATGAGATTAGCCAGTAAATGAATGAGAAATCAACCACATCAGGAATCCTAGCAAAAGCGCTAAACAAAAGCAGGAAGGATATTTCAAAGGAAAATCCTCACACTGGAAGTAGGGAGACAAAAATAAAAAAGAGAAAGGGAAAAGCAAACTTAGGTCACCTGTGAAAACCATTCAGTTAGCTAATGAAATACAGGATATGACAAAATGAATTACAGTAAGCTAGGAAAATAATCACAGCCAACACTTAAATAGCAGTCGCTCTATAAGCCCTTTCTTAAGCATGAAACATTTATTAACTCATTTAAGCCTCACGGAAACCCTATGAGATGAATACTATTATTATCCCCACTTTACAGATGGGGAGACTGAAGCACAGAGAAGTAAAGGAACTGAAGAAGTAAAGAACGGCTACGTGCAATGGATAAGAATTAACAGTCTACATATATTATACCAGAAGTTCACGATCAGTAAGTTTACTTAAGGGGTTTGGGAAAATTCTCCCCTCATTCTCTTCCTGTTCTTACCGGGGAAGTTACATTATGCAGAGTGTACGCCAGCTTAAGCCTGAGGTACAGTCCTCTCTCAGTATCCTTCGTACCCACGGGGGGATCGGTTCCAGAATGCCCCTCGGATACCGACATCCATGGGCGCTCAAGTCCCTTATATAAAATGATTAGTATTTGCATATAAGCTACACACATCCTCCCATATACTTTAAACCATCTCTCCATTACTTATAATACCTAATACAATGTAAATGGTATGTAAATAGTTGCCATGAGATATGAGGCAAATTCCAGTTTTGCTTTTGGGAAATTTCTGGAATTTTGGGGGTAATATTTTCGATCCGTGGATGCAGAGCTTGCGGATACAGAGGGCCTATACATCCAGCTTGGGGTGTCTGGGGGGTAAAAGCGAACAGTGGGAAACAATGGTGCCAGGAGGATGGCAGAGACCGTAGCACCTGGCAGCTCAGCGGGAGTGTGGCTGGGCACCCAGTGCACAAAGCATGCTGCCTAGGAGAGGCAGCAGGTCCCGAGCAGAACCCTGGTACCAAACCTGCTGTGGTATCTGGAAGCGATGGTGGGACCTGGCAGTTACTGAAGCATCCAGCAGAGCTATGTCCAAACAGAAGAAATGGGAAAAAGAGAAATAATCTTATTCATGAATAAATATACGAAAAAACTCCAAAGAATCCCTGAAAAAAAAACTGTGGCAAGAGCAATAAATACAAGTGATTACTGAACATGTAACCTCTAATTAAAAAGAAAAAAAGGGCTTCCCTGGTGGCGCAGTGGTTGAGAGTCTGCCTGCCAATGCAGGGGACACAGGTTCGTGCCCCAGTCCGGGAGGATCCCACATGCCGCGGAGCGGCTGGGCCCATGAGCCATGGCCACTGAGCCTGCGCGTCTGGAGCCTGTGTTGCACAACGGGAAAGGCCACAACAGTGAGAGGCCCGTGTACTGCAAAAAAAAAAAAAAAAATTCAACTAGACTTACAGAGAAGTATTTGCATTGCTTTAACTTAGAATTTAGGCAAAATCTGTGTTTTAACAGAAAAAAGTTCATGAATAATTTTCCTGAAATGAAAGAACATATATTAGGTTATCACAATATTAACCCAAAGGAGAGTTAGTGTTTAAAAAATCTGTTTATTTAGGAATGTTTGTTGACTTTTGTTTCCTTAAAGTTTTGCTAAATAGTGATGAATCTTTTCTACTTCCTATTGTTTGAATAACATTGGTGTTTCTATGGATAAAATCCAAGACTCAAGAATACAAAAAGAAAGTTCATGACATTTAGGTCAAGATTTGTTCCTTACCTCTCCCCCCACCCCAGCCCCACCCCTGCCCCCACAATTTTGATTCATTGTGGTAGTGGAGGCATGACCTTGTCTATTAATCTGAATGACATTCTGGTTTCTGAAAGGGCATCCTCTGAATGGCAAATAATAAGATAAAAGCATTTAATCCGTTTAGTCCACATGTGTACCTGGGTCTCTTTATTTTAGAGGCTATGAGGGCAGACAGTACTCAACTAACCCTCAGAGTAATCACCCTGGCTATACCTAATGCAACAAATACTATTCAACTTTAACAAAATAAGAGTTTTATACTGTCTGGCTTGTTCTTAATTCTTCCCTAAGGGCCTATTTGGTTTAGCATCAAATATAAGCTTAAGAGACTCTAAACGTTAGCTAAACAGTCACTCAAGGGATTTAGAGATGATCTCTTTACACAATGGAGAGTTAGCATACGTCTGACATCCCCTGTAGACAGCACATCTTTATACATATCATATGCCTCTGATTCCTAATATTGATTATTTGAAAGCCAAATGAAAAACAATATTACGATACCCTCAAAAAATCAACTTCCGTTGTGTACAAATTTCAGCAAGACAGTCTTTATCAATTTATACTGAATAAAGCAAAAAAAGAGAATGAAGTTTGTAGTGATTACATGATCAAATAAAAATATGTGTGCATATCTACGTATGTGTGTGCATACATATGTATATTTGCATATATCTTAAATTTGCATATAGCACAAATGAAATGAGGAAGTCAGACCTAGTAGGAGCTCAACAGGGATCCCAAATTTGGTCCTCTAAGACCCATTCTAATGCTCTTTGCAGTACCCTGTGTTGTACCCAAATGGTGATAGAAACTTGTGGGCAGAGGAGAAAAAATATACAGGGTAATATTTCTCTGTCTCAGTCCCACTAGTTGGCTAACGATTAAGTATTTTTGCATAAGTCGTGAACCATAAGATACATTTTTATCATGTATTTAGACTTAATAAAATCGTTTTAACAGTTTTAAAGAGACAGCAAGGTTAGGGAAACGGAAGGAGAAAGAAATCCATGGTAATAAAGATAAAAGGAATGAAGGGGAATAACTCTGTCACCCTTTCTCTGTAATGGAGCGAGCGGGGTCACTGCCCATTGCACAACGGAAAGACCAGGTACCGAAGCAATGGTCTTTTTCAGAGAGAGAAAAGGCTTTATTGCAGGGCAGTCGAGCAAAGAGATGCGGGCAATGCTCAGATCTGTCTCCCCAATCAGCTTTTGAGTGGGGTATTTACCGTGATCAGGTTTTGAGTGGGGTATTTACCGTGAACGTAGGGAGCGAGATGGGGAGGGGTCTAAGGAATGACTGGTGGGGGGCTTCCCTAGTGGCGCAGTGGTTGAGAGTCTGCCTGCCGATGCAGGGGACACGGGTTCGTGCCCCGGCCCGGGAGGATCCCGCATGCCGCGGAGCGGCTGGGCCCGTGAGCCATGGCCGCTGAGCCTGCGCGTCCGGAGCCTGTGCTCTGCAACGGGAGAGGCCACAACAGTGAGAGGCCCGCGGACCACAAAAAAAAAAAAAAAGAAAGAAATGACTGGTGGGAAGTGTAAGTTTCAAGAGTTCAATGCGCAGGTGCGACTGCCTTCATGCCTCTTCTTGGGTCGTGTGTGCAATTTGGGGGGCAAGGGTGTTTTATGTGTTACATGCGGTGGCTTTTCAGCCTGTGACATCCAAAGTTCCCTGTCCTTATTCTAGTCCCTCAATGCTCCCTTGCCGTGCCCAGTTGAATGCGCGGTTAGCAAGTTGTTTCCACTCCTGCACTTTCCCTGGTACTCTTGGAGGCAAGCCTGTGGGGGGTGTCAGTTAATCATTTTGTTTCTACCTAATAATGGGCCTTGTAAGTTACAGGATATGGTTTCATCTTTCTCTCTCTTTAGAGGAGCTTTTCTCCCAAGAGGTCATAAAACCATAAAAAGAGCTGCAAGATTCTAAAATGTAGCCCTATGAAGTTACAAACTGCAGAAGGTTTAGAAACAGGGTGGGGAATGGAAGAGTGTAATAGGGAAGGTTCAGGAAGGAAGAGTTGCATCAAGCAACAGTAGGCTAGTTGGCCAGATCCGGCCGCGCTGGAAAGGTTTTCATGTCACTGTGCACCAGCAGAGGCAAAGTCACTCTCCCAGTTTATTTCCCTATGAGAGGAAATGTATTCTTTAATATTTGACTGTATTGCTTTCGCAGGGTAAATGCAAATATGTGTCTACATAAACACATTTAAATGTGTTTAATTACATTTTCTAAAATTAATTATTTCCATGTTCATGATGCTTGGGTTCATATCAAATTGTTGGGTGGAGAGAGAGCACAGAGGTTGTATATACCCCTTTATTTACAGAGGAGGGAATGGATTCGGATATCACATATAGTTTGCATATGCATGGCTTATGTAACATTGTATTTTTAAATATGAGAGCATAACTAAGCCTTTAAAAACGATTTAGACTGTCTTGGGGTTTGTTTTTTTTGGTTTCCCTGGATTTTGTTTGTTTGTTTGTCTTTTTGCTTCTCCTAAGTCCTAACTTTTCGGCAAATGGAATGAAAGTAGTTACCTTGGTTGCAACTTTATTTCCCCACAGATGTGTCAGCTCTTCCGCTAGGCAGACCTCTTGTCCTTGTAAGAAATGCTAATGATAGGGCAACAGCAACCAAATAAAAGATTAGGTACTGCTGGGGAAAGACTATTACTCATAACTCGGTATACATCCTGTCAATTATCCTGCCCTGACGCATAGTGCGTGACAGGAAGCCGGGAAGTGATAAAAGACCTACCAACCCCATCTCCTTGAAGGGGAAGGTGGGGCGTTGAGTGATTGCTCACCAGGTGCCTTGCCACACACACCACAGCACGGGTCTGGGCCCAGTCATCACTAACAGCTGTAGACAGCCTCGGCTCTGTTATAAAGTGTAGGTATCAAAGTGTTTGACATTCGGATCTAAGTAGGTAAGCCAAGAGTATATAGAGTTCAAAATGAATGTCTTGTCCCAAACCAAAATATTAGTTAAGAGGGGAGAAGAATAATCACGTAAACCAAAAAGGTAGCTTTGCTTAGAGAACACATCTTTTGTCCATGCTTTTTTTCTAGTTTATAAATCGCATGATCTGAACAATGTACCATGGTTGAAAAAACTCTTTTCATATCTCTAAGTGTGTCGATGGACAGTAAGTAACTTAATTTCAGAATAGCAGACCCAGAATTGCAGGTATCCTGGTGGGCTTGACGTCTAAGTTCTTCTCACCCAATGAAGAGACTCCTTCTGTAACAGCCTGGGAATGACCCAGATCCAGTTACTCCTTGAATATTGCCTGTATTATGGGCAAATCATGACCTAACCAGGCACGTCTTTCTACTTTCAAACAGTTCTACTTATTAGAAAGTCCTTATGCGATAGGATGGGCTGGGTTTTGGACCCAGGGACCGACTGCAGCCAGCAGGGATCCTTTCCTGAGTTCTCCACGGAGCTGGCTCTGCAGCGCCCCCTCGAGGACAGATCACCTTTGCACTGACCTTGGGCCTTATTTGTGATTCCATCAGCGGTAGCAAGAAGCTGGCTCCTTCAAGTACGTTTGTAAGCAGCAGATGTGGAAAAGGAAAAAACAAGAGGAGGAGATGAAGAATATGGCAGATGTCTTGGGGGCTCTGACGTGAACAGTCTGGTTATTTGGGAAGTCTCAGAAATATATTGGTTAGGAGGAAGGGAGACAGGAGGTGTTCATGCCCAGAACTGCCCATGCGTAGAAGGTGAGCAGAATAAATTCTCTGGGTACCGATGTTAACGGATAGCCAAGCTGGTGAACCATAACAACATTGGTGCCATTGCTTCCTGTGCAACAGAGGCTAATTAAATTACTCCTCATTTCTGGAACCATGAGGATCCAATGTGTGACTAACTCTCTGAACAGTTGTTTTTTTTAAGTCCCGGATTGATTTTGTCAATGGAAATAATTGACTTCTTTTTTTTTTTTTTTTTTTTTTTTTTTTGCGGTATGTGGGCCTCTCACTGTTGTGGCCTCTCCCGTTGCGGAGCACAAGCTCTGGACGCGCAGGCTCAGCAGCCATGGCTCACGGGCCCAGCCGCTCTGCGGCATGTGGGATCCTCCCGGACCGGGGCACGAACCCGCGTCCCCTGCATCGGCAGGTGGACTCTCAACCACTGCGCCACCAGGGAAGCCCTGACTTCTATTTTTTCATAGTATAAAACATACTTTAATCTTCAGCAATACGAGCAGTGAGAAACACTGCAGTAAAGTTAAAAGTTGTCACTCAAAGTGACCAGATAATGTATCATGCAAATCAGGACACTTTTGAAAGTGAAAGGGGGTGTAATAACACCCTCTTATTATGCTGGGACAACAAACAATAATAGGGACTGCTCTGGGTAATCCGGCCATAGGGTTATCCTACCTAAGGGTGGTCTGTAATTGGTAAGACAGACATGGGCACTGAAATCAGGTGGCAATACTTGTATTTATCCACCAACCTGGAATGCAGCCTGAATATAGCTGGGCCATGTTGAAGCATAATTCTGCCTGCTGATGCCAATCTTCCCCACCAATAATAACAAAGAAAAGGGTTGCGGGGGGGGGGGAAGCAGACTCTTCCAGAAACCTCAAAGAGTAATATAGATATTTCTTACGGCTTTTCTTTGAAGGAGGGTTCAGTGCTTTACATGGGTGCATCACACACACAGCCAAGCATCCTAAAATCCTTCCTCCCCGTGTCCATCGCCCCAGGGTCTCCGCCGCAGCAGCCTCCCTGTCCCCAGCTCCCTGCGATTCCTCACTCTCTCTTCCTCCTCATTCTCCCCTCAAATCTGTCCTCTTCCCTCTTGGCAGCTCCTCCCCACTGTTTCACGAGTGCAGTGAAAGAAAAGGGAGATTGTGAACATGCATGTGTTAACTTGCTGTGTGTGTTCAGCACAACTTTTAGAGTTTCATCACAAAAAAATTAAAATTCATGTGAGAGAGCTAGATGACCCCAGTTTGAGACACGCTGGAGAACCGGAACTCAGACGGAGGGAAGAGAAACACGGGGACTGAATCATTGGGCACAGTCAGGGGATGGTGCTTTGTTCACACGATGTGAAACTGGCATCTCCTGTCTCAGTTTATCCGAGGCATGAAGACAATAGATGATGTGTTCCAGGTGCTTTGTGAGACTGACTCTCCCATGGAAATGGGAAAGCTTGTCAGATGATTCATCTACACTAAGGGTCAAGGAGGTCGCTTTGTTGGAGGTGGAAGGGGTTTGTGGAGATTGTATTTATTTGGAGATGGCTATCAGCATGTTACAAGTTCTACCTATGCCTCTTACCTCAAGCAGAGAGGATGGGCAGGGGGTCTTTGAAGGATCACTCAGAACACTTGTGCCCTACATCTAGATAGACAGAGTGGGCTTGGATTTGACTTGTGCCCGAGGAATCTAAGGTCCAGAACTGCCTGGCCAGCTGTTTTGATGGCAGAGTGAAGTAGATTGCCAGGTTGAGGGTTGGCTGCTCAGTTTTGGGGAGATTGGGGGATGGTTTGTGTTTCCTGTGGGCCTGATCTGGTGAGCCTACGACCAAGAGAAGGAATGAAGATTTGCCTTAGGACCTGTTTGGGTGGCCTTCAGGAAAGCACCAGGCTTCAGGAGAGAAGGTGACGGGCTCTGCTCTTCCCAAAGGCCTGAGGGGGGCGTGAACAGCCACAAAATAAAGTCCATTTGCCCAGGTCAAAGGCACTTCAGTGGGAGCTTCCCAGGGTTGCAGAGATCAGGGACTGGCAAACTGAGGCCCGCAGGCCGCTGCCTGTTTTGTATAGGTTTATGGAACACAGCACACCCATTCTTTGACATGTTGTCTATGGCGTTGTAATGGCAGAGTTGAGTTGCAACAGAGACCATAGGGCCTGCAAAGCCTCATACATTTGCTACCCGGCCTTTTACAGAACATGTTTGCTGACCGCTGGGAAAGAGTCTCAGAAACTCTCAGAAGTGCCTCAGGAGGGAAAGAGTGGACTCAGAGAGCATGAAACCACCTTAAAACATTACCATTCAGGGCTTCCCTGGTGGTACAGTGGTTGAGAGTCCGCCTGCCGGTGCGGGGGACACGGGTTCGGGCCTTGGCTCGGGGAGATTCCCACATGCCGCAGAGCGACTGGGTCCGTGCGCCACGGCCGCTGGGCCTGTGCTCTGGAGCCCGTGAGCCACGCCTACTGAACCCACGAGCCACAGCTGCTGAGGCCCGCACGCCTAGAGCTCGTGCTCTACGGGAGGGGCCACCGCAGTGGGGGGCCCGCGCTCCTCGACGGAGGGTGGGCCCTGCTTGCCGCGGCTGGAGGGAGCCCACGCACGCACGGCGGGGACCCAACACAGCCAAAAATAAATAAATAAATTTATAAAAACATTACCATTCAAGTAAAAACTCTCCATCGCATTTTACTTCTTGCTCTCTCTGCATCCACCTAATCAGGTCTAAACAATTCTGATCATCAGTTCCAACAGGGGATGGGGTGAGTTCCACACCAACAGGCAATTCTCCATTGCCAGCTGCGTGTCCTACCATTCAACTTAGCTCCGACACTATCCACCCAGAGACAGTGTCAGATCCCACAGGCTGAGGGCTTAGTCCTACCAGACTGCCGCCCCTCCTCCCCCAAATGCCAGCAGCAAGTCCGGTTTGTTCCCTGTGCTTCTGGTCCACCGGCTGTAGATCTGAGGTTGCAACAATCCCTTCCTTGGGTTCAATTAATTTGCTAGAATGGCTTGCAAAACTCAGAGGAATATTTTACTTACTAGATTACCTGTTTCTTATAAAAGGATTTAACTCAGGAACAGCCAGATGGAAGAGATGCACGGGGCCAGGTAGGAAGAAAGGGCTCGGAGCGTCCACGCCCTCTCCAGTTGCATCATTCTCCCCAAATTTCCACGTGTTCAGCAACGCTGAAGCTGTCTGAACCCCATCCTTTTGGGGTTTTATGGAAGCTTCATGACGTAGGCATGGTTGATTAAGTCACTGGCCTTTGACAATTGACTCAATCTCTAGCCCCTCTCCCCTTTTTGGGGTAGGGAAAATGGGGGGGGCCAAAAGTGCCAATCCTCAAACCACATGGTTGGTTCCCTGGCAACCAGTCCCCATCCTTAGATGCACCCAAAAGTTATGTGATCAATGTTACAAAAGACACATTTGTCGGGACTTCCCTGGTGGTGCAGTGGTTAAGAGTCCACGTGCCGATGCAGGGGACATGGATTCAATCCCTGGTCCAGGGAGATCTCACATGCCGCAGAGCAACTAAGCCCGTGAGCCACAACTACAGAAGCCTGCGCACCTAGAGCCTGTGCTCCACCACAAAGAGAAGCCACCGCAATGAGAAGCCTGTGCACCGCAACGAAGAGTAGCCCCCTCTCACTGCAATTAGAGAAAGCCCGTGTGCAGCAACGAAGACCCAATGCAGCCAAAAATAAGATTAAATGAAAAAATAAAAGACACATTTGTCACTCTCATCATTTAGGAGATGATTTCAAGGGTTTTAGGAGCTCTGTGTTGGAACCAGGGATGAAGACCAAATATATATTTTTTATTATAAACCACAACATCACAGGGACAGACACTGTTGCTGGAGGAGGAGAAAAGAGAGGGAATGACCCCTCCCTCCTTTCCTATTTGAAGGGGTTTGTCCTCAGCAGGCCCAGCTTGGGTATATGAGCGGAAGGAAGGACAGTGTGAGATGTTTCCTCTAAGTCTGATTGCAATTTTGCTCATTATGTAGGTCTGAACACTGTAAATTACTACATCAAGAACCTGCTGATTAACAGTAGATGTATTTTTCCTTCAGAGGTAAGGGAAGAACTTCCACTACAGAGCAAATATACCAGAACAGTGGGAGACAAAAAATAAACTCAGCTCTAACATAACATCCCAAGAGTCCTTCCTGTTCAATATATTTGCTTGTTTTCTTCAGTGAGGAAAGCCGGCTTCCAGATGTGACTCTCCCATTATTTATATTGTACAGGGCAATGCTCATCGTTTTTGGAGCTCAGTGTTCTTATCTGCGAAATAAGGGTTGGACCAGCCCTAGATGAATCCTTTCAGTGCTGGTAATCTGTAAACCTTTCAAGAAGGGTCATGTTTCTTTGTGAATCTTTGGCAATGTTGCACAGGATAACTGCTATAGCCTTGGGGTAACTTGTATATAAACGCTGTGGGAATGATTCAGTGTATCCCCACCCTCACCTCTAAGAGATTCCCTGGGTGCTTCCTGACTATCCATGCCTCTCTTTTGCCCTTAGAAGGAGCTGAGGTAGAGAGGCTATGCATGAGGTTTCACATTTATCTGGCTAGGAGTTAGTCTGTTTACTGTTTCCTATAGCTGTGGTGTCCAAGGCTAAAGTGTCCTCCAGTGCCGTTGCTTTTGTCTCCCCTATTGTCTTTGCGTTTCCCCAAAGACTCCTTAAATAGGGTCTTGAGGGCTTCCCTGGTGGCGCAGTGGTTGGGGGTCCGCCTGCCGATGCAGGGGACATGGGTTCGTGCCCCGGTCCGGGAAGATCCCACATGCCGCGGAGCAGCTGGGCCCGTGAGCCATGGCCGTTGGGCCTGCGCGTCCGGAGCCTGTGCTCCGCGGTGGGAGAGGCCACAACAGTGAGAGGCCCGCGTACCGCAAAAAAAAAAAAAAAAAAAAGGGTCTTGAGGCTTGCAGCTCTTAATCCATATTCCCCTGTCATGGCCCAGGAGCTGTGTCCCATGGTGGTGAGGTGTGGGGAAGGGAGGCATCTACAGTCCTACGATTAGGTCTCAGTCTTTTATTGAGCCTGTCTCGGGCATTTCCCATTCCCCACGTTGAGGACTAGAAGGGGCTGGAGTTGGGACTTCTCTTCAGCCTGGTCGTTGAGGCTTTCCCTTGAGTGTGGTCCTTGCTAAGGAGAACAGAATGCTCTGGGTATATTTCAGAATGTTTGTTTCCCCTCCACCTGCCAGAAACACAAGGGGATTTTTCTCCAATCTTCACAGAAGAACCTGGCAGAGCTCCTGGAGGTAAAACTCCTGAAAGTGGGGGGGTCTCCCTGAGGCGGGGATGCCAGGAGTTTCTAACCCTCAAGGCACCCACACTGAGCCTCCAGCAACTTGCCAATTACCCCTTCAAGTGTTCGTATCCATATTGACTGCAGCCTTCTGCTCCTGGGCTTCGGTTCCCAGGAAGATGTGACCCACTGTTTCCACCTGTCTGTCTTTCCAGGTTTAGGGGCGATAGCTGGCCTGTGACCTCAGTTCTCTGATGGATCTAAGAAGAGTTGTCAGCCTTCACTTTGTTCAACCTTTTTCTTGCTGTGAAGACAGGAATGAGGACTTTCACATTCTTCACACGTCTGACCAGAAACCAGAAGCCCCCTCACTGATTTGGGTAAATAAACTACATGAAATCACTGACAGTCGACAATTTTTTGTCCCATAAAATGGCAATTTCATAGTTTCAACCAAACTCAGACAAATGAAGTGCAGCGAGTTTGCCAGACTTGAGATTCAGCGTGTGTTGTTATAGGCGACTCTGAAATTATTTTAAAGATTTTTTGGGTGATGTTTTGTATTAAAATTCAGTTTTATAAATCTCTAAAGGAACTTTTCAATTTTTTTTTCTCAAATTTTCAATACTGCTTCACAGGGATTCTCACGCCAAGTCCTTCAAGCCATACCTGACACCTATTTTACTTAGTAATTATAATCGCTTCCAGCACTTTCTACTTTGCACAGATTTCCACATATATTTTCTCAAAGGTGGGTAGAATCAACATGGTCTGCAGGTATCTTAGTCTCAAGAATCAAAACTCTGTCACGGCAGTGGGGCCAGTACAGTGATGCTCTCCCGTGATAGATATTTGTGGAGGACGTGCGTTTGCAAACCTTAATCCACGTATGTATCCAAGAAATGTAACTGTTTTCTTACTTTAGCTTAATTCTGATTTGGGATTTCCATTTGGAGGGGACCAGCAGAAAGTTCCATTTCTATCATTACAAATGTCCCCCTCCCCTCTCTGACACACAAATAGTACTGAGAATGGTACTCAGAAGGGAGAAGGATTCATACGTGCTTCTCAGTGCATGCTGGCTGCCTCATGACATAATTCTCTGAGCCCGTGGTCCCTAGAGGTGAGCTGCTTCCCGCTCTCAACCCAAGAAGACCACCTTCCTCGTTTGCCGTGAAGCCTGGTGTGTCTAGTTACATCACGTGGATTCCTCCAGAGGTGCTGGGGTGTGGGTCTCCGGGACACTTGGAATGATCTCACTACAGAAACACAGGGAAGGAAGGAAGGAAGGAAGGAAGGGGGGGAGGGAGGGACGGAGGAGAAAACAATAAGAACAACAGAAAGTGTCTCTTTCTTCCCTCCCTGGGACACAGAACACATTGCCTTTAGTGATCGCCAACCCCTGTGAAGGGAAGGTAGCAACCTTGTCCTCCATCAGCTTCTGCTTTCTGCTCTGTCCAAAGTGCCTGAGGCAAGGTCAGCACCCAGCAGCTAGGAACACCAGCGGGAAACCGAAAGAAGAAACCCATTGTATTTTTTTTATTTTTTATTTTTTTAACATTTTTATTGGAGTATAATTGCTTTACTATTTGTGTTAGTTTCTGCTTTATAACAAAGTGAATCAGCTATACCTATACATATATCCCCATATCCTCTCCCTCTTGTGTTTCCCTCCCACCCTCCCTATCCCACCCCTCTAGGTGGTCACAAAGCACCGAGCTGATCTCCCTGTGCTATGTGGCTGCTTCCCACTAGCTGTTTTACGTTTGGTAGTGTATATATGTCCACGCCACTCTCTTACTTCGTCCCAGCTTACCTTTCCTCCTCCCCGTGTCCTCAAGTCCATTCTCTACATCTGTGTCTTTATTCCTGTCCTGCCCCTCGGTTCTTCAGATCCTTTTTTTTTTAGATTCCATATATATGTGTTAGCATATGGTATTTGTTTTTCTCTTTCTGACTTACTTCACTCTGTATGACAGACTCTAGGTCTATCCACCTCACTCCAAATAACTCACTTTCATTTATTTTTATGGCTGAGTAATATTCCATTGTATATATGTGCCACATCTTCTTTATCCACTCATCTGTCACTGGACACTTAGCAGAAACCCATTTTAAATGCTTCAGTGAATGACCCTGCCATGCATCCAATACATCCGCTAGGAAACCAAAACCTACCCATGATAATGTCTTCATTTGATCTGAGGCGATTTAATTCCTGGAAATTCTTTCCTTAATTTCCTAGATTTGACTATTAATCATAGAAGGCATGCAATGAATGACGCAACACAAATGAATCAGCAGAATGATACTGAAAGTTCAGTGTCTTCGGGGGAAAAAAGTCATCTGAAGACAAGCACGTTACAACACGGGATTCAAGAAAGTGGGGAAAATGTAATAAATGTTGCCTCGAAATTAAGACAGAGCTGTACACATAGAATTATCATTCTTTTAAGTAGATGGCGCAATTCGGATAAAAAGAAGACTCTGAGGTGGCTTCAGACAGAAAGTGACTGTGAACGTGAGAGCGCTGAGAACAAACAGTAAGGAAATGAAATAAGGAATTAAGAGTGAAGCCTTCAGTGTAACTCAAACAATGACTTTATCGAACAAGCTATAGATATTATGCTGGAATTGCTATTGAGTGTGAGTCTGTAGGGGTTGAAAGATGTTTCTTAATCCAGACGGGAGCTGCTTTCCACTAGTTCAAGTTTACATCAGATGACCTTAGCTGAGTGTAATTTTAAAGTTATCTAATACCAATCATGATCAGTCATCCATGATCAGTATCCCAGTGTCCCACAAGACCTAGGGATTTCTTTTTTTTTTCTCATTTACTGACATGTACCTACCTCTTCTTTTCCTGCCTTTATTTCTGTAGTTGGCAGGCATTTATTAGTTGGCATAATTATGAAATTATTCAGTAGCCCAGAAATCCACTGAAGCATGTGATTCTTATCTTACATTTCCACTGGATAACAACCTTTGAAGTCTTGCTACCAGATATGACAAAAGTCCAGTCAGAGCAAAAATCTGTCTTAGAATGCTTTCAGGGTAGCCGGATAAGGTAGAAGAGAGTCTCTGAGGCTGAGGCAGCCCAGCTGAGACAGTGAAGTCATTCATGCAGTAAGGTAAGGCCCTGTGAAGGGTTAGATTTCCTGGAGCAAAAGAGCCGACACATACACACGCTCGCGCGCACACACACACACACACACACACACGCACACAGACCAGTTCCATTTCTGGTAATATGGCAGACGGGATATTCAGATACACCTTTTTAAGTATAACTTACCTAAAAATGCTAGATGTATATTTATATAAGCATAGATGTGTATATAGATAGATGATTGCTAGACGTATATAACATTTGGTCTTTGGAAAGGTCCTTTCCTCAATTACTTACCTAAGATGGGAAACTCAGTGATTTATTCTCTGAATTAGTGCATGTCCTCAATATCTTTCTTTCACCCTAACAGGTAAACGACTGAAATGCCTGATATAGGATTCTTGGGAGTTTCTTGCACTAGCCTAAATGTACGAATCCACAGACCTCTAGCTTCTGGTGTTGCAGGTAAGAGATCCAAGAGCAGTCAAAAAAGGGAAATCCTGGAACTTGTTTTACCAGGTTATGCCTAAGTGTGCGCTTGTCGCCTCAATCCAGCCAAGGATTCTGAGCCTTCTTACTCTGAAAACTCAGGTCTTTCTTTGGCTTGGGAAAATTTTCTCCTGTTATTTAAAATTATTTCTTCTACTTCTTCTGTCCTTCTTCTTTTAGAATGTATATTATTCAAATGATAGGAATCCTGCATCCATTTTCCAAATCTTTCTCCTTTTCCCTCATGATTTCCATCTCTTTGCATGTTTTGCTCTGGGATTTGTGATGTTGATGGTCCTTGACTTTCTAGGCCACGAATACAATCCTCGTCAGCTACCATCTACCCGCTTGATTCATATGCTGAATTGGTAAGGTTTTTTGAGCTCTAGGAAGACTTTTTAAATTTTATTTGTTGTCCTATAGTTTTGTTCTTAAGTGCTCTTTTTAATTTTAGTTTTTAGGAACCCATTTGTCTGCTCCAGTAGGTCTGTTCCATTGGGTGTAAGATCGGAATGTTGTTTCTATGTGTTCTCTTTGGCTTCTAGACACCTTTAGATCCAAGATTCTTCTAGATCCCCTCCCTGTGGTCCTGGTATAGAAACTGACAATCCCCCTCTAAGACATCCAGAGGAAGCATCCTTGATCTCTCATCGTCTTGGGCTCTCCCGGCGCCCATGGCAGGGAGGGCTTGTCCAAACCTTTACGTCCCTTTAGGGAATCCTGGCACAGTCAAGTAGGAAAGAATACATGCTAGGGTTCTGCACATCTTGATTGACAAGCTCTGTTCCATTCTCCAAGCTCACCCAGCTCAGCACCACTGCTTTTGCAAAGAAGAAGCGGGCGTGGGGAGTGACTCATACAGAGAGCCCAAGCCCTCATATACTCCCACTGTAGGTCCTGGCTCTTAAGAGGCAAGTCTCTTGGATTTGGGAGCAGAGGGAAAGGGAATCTCACTTGGATCACATTCTGAAAATCCGCTGCCCAAGGGTTTCTTTCTGTAAAATGAGAAAATTTAGACTAGTGTTAGATCATATTTAAGGGCTCTTTCAACTCCCCAGATCTATAAATCAGAGATTAGATAAAACATATTCACGACTATGATAATTCATGGGATTAGAATGTGTCATGAAAGGAACACTTTAGGTCGACTGTTTTTGAGAAAAAAAAGTTTTTGAGCTGTAATGCTTTTATGAAAAACCAACAAATCAGAAGATAGGAGATTGAGCATGGAACTGGATGGCGAGATCCTCCAAGCTTTCAGATCTCTTAATTCTGATCATATATTGAATATAAAATGTTTTCTTCCCGTAACCTAGGATAGTGCTTCTCTAACTTTACGTACGAATCACCTACGGTGTAGGTTCTGATTCAGTAGGTCTGGGGGAGGGCTGGAGATTCTGTATTTCTTACCAGCAGGGATGCCCACCCTGCTTGTCCGTGGTTCACATTTTAGCAGCAAGGCCTGGAGGATTTGCAGTGGTGAGTAGACCTCTGGCGGCCATTAGTAGAAATGTACAATCATTTTGTCATACAGCTGTAACTTCTTTTTCTGGGAATGTTAAAAAAATACCCCCCCAAAAGCCAGCAACTGATCTGTCTCTAACTGACATTATAAAGGCAAAGCCAAGATAGTTTATTAATTTGGACTCTATTAATCTGGAATTTTGTGTCATTCCAGAGAGGCCACATTGCCAGCAATAATCAAAGAAGGGGTGTGTGTGTTTAGTCCATTAAGTGCTAAAGCAAATGCATTAAAACAGAAGAAGAAACCAAGGAGTTACAAATGATTAGTCTTTATTTTATTAAAACAATTTTTAAAATTTTCTAAGGCTTTAACTTTGATTCTCCTATCCTTGTCAAGGGTTGCCATAAATTACATTTTTAGGAAGTCCTCACTGATTCAGGCTCTTTTCTGAATCAGACTAGCCCACTCTTTTTTTCTTTCTTTAGAAATTTATTTATTTATTTATGGCTGCATTGGGTCTTCGTTGCTGCACGTGGGCTTTCTCTTGTTGTGGCGAGCTGGGGCTACTCTTCGTTGTGGTGCACGGGCTTCTCATTGCGGTGGCTTCTCTTGTTGCAGAGCACAGGCTCTAGGCACGCGGGCTTCAGTAGTTGTGTCACACAGGCTCAGTAGTTGTGGCTCATGGGCTCTAGAGCGCAGGCCCAGTAGTTATGGCACATGGGCTTAGTTGTTCCGCAGCATGTAGAATCTTCCCGGACCAGGGCTTGAACCTGTGTCCCCTGCATTGGCAGGCAGATTCTTAACCATTGCGCTACCAGGGAAGTGCCTAGCCTACTCTTTAATTAGGAAAAATGAGGGCAGGTTTTTTTTTTTTTGCGGTAAGTGGGCCTCTCACTGCTGTGACCTCTCCCATTGCGGAGCACTGGCTCTGGACACGCAGGCTCAGCAGCCATGGCTCATGGGCCTAGCCGCTCCGTGGCATGTGGGATCTTCCCGGACCGGGGCACGAACCCGTGTCCCCTGCATCAGCAGGCGGACTCTCAACCACTGCGCCACCAGGGAAACCCCTAGCCTACTCTTTAATCAGGAAAAATGAGGGCAGTTTTATAGTAGTTTTCAATTTCTCAGTCTTTTGGCTCCTCTCTGTCTATGTTTCTCAAACAGAAAATAAAAAGTACAATGTTGTTTGACTAACTATTGTCAGTGGCTCAAATTAAACAAAAATCTACAAATGTTTGAAAGGTATCCAATTTTGGAAACCACTTTTTCTATTTTTTTTGAACTACAAGTATATTTTGTATTTTGAATGTCAATAGACACATTTCCTGGCTTTGCCATAGTAAATAGATAAATGTTCCAGAAATTATCCTTTTTTTTCAGATAACACAAGTAATATCACTCTAGGAAGGAAGATAAACATCCTACACCACCATGTGCTTATTCTCACAGTTGAAGCTCATCAAAGTGAAACAAACTTGCAAGTTGATATTAATACCAACTTGATATTGTTATAAACCTCTGGCCTCATATACAACTCAGTATCACTAGTCCTGAGCTGTTACTGGAAAATTGTCCATTGGCTCATGGAAATTTTCCGAGTTTAGTCATGCTCCAGTGACCTTGCATTTGGATACCAAATGAAACCCCAAAGCAGGTCTTTTCCTTTGCTGGCTTCCACAGCGTCATCACATCCATTTATGTTATAAGAGTTATACAGATTTTATATATTGTAGGAAGTTATATATGATTATTTAAACCTTTTGTTAATCAGCTTTATAAAACCATCTAGAATTATTACAACTAATGACCTGGACTTGACAGTTATCGAGAGAACTCTCTGTGCAGATCATTTCAAAGAGTCCTGTTCTGGGGTTTAGAGGTTGGGCAGGCTTTCTCAGTAAAGTTTTGATGGGAAGTGCAGGTAATGGTTAATTACAAGTATTTCCATATCCTTAGCGTTTCCAAAACTACACAAAATTTCATATGCATCTCTGACTCAGGGATCCACATGTGGTTTGTATATATAACCAGACATTACCTGGTAAATCCTCTGATGACTTTAACTCACTAAATGAGAGAAAAAACTATTCCTCTACTCACAACACTTTTGACACCAGACTTGTAGGGTTTTTTCCCACATCGACCAACTCTCTGACGCCAGGTAGGTGACCTACAATTCAATTTCAGATGTGGCACTGTCTACCTGGAGTCAGCATCAGAGCCACAGGTTAAGGGATCCGTCTCCCAAAACAGACCCCACTTCAGATGCCAGTCCTAAGTAGTGGGTCCCTAGGTCAGTTACACTTCTGTCCAACTTGGCTACAAATTGGGGGTTCCAAGACTCCCTCCTCTGGTTCAATAATTTGTTATAACATCTCACAGAACTCAAGGAAACACTCACGTTTACTAGTTTATTATCTAATAAAGGATATGGTAAAGGATACAAATGAACAGCCAGATGAATAGATACACAGGGTGAGATCAGAAGGGCCCCAAGCTCAGGAGTTCCTGTCCCTGTGGGTTTAGGGTGCATCACCCTCCTGGCACGTGGATGTGTAGAAGCTCTTTTACACGGTAGTTTAGGGATTTTTATAGAGGCTTCATCATGAAAACGGGATTGGTTATTAACTCAGTTTCCAGCCCCTCTCCCGTCCCTGGTGGATGAGGAGTGCAGATGAAAATTCGAAGCTTCTAACCATCGCTTGGTCTTCCTGGTGACCAGCCCCAGCCTCTGGAGGAAGCCACTAAGAGTCACCTTATTAGGACAAAAGACACTCCCATCACCCAGGAAATTCCAAGGGATTTAGCAGCTCTGGGTCAGGAACTGGGGTCAGAGGCCAAATATGAGGATAAAAGATGCTCCTAGGGACTTCCCTGGTGGTCCAGTGGTTAAGAATCTGCCTTCCAATGCAGGGGACGCAGGTTCGATCCCTGGTCAGGGAACTAAGATCCCACGTGCCGCAGGGCAACTGAGCCAGAGCACTGCAACTACTGAGCCCGCGTGCTCTGGAGCCCGTATATCACAACTAGAGAGAAGCCCGCGCACGGCAACAAAGATTCCCATGTGCCAGCAACTGAGACCTGACGCAGCCTAATTAATTTAAAAAAAAGAGATGCTCCTAGCACATTTATCACTCAGGAAATTACAAAGATTTGGGGAGCTCTGGCCAGGAGCCCAGGACAAAGACCAAAATATATGTTTATTATCGTATCACAGTGTTGCACTAACCTCATCAGTTAGACTACATTAGAAATATCTGCCCTAATGTTAGCCCAGCCAGCAGCAGATTTTGTTCACCTGCAGTTCATAACACTTCTTTGTAACAAGGTATAAGAGAGGAATAGAACCTTACTTGATATCTACTAAAATTCAAGACACCAGTTATCTTTGTTTTTTTCCCCAATTTATTTATTTATTTATTTCTGGCTGCGTTGGGTCTTCGTTGCTGCACGCGGGCTTTTTCTTTAGTTGCGGCGAGCGGGGGCTACTCTTCATCGCAGTGTGTGGGCTTCTCATTGCGGTGGCTTCTCTTGTTGCGGAGCACAGGCCCTAGGCACGTGGGCTTCAGTAGCTGTGGCTCGTGGGCTCTAGAGCCCAGGCTCAGTAGTTGTGGCGCATGGGCTTAGTTGCTCTGCAGCATGTGGGATCTTCCCGGACCAGGGTCCCCTGCATTGGCAGGCAGATTCTTAACCACTGCGCCACCAGGGAAGTCCCAGTTATCTTACTTTTTGAAACCTAATTTATTGCTTTTATAAAGGTAAGTCAAATATATCCCCTTCTTGTCTTTCAGTCTGTGGAGCTCTTCCATCGAGTGGGGACAGAAAACCCAAAGGTAATCATTGGAGCCACTGTTCAAGGTGGAATTGGAAGCAGACAGCTTCCAATTGCCATATGCCAGCACCCAAAGGAAAAAGGAAAGAATCAAATATCAAACAAATATATGATTTTCTACCAAAACACCCAAATCACGCACAAAAAACAAAGTACGTATACTCTCCCATATCTGTGTACCCACTGTGACAGCCATAGCAGTCATTTGAAAAATGGAAGTATTTATGGGATCTGTGATTTCAGACTTGGAATAGGGAAGGGATAAAATAAGATGCAGCTGAGGGCAGCCTCGGGGCGATTCCACCTCCAGGAGGAAGGGGCTGACACCAGCCTGAGGCTCTTTGTACCCCAAAAATTGAGTACTTCACTTTGTTTCATTACATTTATTTACTTCTAAAAACCAGAAATACATCTAAGATATGTTTGAGGGTTAAATGGGTATTAATAATTCACACAGCAGGCGGAATCAATTCAATCAGATCCCTTTCCCCTCCCTCTCCAGAGCCCTGCAGGGCCAGTGGTGTGCACAGGGTCCAAGGAGAGAAGGTAGATTCTCCACCAGAATCCTCCTCCGTAATCGCCTTCCTGGGTCAGGTGGGGCTGGCAAAGGGCCCCACTTGGTGCCGGGGCTGGGATGGGGCAGAGGAATGAGGGTTTTCTGTCGCTGGAAGTTCTGATGCAATCACAGACAGGTAAACGCTGAAAGTCAAGTCCCCGAAGAAATGCAAGTCAGAGCCCAAACCAACATTCTAAGCCGGGTCAGCAAGCCTGGGGGCCAAGTAACAAGTGGGAGCTAAGGTAAGGCGCCAAATGGGTTAGCAAAACAAGAGAGAACAGCTGAACGGGAGTATCAGCCAGGGCCCAAGGAGGCAGCGATTTGAGGTCAGGCTGACTGCACTGCGAAGCACTCAAGTGGTTCAGAATGAACCCCCCACCCCCGACCCCCAGGCTTTCTCCTGCAGGGCCTCCCTAGATTTGCCTGGTGGAAGGCTCTGGAGAAGTCTGGAGCTTGCATTTCTAAGGTGGCAGGAGGTTCCCATGGTCACAGTGGATTAGCTACCGGAGCCCTTATGGGGATCGAGTGTTCAAGGTCGGCTGTCTGTGGCAGGCTGGGGGCAGCAGGGATCTGTGGGGCATGGTCGGGATGGAAGCTGAGGACAGGAGGCCGTGGGGTGAAGCTTCAAGGGCCCGAGTGGACCTCTGGTTTCTGATGCGTTCGGTCTGGAAGATTCTGAAGGAGACCCAGGCATCTTCCACTGAGATGGCCTCTTTCAGGGCTGGACAGCTATCCGTTTATGACATTTTTTTTTTTTTTTTTTTGCGGTACACTGCCGTGGCCTCTCCCATTGCGGAGCACGGGCTCCAGACGCGCAGGCTCAGTCGTTGTGGCTCACGGGCCCAGCCGCTCCGCGGCATGTGGGATCTTCCTGAACCAGGGCACGAACCCGTGTCCCCTGCATCGGCAGGCGGACTCTCAACCACTGCGCCACCAGGGAAGCCCCTATGACTTATTTTGACCCTCAGCATACTAAAGGGTTTTCCAGAGGTCTTTCCGGGTGTCACAGCTCCTCCTGCTGCCCCGCCCCGAGCACCTGCCCTCGGCCAGGCTTATTCTTATGGAGTGGGGTACTCCTGGGGAACGAGTACGGTGGATTTTTATACCAAATGCCACTGAATTGAGTTGAATGCACTGGTTCTTTCTGTTTCTCTAGAACTACAGAAGCTTCCCCCACTGCCCTTTCACCAAGTTAATATTGATTAATTATTGGTAAAAGTCAAGCTCAGGAATAAACTTTACATGTGATTCTCACTGAATCCGTCCATGCTCTAGAGCAGACCCTCCCAAGCATCCAGGACCCCTTTCTTCCTCTCCAGAGGAAGCCTGTCAGGTCCTGCAGAGCGACGGAGCCATTGTGGACAACGACACAGGGCTTTACCACCTACTTGGAGTCTTGTGTCTTGTTTAAGAAAATGTTATTTTGAGTTTTCCATCACTCACAGCCAAACCTAATCCATACCGACTAGCAAGGTCCGCAGGACTAGGCTGTGAACACTCTAAAAAGATCGGACAGTGAGAATAACCAAGCCTATGAGAATGCAGGAAAAATAACGCTCCACTAGCCTACCACCCTTGAAAATTTGAAGTTATTTTTATGACTTTGTAGAGAAAATTCCTACATTCTACTTTTTATAGGTAGACAAGGGGCTGGCCCTGAAGAACTGGGTGCACTGCTGGATTTGCATTGTCCTGTGTCACGGGCGGTGGCGGTGGGGTAGTTTGTGTACCTTGAGGGAGGTGCCTGGGTGCCCGTTCCACATGCTTATCTGGCTTCTCTCATTAGATATCTTTGACTGAAACTCTCACAAATTCTCAAATCGAAGCCCAAAAATCACCTCTTAACCCCAAACAGTGATTAGCTTCATAAATGAGATTCGGTGGCAGATTCCAAGGGCTGCTTAATATAAGGAACTATTCAAGTGAGGGAATTATATGATGGGTAGTTCTATATAATACAGATAAGAGTAATGCACTGTGACCCATCCCACCAACATTAGCCTTTTTCTACATAAAATATTCATGCAGTCACTTTATTTGAGAAAAAATTTATAAAGCATCTGTGAAATTATTTTGTGAATTGTCTATCCTTTGACCGTATATCAATTGGGGTTTTCCCGTGTGTTATAGCCTTTTGTGGGAGTTCCTTCTAAATCCAGGATTGTAGCAGAATTAATTCTGATGCATTTTAATGCCATTCTTCCTTGTTAGTCATTGTCAGAAAATTACAAATATTCTGCGTTGGGTACTGTCAAATGTTACGCATCATAGTTCTACATGAAAAATCTTCTGCTGATAATTACTAGTGAGGCTTGGTTCACTTGATGGGGTTCATGGAGTTTTATTGACTTGGGGCTAATTAAATTGTTGCCTGCTGCGTTTGAGATTCGGCCACAGAAACATGCCCATAATTAGCGCAGCCTTTGTGCCGGAGGCCTGAGGTGGACTGAGACCAACTTAGTACTTGCTTAGTGCCTCTGTGTTTGCTGGGGGTGGAGGTGGGGAAGTGAGATGGCTGCACAGGCATGAACGTTGTATACTTTCTAAAACTTAAAACATAATAAAAGGCATCCAAATCTGAAGGGCTATAGATCCTATTCTGAGCCACACCATTTAAGTTGTTTTGCAGCTACTGAAATCCCTGCCAGGTGGGAGAAGTTAACTGTATGCTGCCCACAAGCACTTAGACCCCCAGACCAGTTGGAACCAGGTTGATGATGTTGATCTTGATTACCTCACCACCAACCAATCAGAAGAATGTCCAGGAGCTGATCACACACCCCACAACGCCCCTCCCTCATCCTGTCTTTATTTTTATTTTTATTATTATTATTTGTTTGCGGTACGCGGGCCTCTCACTGTTGTGGCTTTTCCCGTTGCGGAGCACCGGCTCCGGATGCGCAGGCTCAGCGGCCATGGCTCACGGGCCTAGCCGCTCCGCGGCATGTGGGATCTTCCCGGACCAGGGCACGAACCCATGTCCCCTGCATCGGCAGGCGGACTCTCAACCACTGCGCCACCAGGGAAGCCCCTCATCCTGTCTTTAAAACCCATTCCCTGAAAGCCTTCAGGGAGTTTGAGTCTTTTAAGCACTGGCTGCCCTGGACTCCTTGCTTCGCCCTGCAACAAACGCTTTCCACCACTTGGCTTTACTGCCCATGGGCAAGCAGACCCAAGTTTGGTAACATCTGCAGCAACAGGGATGGAACCGGAAATTATCACACTAAGTGAATGAAGTCAGAAATAGACAAATACCATAAGATACCATACAGTACTGTACCGTATGATATCACTTAAAATATGGCGCAAATGAACTTATCTACAAAACCGAAACAGACTCACATAGAGAACAGACTTGTGGTTGCCAAAGGGGGCGGGCAGGGAAAGGGATGGACTGGGAGTTCGGTGTTGGTAGATGCAAACTATTACATTTAGAAGAGATAAACAACAGGGTCCTACTGTATAGCATGGGAAACTATATCCAATCCCCTGGGATAAACCATAATGGAAAAGAATATTAAGAAAGAATGTCTCTGTGTGTAACTGAGTCACTGTGCTGTACAGCAGAGACTGGCACAACATTGTAAATCAACTATACTTCAATTAAAATTAAAGTTTAAGAAGCCTTAAGTATGGCTGACCAACCCTAGCTTGACCATGAGTGTGACAGGGGCCCTGAATCGGCTGAGCGTCTGCTGTCCCACTACAGGAGGGGCGCGGGGTCCCAGGCGCGCTAGTACCCAGTGAGAACCCGGAGGGAGAGGGATGCTAGGCACCACGGCCGGGTCTGCAGCCCCTCTCGCTACCCGCGGCTCTTCCCAGTGATTGGGCGGCGCCAACTCCCAGTGCGCCCCGCCCACCCCGCCCACCCCGCCCACCGGCGCCGGCTTCCCCAGTTCGCGGCGCGAGCGCGAGTTAAAGCCGCCCGGGCGGCCCGTGCGCTCCGCCTGCCTGTGGCGTCTTCGCGCAGCGCGCCTCGCGCCCGGGTCCCCGCGCTGTCTCCTTGCGGCCATGGGACTCCGGTCGCTCCTTCGGCTCCTGCCGCCCGTGCTGGCCGCGGTGGGCGGCCTCGGGGGCTCAGCGACCGGTGAGTGGGGCCCGCGGGTGGGGCGCCCCGGGAGGGACCGTATCCCGCTCTGCAGGCTGCGGGGCGCGGGGCTGCCCGGCTGCCGGGCGGGGGCGGAGGAGAGCTTGGGGTGCCCTCGCTGGGTGTGCGCGGCTTGTCCCCCGTCCTGCGGTGACCTTTTGTCTGGGAGGGCGAGGGTACACTGTCTTGAGGGGCCCCCTGCTTCTCAGCCCTTTACTCCTTAACAAGCCTGCCTGGTGGGTGGGCTCAGCGGGTGGATTGGATGTCTTTTCCTCTCTGGCCCTCACGCCGGTGAGAAAGGAAGCTCGTTCCGCACCTGAGTGCAGGGCGCACGCTCCCTTCTAGGTTCTTCCGTTCCCCAACATCCAAGGGAGTGGAATTGGCTTTCTAGCCCTGGTCTCTGATGGGCCCGCAGCCCAGGTTTAACCAGACAGCAAATTTAGCCTCTTGGAGGCCCGGGACCTTGAGAAGAGGTGCTTCCCTCCAGAAACAGCCCGGGGGAAACGGAGCTTGGGCCCAGGTGCGATTAGCAAGCAACTTCCAGCGGCGCTTGTTAATACCACTCAGGTGTAGGCGGACCCCAAGGCAGAGGAGAGCTGAGTCGGGGTCCCAGGGTGACTGAGACACCCAGAGTTCCCGTAGGGTTGGTGGCTGGTGACCTGGGCAGGTGCAGGAGGTGCCCAGTGTTTGTCAAACGATCTGGCCTGCAGGATTGCCCATCTCTCCTGACAGGTGCTCCCAATTGGCCCTCATGGATGGAGGCAGATTTTAACTCATTTTTTAACTTATGCAGACACGTTGTTGGTCAAGGTACTGTTAACTGATTTGGAGGAGATGTCACTTAGTCTCTGAGCTGTTTGCCCTCCAGGAGGGATTCTGACCCTCAGGATTTTTGCCTAACCTGGTGGGGTGTCTCTGCGGCAGGAAGCCCTTGCCCTGGGTGGTCTGTTTGCTCCACCCCAGAAACAGGGTTTAAAGTTACTTTTTCACTAAGCAGTGTTCGCCCAGGCCTTCTGGTATGAAGACATCTTTGTGATGTCTGTTGTAGAACAGCCCGTGATCATTACACTTTGTATATTGACAGACTCGGAGAAAGCTACCATGAACTTAATATGTAAATAGATTAATAAATACATTTTAAATTTATTCACAGCAAGTATGTACCTAAATTTGAAAAGTAATGTTTGAGACCCATCTACAGATGGTGTTCAGAATCCATGTGCACACTGGGTCTCCAGACTGAGAATCACCAGGGCAAATAGTGTTCCAGGTGGGACTCGCCTAGCAGTGTGAGTCTTTGAGGGTTGACTGCAGCCCTAACTGGGACCCTTCTGGAAGGATCTGCTAGAAGAGGTAGCAGAAGAGCTAACACTTTGGGAGCATTTGTTTGGTGGGTATTGTGCCCAGTGACTCTGTACTCTTTTAATCCTTGCATTTTCCTCTTAGAATCACTTATTTACTAGCCTCACTTTACAGACAAGAAAAACTGAGGTCCAGAGGGAGGCAGTAGTAACTCTCCCGAGGTGATGTTAGTAGGTGGTCTAACCAGAACGCCAACCTAGTAATTAGCCTGACGACTGAGCCTGGGGTCCCATCTTAGGGGTTGCTGACCTCACCTGCTCGCAATTGAATGGTTTTGGTCAAGTCAAGTGGGATTGCCCGGATGGTATGTGAGTAGCCGGCAAAGTTGTTAGCTATTCATTAATAACCAGTGCCTCCTGAGTCTTTCATTTATAATGCAAATTATAAGCCAGCCTTTAAAATCAAACATTGAGTAACTATGCTAAAAGCACTATCTTAGAGGGATGCAAGTAAGACTGAGGTCTGGTTCCTTACCAAAGAAGGTGTAGTCTACGCGGTGGGCTTCCATGGTCAACTCCCATCACATAGCTTTGCACACGACTGTCCATCCCGTATGCACACACTGTCCCTGGGGTAGGATTGCTGGGTCTTCACTGCGTCTTACGGAGACTTCTGCCAAATGGGACATGTGGCTTATGTTTTCTCGGAACCAAGGATTGGCTTTTTCTCTTGGAAAGTTAGGTAAAATAGTAAACTAAGTACAACCAGGCCTTCTCTGAGCACCACATCCATAACAGGCTTATTTTTGACCATTAATCGTTCAGGGTTGAGAAACACAAGTTTATGATTTGAATAAAGCTGATAATATAAATCAGTATCCTGCAAATAACGGAAAACTTAAGTATTTATAACCAGGCTATTAGAGGTATTCTTATAAAGATGGCATGTAGGACCCCAAACCGTAACTTCATTTGAAGCTGTATCGATCCATGTTTAAAAGGAAACTAAAGTCAAGTGCTTTGAGCCTAGACCTCTAAACTTGCAACGCTTCATACTCTGAGTCTGTAAGACCGAATCAGACCTGGAAGAAGTAGTATCTTTTTAAGCACAAGTGTAAGTCTGAGCCATTCTAACAAGACAACTGGGAGGCGAATGACAGCTCTCCAGCAACAACTCCACAGCCTCAGAAAGAATGGTCCCCAAGGATCGTCACTGGAGAACCTGCATGGGTTTTCAGGGTACTGAACCCCCTAGCGTTCTCCTAGATGATAGTTGAGGGAAGGTCTTCCAAAGAGAACAGTGACTGCAGCTTATCATGAAAAGGTCTCCTGGACCCAAGGAATCCAGGAACTCTGATGGCTTTGCTTCTTGGTCCTTCACTGCAGATGAAATACAGTGTCAGATGACAAGGCAAGCTGCATGTGGTGGGAGATGCATTCCTGTGGCCTGACTCTGCAGTGGAGAGCAGGAGTGCCCGGATGGGGCGGACGAGCAGTGTGGTAAGTGGTCTCACCGCCGTGTCCTGTTGTATATCAGGCACTCACCCACACCTGGCCCTTATTGCTACACATAGCAACACACACAGGTTGACAGTTCTCATGGTTTTCACCCTCTTAGGGGGTGTTCGGAAATGTTGGTAGTTCTGGGTGTCTTGGTAGTGTAATTCGATTGTCAGAAGTAGCCTAACCTTTGAAATCAAAGTAAAACTGGTTTAACTCTACTCCACGTTCAGTGGGAACTCGGAGTGTTCTTTGTCCTCAGCTGCAGCAAACACACACTGCACTGCTCTCCACCTTCAAATTCCTGCTCGTTCCTTTTGGAGCAGTTCAGCTCTCTCCTGCCAAGTTCTGCCTTAGGAATTTCACCATAAGTTCTAAGCTATATCTCAAGGTATTTTTCTCAGGTTAAAAAAAAAAGTTCCATCCCTAAGGGAAATTCTGGTGCTGTTAAAATCATTTATTATTTCACATTGCTGCACTAGTTAAGGCTCATTTGATTATGAGTCGTAGAATCCACATGAAGCTGAGGTAAGCTGGCTTAGGAATCTATCGTAAGGATACTGTGCTTTCTAATGGAACTCAGAGAAGACTACCTGTGTCTCATAGTAAAAACACATATCTCCGAGGATCAAAGACAATTGCCCCAGGAGGGGAAATCCACACGTGTTAGCCAGGCACCCTCAGAAATGTCTGTAAGATGACCTATTGAGCCCCACAGGATCTGAGTCCATTTCCTCAAAGAGATAAGAGTTCAAGTGGGTCATTGACTATAAGATATATCACATACACAGACCACTTTTATGCATAATCATTTTCAAATTTTTAAAAACATCATTGCGGGGCTTCCCTGGTGGCGCAGTGGTTGAGAGTCTGCCTGCCGGTGCAGGGGACACGGGTTTGAGCCCTGGTCTGGGAGGATCCCACATGCCGCGGAGCAGCTTGGCCCATGAGCCACGACTACTGAGCCTGCGTTTCTGGAGCCTGTGCTCCGCAACAAGAGAGGCCGCGACAGTGAGAGGCCTGCGCACCGCGATGAAGAGTGGCCCCAGTTCGCCGCAACTGGAGAGGGCCCTCGCGCAGAAACGAAGACCCAACACAGCCAAAAATAAATAAATAATTTTTTAGAAAAAGTCATTGCTTTACAAAAACAAACAAAAAACTTCTTTTTTAAAATTTTATTTTTTACATTTTTATTTTACTTTGGAGTTCAGTTGGTTTACAATGTTGTATTAGTTTCAGGTGTACAGCAAAGTGATTCAGTTATACATATACATATATTTATTTTTTAAATTCTTTTCTGATTTAGGATATTACAGAATATTGAATAGAGTTCCCTGTGCTATACAGTAGGTCCTTGTTGGTTATCTAATTTAAATATAGTAGTGTGTATATGTCAATCCCAAACTTCCAATTTATCCCTTCCCCTGCCACCTTTCCCCTTTGGTAATCATAGGTTTGTTTTCTAAGTCTGTGATTCTGTTTCTGTTTTGTAAGTAAGTTCATTTGTATCATTTTTTTTATTGAAGTATAATTTATTTATTTTTGTATTGTAATATTTTTTATTTGTAATATTTATTACAAATAAATATTTATTTGTAATAAATAAAGTATTATTTATTATTGAAGTATAATTTATTGAAGTACAATATTTTATTAATTTCAAGTGTATAACGTAGTGATTCAATGTTTTTATACATCATAAAATGATCACCATAATAAGTCTAGTTATGATATGCCACAATACAAAGATATTACGTAGTTATTGACTATATTTCCCACACTGTACACTTTATACCTGTGACTCATTTATTTTTTAACTGGAAGTTTGTACCTCTTAACCTCCCTCACCTATTTTCCTAATCCCCCCCACCCACCTCCCTCTGGCGACCACCAGTTTGTTCTCTGTATTTATGAGCTTGTTTCTGTTTTGTTATGTTTGTTCGTTTTTTAAAAATTTTTATTGGAGTATAGTTGATTTACAGTGTCGTGTTAGTTTCAAGTGTACAGCAAAGTGAATCAGTTATACATATACGTGTATCCACTCTTTTAGATTCTTTTCCCAAGTAGGCCATTACAGAGTATTGAGTCCCTGTGCTATACAGTAGGTCCTTATTAGTTACCTATTTTGTGTATAGTAGTGTGTATATGTCAATTCCAATCTTCTAATTTATCCCTCCCCGCTCCGTTACCGTAACCCTGGTAACCATAAGTTTATTTTCTACATCTGTAACTCTATTTCTGTTTGGTAGGTAAGTTCATTTGTACCCTTTTTTTTAGATTCCATGTATAAGCGATATCATATGATATTTGTCTTTCTCTGTCTGACTTACTTCACTCAGTTTGACAATCTGTAGGTTCATCCATGTTGCTGCAAATGGCATTATTTCATTCTTTTTTATGGTTGAGTCATATTCCATTGTATATATGTACCACATCTTCTTTTATTTATTATTTATTTTTGGCTGCATTGGGTCTTTGTTGCTGAGCGGGGGCTCCTGTTCATTGCGGTGCACGGGCTTCTCATTGTGGTGGCTTGTCTTGTTGCAGAGCACGGTCTCTAGGTGCGCAGGCTTCAGTAGTTGTGGCATGCGGGCTTAGCTGCTCTGCGGCATGTGGGATCTTCCCAGACCAGGGCTCGAACCAGTGTCTCCTGCATTGGCAGGAGGATTCTTTACCACCACGCCACCAGGGAAGCCACATCTTCTTTATCCATTCCTCTGTTGATGGACATTTATGTTGCTTCCATGTCCTGGCTGTTGTAAATAGTGCTGCAGTGAATATTGGGGTGCGTGTATCTTTTCAAATTATGGTTTTCTCCAGATATATGCCCAGGAGTGGGATTGCTGGATCATATGGTAATTCTGTTTTTAGTTTTTTAAGGAACCTTCGTACTGTTTTCCATAGTGGCTGTACCAATTTACATTCCTACCAACAGTGTAAGAGGGTTCCCTTTTCTCCACACCCTCTCCAGCATTTATTGTTTGTAGATTTTTTGATGATGGCCATTCTGACCAGTGTGAGGTGGTACCTCACTGTAGTTTTGATTTGCATTTCTCTAATAATTAGTGATATTGAGCATCTTTTCATGAGCTTTTTGGCCATCTGTATGTCTTCTTTGGAGAAACATCTGTTGAGATCTGCCCATTTTTTGACTGGGTTGTTTGTTTTTTTGATATTGAGCTGCATGAGCTGTTTGTATATTTTGGAGATTAATCCCTTGTTGGTTGCTTCATTTGCAAATATTTTCTCCCACTCTAAGGGTTGTCTTTTCGTTTTGTTTATTGTTTCCTTTGCTGTGCAAAAGCTTTTAAGTTGAATTAGGTTTCATTTGTTTATTTTTGTTTTTTTTCATTACTCTAGGAGGTGGATCCAAAAAGATTTTGCTGTGATTTATGTCAAAGAGTGTTTTCCTCTAAGGGTTTTGTAGTATCTGGCCTTGCATTTAGGTCTTTAATCTGTTTGGAGTTTATTTTTGTACATGGTGTTAGAGAATGTTCTAATTTCATTCTTTTACATGTAGCTGTCCAGTTCTCCCAGCACCATTTATTGAAGAGCCTATTTTTTCTCCATTGTATATTCTTGCCTCCTTGGTTGTAGATTAATTGACAATAGGTGTGGGGTTTATTTCTGGGCTTTCTATCCTGTTTCATTGAGCTATATTTCTGGTTTTATGCCAGTATCATACTGTTTTGATGACTGTAGCTTTGTAGTATAGTGTGAAGTCAGGGAGTCTGATTCCACCAGCTCCGTGTTTCTTAAGATTGCTTTGGCAGTTTGGGGTCTTTTGTGTTTCCATACAAATTAAAAATTTTTTTGTTCTAGTTCTGTGAAAAATGCCATTGGTGATTTGATAGGGATTGCATTGAATCCGTAGATTGTCTTGGGTAGTATAGTCATTTTGACATTATTGCTTCTTCCAATCCAAGAACGTGCTATATCTTTCCATCTGTTTGTGTCATCTTTGTTTCCTTTCATCAGTATCTTATAGTTTTCTGAGTACAGGTCTCTTGCCTCCTCAGGTAGGTTTATTTCTAGGTATTTTATTCTTTTTGATGTGATGGTAAATGGGATTGTTTCCTTAATTTCTCTTTCTGATCTTTCATTTTTAGTGTGTAGGAATGCAAAAGCTTTCTGTTTATTAATTTTGTATCCTGCAACTTTACTGAATTCATTGAGCTCTAGTAGTTTTCTGGTAGCATCTTTAGGATTTTTTGTGTGTAGCATCATGTGCTCTGCAAACAGTGACAGTTTTACTTCTTCTTTTCCAATCTGGATTCCTTTTATTTCTTTTTCTAATCTGATTGCTGTGGCTAGGACTTCCAAACCTATGTTGAACAGAAGTGGCGATGATCTCGGGTGACCTCAGCCTGCAGTGGCTTGAAGCAGGATCTCAGGTCCCAGACCAGAGATTGAAGCCAGTCCGTGGCAGTGAGAATGCCGAATCCTAGCCACTCGACCTCGAGGGCCAGTGGCTAGTTCCAAGGCCCTGGGTCATCTGCTTTGTGGAAAAGAATTTCAACAAAGAGACAGAGGTAGTGAAACAAGTAAAGTGTTTATTAGGAGGAAAAAAAGTATGTGTGGATAGACACACACAGGCAGGCTCAGAGAGAGTTGCACCCTTGGGGTAGTTCACATCACTTATATGGGGCAGTTCTTCCCGGTTCCCTCTGGCCAGTCATCCTGCTTTGCCTGGCTCTGATTCCATATTTGGTCTAACTCACGGCCCTCCCCTGTGTGTGTGTGTGTGTGTATCTTTTAGACAAGGTGGATTCCAGTGCAGGGGTTTCTGGGAAGAAGAACATATGATCTGGCGCCCTCTCCCTTTTCTGACCTCTGAGGAACATTTCTGTTGCATGTGCAGTCGAGAAGGTGTCCTTGACCTCAAGAATGAGAGATACGTGGTCTATCTTCTCTCCAAGCAGGACTCAGCTCCCCTTGCTCCTGCCATTATGTTTATCCTAGAGTATCTGTCCACAGGGGACAGATTCCAGCTGCTCAGCCTGGGGCCCATCCATCTCCTGCCTCAAATTCCCCCTGAGAGACGTGGACCCCAAGAAATCTTTACTGGGAAGATAAAGGCCGAAGGTCTGTCTTCTGTAGCTTCTTCAGGCTGGCATGGGGCTTACAGACGCTACCTAATTGGAGCCATGCAGCTCTTGCCATATCTTGTTGAGGGACCCCAGGGTGGCTTCTGTTATTCTTGCAGGGTCTTTTCGGGGAGCAGCTGGAATCCACGCATCACCATTACCCTGTTGTGCCCTCGAGGAAGCAAACTGAATAGGGAGATGAGAGGAGCGGGGGCTAAAGACTAGTGACGACAGTTATACTCCGAGACTCAAGCAGGGGTAAGAATCCGGTTATACGTGGTCAGCATATTTTTGTTAATCTCAGGGTTAAAATTTCGCATGTTTCTCCGTTTCTAAAATGGAAGTTCTGAACCTGTTGGTCCCAGCCCTCCTACTTGGGCTGAAAGGTCTTAGTTATAGATTTATAACAGTATGGGAGACAACAAAGCACTAGGCGAAGTATAACATAAATCAGTATGACTGAAAAGAGGAGGGGTAGAAGAAAATGGAAGCCTGTCAGAAAGTTTTTAATACCTTGTGGGATCCAAGAGAACAAACTAGAGAACCAGTTTTCAGCTTTCCCGCCCATATTGAATAACGAGGATGGATGGTTCATTGTCTCCTGAAGCCAGATGGCTTATTGTTGAATTGCTTCAGTGTTGGCTTCTGCCTGGGAAGAGGGGTTAACGTACGTGTGACAGGAAGTATTGGCGGTTGCACATACTCCTCCTTGTTCTGCCAATGGATAATCCAGGGCCAATCGGTTGTCAGGTACCTCCTTGGCCAGGGAATCTAGAGACTCTGTAAATTAATAAGAGATTTAGTAGTCTCACTGGCTGTGGTGGTAAGAGTGCGACGCAAGTTTTGAAGGACGTATTGGTGAGCAGCTGTCCCCCAGCCATGGTAACAGTGCCTATCCAACGAAATAGGCATCTCCATCTGGGATATTCCCGGGTAATTTTCGAGTCAATCCAGTGAACGGTTTTAATGAACTGACCCAGTGCTTGGATTCATTTGAGGAGTGGATTGAGAAAGGGGAAATCAGTGTTCCCAGCCTGCACTGCGTGGGTGTGGAATGATTGTGTAGGCAGTTAGTAGCCCACAGTTGTTTATCTGCGTGGTATCCAAAGCCGTATCCTGTTGGGGCACAATAGACTTAACTGGCCTAAGGTTTTAAAGCTTAGCCAGCCAATCCTGTCGTTGTGGAAATATTTTCCAGCCATACACCCAATGCGCTCCATCCATTCCGTTCTGTCAGTTGCTCCACCAGTATGGATCCTTCTTCCATCAGGTAGTGGGTTAGGGTTTGAGCACAAACGGGCAACTGGACCTCTGGCTTGGGCGAGGGGCATCATGAAACGCTGGGGTGTCTTAATGCCAGTTTTTCATTCCCCAGTTTCGACCTCATGTTCTCTTTCTGCTGCTAAGGAAGAGGTAGGCAAGAGACATGAGAATTGTTTTCTGTGGAAAGATGAACAATTTGACTCTGTACATCACAGCACTGAGTCTTGGGTCTTTGAAAGTCCATTTTCCCTCAGGAACTTGGCGAAAATTCTTTACAGGATAGACAAAGAGGTCACTATGGTCGATGACGGACTTAGCTCGCGGGGTAAGCAAGTCCAGCGTCCCGTCCACTGAGGGGAGGAAGCAGGAGTTTGCACCGTGTGAACCGGGGAGTTGTCTGTCCTGTGGACAAGGGAAAGAGGTAGAGGAAATCTAAAGTAATTAATACCTTCATAGTTGCACCAATTAGAGTTTTGATCTTGAAAAATGACTGGAAAGCAGGAGCATTAAAAGAAGTGTTGTAGGGAGTTGAAAGCCAGTGGTTAAGTATGGGTCCTGAGGTTTCAGGTGAGTCACACTAAACCGCCCAGCATGGGTAGAGGAGTTCTCTCTCGGGTATAGGCGCAGGGCTACAGCGGCACTCGTGGTAAATTGCGAAAGCAAACGCGAGAGCGAGGGGCCGTATCATCTAACTCTCCCAGAGCGTGCCAGTTATTGTGTAAGCGGACTGGAGCACTGGAAGGCAGAGAGGAAGCTAGTGGCGGTGGGTACTTAGCCTTGGGTCTAAGAAGTCTCTGTCCTTCCCGAATAGAGCTTTAGGTCTTGCAGAGGCTTCCTCGTCCACCTGGATTTTTCACGCTGTCCGGGGTCCTCCGTGTCCTGTGGAGACTTGGGGGAAAGGCGTGGATTCATAGGAATGGCTGGAATGTGGGTCTTCGGGTTCCTGTAGCATCAGTGGAGGCAGGTTTAATCCTGGACAGATGGACCCAACTCGTGATCCCTGGAGCTTAACTGCTGTAGGGGTGCTCAGCAGGACTTGTTAAGGACCCTTCCACTTTGGGAGTAGCTGGGCGCCGGGGGACTCATTCTTTCCAGGTCTCTAAGAGCACCCAGTCCCCGGGATTTACAGAGTGGAGTGACTGGGGCTCTTACCTGGGGAGGGCTGGGTTCTGTTGCCATATGCTTGTGTAGCCCTCTGGACCTGGCGTAGGTTTATAATGTATTTAAGATGGGCTTGGGTTTCTGGGCCAGTTAGCATGTCCAAGGTAAGGAATGGCCTTCCGTGTGTCATTTCAAAGGGGCTTAACTTAGTGGTTGTTTTAGGGGCTGCCCTGACCCTTAGGAGAGCTATTGGCAGCAGGCGGTACCACGGTTCTGGTTTCCTGACAGTATGCCCACGGTTTTCTTTAGGGTATGATTAGCCTGTTCTACTTTTCATGAGGACAGAGGTCTCCTGGACGAATGCAGGTGGTATCTGATTCCTAAGGCCTGTGAGAGCTGCTGGGTAACCCTGGCTTTGAATGAGGGTCCACTGTCACTCTGGAGGTGGCGGGGTAACCTGAACCTAGGAGTGATTTCTTGTATTGATAGAAGTGCTCTAGCCACTTTGGTTGCCTTTGCCGTCCTACTGGGGAAGGCCTCTGCCCATCCAGTGAAAGTGTCTTTAAATACTAATAAGTATTTGAAGCCTTGGAAAGAGGGCACCTGACTGAAACCCATTTGCCAGTCCTCTCCTGGGTAAGTCCCACGTCACTGGGCTGGGCTAACAAGAGGGGGAGGGGGTGCGGCTTGAGGCTGCCTCCGGATTATGGGTGGTACAGAGGGCGCAGGCTCCAGTAACCCTTCTGATTGTCCCTGGGAGCCCTTTCCTGTAAAAAGCTGGAAAGCCACAGCAGACATGGCATCCCTCCCCAGATGGAGGAATCATGTGGCCCTTTAATAATTTTCCATTGGTCAGAAAGAGGTACGAGCAATTTTTGATCTATGTGCCACCAGCCATCTATTCCCTTAGTTCCCCCTTGGTCTCGTGGCCAGGTCTCTTCGGAAGTTGAGTATCTGGGTACAATGTTAGAAGGGGCAAGGGATGGGATCAATGCCATTTCTGTTGTGGGTATCAGGGCTGCTTTCTTGGCTTCCCGATCTGCCCTGTTGTTCCCTTGGGTAATCTGAGAAGTTCCCTTTTGGTGCCCGCAGCAGTGAATGAGTGCTACCTGTTTCGGTTTTTGAACCCCTTCTATGAGTGAATGAGTGCTACCTGTTTCGGTTTTTGAACCACTTCAGCCTCATTTTTAGGGGAATTTCTTGTATTTAAAAATTCTCTCTTTCCTTCCAGATAGCTATGTGGGCATGCAGAACAGGGAAGGCATATTTTGAGTCTGTGTATATATTTACAATTTTTCCTTCCCCTAGGGTTAAGGCTCGGGTTCGAGCTATCAGTTCAGCCTTCTGGGCTGAAGTGTTGGGTGGCAAAGGTTTCACTTCTGTGACACTGTGAGCGCTCATGATAGCATCCCCTACCCTCCTGACCCCGTCCTTAATAAAGCTACTGCTGTCAGTAAACCATTCTTCCTCGGGGTTTTCTATGGCTTGATCTGTTAGATTAGGCCTAGAGGCATAGACCTGGTCAAGGTTTCGAGGCAGGAATATATTAGCTCTGGGCTGTCAGCAGGCATCCGTGTAGCTGGGCTGAGGGTGCAGCAAGTTTTGAGGGTTACCTCTGGGGAGTCGAGGAATAAAGCCTGGTACTTAGGAAGGCGGCCTCCAGTTAGCCAATGGTGGCCTTTGACCTCCAGGATCCCTTGTACTTGATGGGAGGTCTGGACTTCCAGTGGCTGTCCAAAGGTAAGCTTGTTAGCTTCTTCCTATAGAGCAGAGGCAGCTACTACCCGAAGGCAGCCAGGCCAACTTCTAGTTGTTGAAAAAATAGCCTATAAGCTGAGGAACTGGCCCTAGCTTCTGTACTAGGACCCCCCCAAGCTGTCCCTTGCTTTTCAGTCACGTATAAGATGAATGGCTTTTTCAAACTGGGGAGACCCAGAGCAGGGGCTCTGGTGAGGGCCTGCTTGATAGGATTAAAAGCCTTTTCCTGTTCCCCAGTCCAAAGTAATGGTTTTGTATCTGGGCCTTTAGTGGCTTCATACAGGGGCTTAAGCCATTATCCCAAATCCTGGAATCCAGATTCTGCAAAATCCTGCCATGCCTAAAAAAGGTGTTTGTCTTTAGAGAGCTTAGGCCTAATATAGCCCGTTTTCTATCTGGAGATAACTGTCTACTTCCGAGGTTTATAATATAGTGCAGATGTTTACCTTGTTGCTTTGAGATTTGGGCCTGTGTCCGAGAGACTCTAACCTCGGGTCCCAGGGAAATTAAGGACTTCAATTGTGTTCTGATTTGAGGCCTCCGTGGAGGGGCTGCATACTAATATATCAACATCTACATACTGTAGAATAGCCCCTTCTTTCAGGTGTTATCTCCCTTAGTTCCTTTCCTAGGGCCTGGACGAACAAGTGTGGGCGGTCCCGAAACCCCTGAGGCAGTACTGTCCAGGTGTATTGTTGCATTTGGCCTGAGAGGGCATTAGTCCACTGGAAGGCAAACAGATACTGTGAGGAGGGATGAACTGGGATGCAAAAAAGGCATCCTTGAAGTTGAGCACAGTAAACCATTTAGCATCCTCAGGGATTTGGGCTAATGTGTTATAAGGATTGGCCACAAGGGGGTGAATAGGGACCACAGCATCATTTCCTGCTTTAAGATCTTGTACCATTCTATATTCCCCATTTGCCTTAACATCGGGAAAAATAGTATTGCGTGGAGACTGGCAGGACACCAAGAGGCCATGTTTTAAGAATTTATCTACAGGGGGTTTTAACCCCTTTTTTGCTTCCAACTTTATGGGGTATTGTCTCTTGTTAGGGTAGGCAGCTTCTGGCTTAAAGTTAATTTTACAGGTTGGGTGTTTATGGCCCTCCCAGGGACTCCTTTGTCCCAAACTGCAGGGTTCACTGGTTGGAGAATACAGCTGGGAACAGGCCCTTGATCTACCTTAGTCAGGGTCAAGATAAGGGGCTACTCTCCTCCTAACTGTAATATGGCCCGGAGGGAGCCCAGAAGGTCTCTCCCCAGTAGTGGGGTAAGACTCTCAGGGACAAGTAAAAAGGCACGTGAAATCAAACGCTGCTCAAATTGGCACGTGAGAGGCCCAGTAAAGTAATGGGCGTGAGGCTTGGACACCAGTCACAGTACAGCTTCTGGAGGAAAGAGGCCCAGCATGAGAAATCAGGACAGAGTAAGTGGCTCCCGTGTCAGTTAAAAAATCGATCTTCTCACCTGGCATATCATGGACCACCTGGGGCTCCGTGATGGAGATAAGACATCTCATGGGATGTCGTCCAGCATGGCAGTCTCAGGAGTGGGGACCCCCCTTCCCCTTTGGGACCAAGGGCAGTCCCACTTCCAATGACCTGTTTGTTTGCGGGCTGGGCACGGCCTAGGGCCGTTCTTGGGCCCAGTGGCCTGTTGACTTGCACTTGGAGCATTCCCCCTCGTTGGTCTTACTTCCAGACAGATAGTTGAACTTTCTTGGCCCCCTTGGGTTGTCTTGAGGTTGCAAGGCGTGGCTGACAGCAACGGCTGTCAGTTTTGCACGAGCCTTGTCCTGTCTTTCCTCATGTTTGGTTCTTTCTTCCTCCTCAGCTTGATCTCGATTATTAAATACTCCAAAGGCCACCTCTAGGAGTTGGGGCATGGGGGCTTGTGGTCCTAATTGTAACTTTTGGAGTTTCTACCTAATATCAGGGGCAGACTGGCTGATAAAGGGTTGTCCCAGCAGGGATTGACCTTCGGGAGTGGAGGGGTCAATGTTAGTATATTTTCCAAAAGCCTCCAGAAGCCATCCGTAAAAGAGGGCTGGATTTTCTTTTTCTTCTTGTGTCACTCCTTTAACCCTTCCATAGTTAACTGACTTTCTGATACACTTTCTTATCCCTTCTAATACACATTGGATCATGTGCTTGCTGGCTTCTGTTCCCTCCCAGGAATCATAATTCCAACAGAGCTCCTGATTTGGGACTGCGACTCCACCCATAACAAAATGTTTGGGTTGGTCCCTGGCAAGCTGGTCAGCGTGCCCCTGGGCTGCTCCCCAATTCTCTGTTTCTCCTCAGGGGTACGGCAAGTAGATAGGACAACTTGGACATCCTTCCAAATTAAATCAAAGGCCAGAGTTAGGGCCTGAAACCCTTCAGCAAACTAGGGTCTTCAGCAAATCAGCCCAGTCTTTGTTTGCATTGGGCTGAATCAACTAAAGAGAAGGGCACATATATTCTGACTGTCCCTTTGCTATTTGCCACTTCCCTAAGAGGGGATACCCGATCCTGGGTGACAGGAAGCTCCACTGCGAGTTACCCCGGACGGACTAGTCTGTCTTTCTTGGGGTATCGGAGGGTATAGAGGGACATGGGGAGGTGGAGTTTGGGATCGGTCAGAGGGCTCTGGAGAGGTAGGTGACACCAGAGAAGTGGGTGGCTCTGAAGAAGTCGGGTACTGTCAGGAGTAGGGGAGCTCGGTTTCCCCCCTGACAGTTGGGGGAAGTTAGGAGGGGATCATCTAAAACGTCGGGAGGGTTTTCTGGTTCCCCAGGCTTTTGATTGCAAGAGCTGCATAGGGCGGGATTTTGGTAAAGGACCATGAAGGCTTGAACATAGGGAACCTCGGTCCACTTTCCTATCTTGCGGCAATAAAGATCCAATTGCAGAATGGTACTATAATTTACAGACCCATTTTCAGGCCATTTTTCTCCATCCCAGAGATGGAGAAAACCCGTCTTTTTTAAAACCCGTCTTAACCCGTCTATTTTAAAAAGTTTCTAGTTCTTAAAGGTTACACTCCAGAGGTGTTTCTTCTGGCTTGGGAGGGGATCCTCCCACGTTGGGTAACCTGCAACCGAGCACAGAAGAGCTGTCCTAGAAATGGAATTTGGTGTCCCAGAAACATCACAAGGAGGCGCTTGAAGGAGGTTCAGAGCATCCTCTGAATTTCCGTCAGTCTTATTGCTGATGGGGTTTGCAGCATCGTCTACTTCCCCATCGATTCCTAACCAGACATTTCCAGGCATCCTTGGTACCTTGTGCAGGGTGTCCCCCATGTGGCCAGGGGAGGACATTTGAACCAGTGCAGACGGTTGCCAGGATTCCCCTTAGGGAGGGATCTGTGGTCTATAGAGCTTATGCCCTGTGACAGGTCTTCCTATGCTGGGGTGTAGTCCTCGTGATTAAGCATCTACAAAGTTTATAATGCAGGCTTCTGTGTAGCAGTGTGTAGGCTGCCGAGGCCTGGAGTAGGGGGTCAGATAGGTGCAGAGAGGAGCCCGTGGAGAAATCAGAGGTGGGCGCTCTGGAAGATGGTACACATTCAAGACCCAAGGGGCCGGGAGGCAGAGAAATTCTCATAGTAGATTTTTGGACATTGAGTGAGATGTGAAAGACTAGACAACAGAAGAACCCCCAATCCATTACCCTATCTATCTGGGGGCTAAGATAAAATCATCAGGCACTTCCCAATTTTATCTGACAGAGGCAGCAGTGAGTTTGGCAGCAGCGGGGAGGGGACGCACTTTAGGAATGAGGTCCAGAAAATCCTTCCCTGAAACGGTGCAGAGATACAAAGTGAGAAAGAGATCTTGCTGTACGAGTGAGGTGGGAAAGAAAAGCATAGAGGGGGGTTCCATACGGGACAGGGAGAGAGATGGGGGGAGAGAGGGGGAGGGGGAGGCAGGGAGAGAGAGAGAGGGAGGGAGGGAGAGAGGGAAAGAGAGAGAGGGAGAGAGAGGGAGGGAGGGAGAGAAAGGGAGGGAGGGAGAGAGAGAGGGAGGGAGGGAGAAAGAGAGAGAGAGAGGGAGGGAGAGAGAGGGAGGGAGAGGGAAAGAGAGAGGGAGGGAGAGAGGGAGGGAGGGAGGGAAGGAGGGAGAGAGGGAGAGGGAGGGAGGGAGGGAGACAGGGAGAGAGAGAGGGAGAGAGGGAGGGAGAGAGAGGGAGGGAGGGAGAGAGGGAGAGGGAGGAGGGAGGGATGGAGGGAGAGGGAGGGAGGGAGAGAGTGGGAGGGAGGGATGGAGGGAGAGAGAGGGAGGGAGGGAGAGGGAGAGGGAGGGAGGGAGGGAGAGAGTGGGAGGGAGGGAGAGAGTGGGAGGGAGGGAGGGAGAGAGAGGGAGGGAGGGAGGGAAGGAGGGAGGGAGGGAGATGGGGAGAGGGAGGCGGGCACCCCTTGGACTCCTTCATGGTGAGAAATCACGTTTCCGCCAGGCCTGAGGGCAGCGGCAGCAGCCCCCCCAGTGTTAGCTGGACCTGCATGGCCTGGGGGACGTCCGCTGCCACCGCCGCCTGGGGGAGGCATAACACAGTGAGTGGACCGAGATTAGGCCCCGTGGGTCTTGAAAAGAAAGCGAAGCAGAGAGCGAGAGAAACAGGGCGAGAGCGAAAGTCAGGGGCCTCAAGCAGCAGCTGGGCCAAGCCCGCGGTTTACGTTGAATTCCCAGGTTTGGGCACCAAAAATGATCGCGGGTGGCCTCGGCCTGCAGTGGCTTGAAGCAGGATCTCGGTTCCCCGACCAGAGACTGAAGTCAGGCCGCGGCAGTGAGAACACCAAATCCCAGCCACTAGATCTCCAGGGCCAGTGGCTAGTTACAAGGCCCTGGGTTGTCTGCTTTGGAGAAAGGAATTTCAACAAAGAGAAGGAAGGTAGTGAAACAAGTAGTGTTTTTGAAGAGGAAAAGAAAGTACATGTGGATAGACACACATGGGAGGGCCCAGAGAAAGAGTCGCACCCTTGGGGTAGTTCAGATCACTTACATGGGGCAGTTCATCCAGGTTCCCTCTGGCCAGTCATCCTGCTTGCCTGGCTCTGAGTCCATATTTGGTCTAACTCAGGGCCCTCCCCTGCGTGCACGTGCATCTTTTAGCCAAGACGGATTCCAGTGCAGGGGTTTCTGGGAAGAAGAACATATTATGGTCTGACACCCCCTCCCTTCTCTGACCTCCGAGGAACCTTTCTGTTGCATGTGCAGTCGGGAAGGTGTCCTTGACCTCAAGAATGAGAAGTATGTGGTCTCTCTATCTTCTCTCCAAGTAGGACTCAGCTCCCCTTGCTCCTGCCGTTATCTTTATCCTGGCGTATCTGTCCACAGGGGAAGATTCCAGCTGCTCAGCCTGGGGCCCATCTATCTCGGCAAGAGTGGGCATCGGCAAGAGTGGGCATCCTTGTCTTGTTCTTGATCTTAGGGGAAATGCTTTCAGCTTTTCACCATTGAGAATGATGTTAGCTGTGGGTTTGTTATATATGGCCTTATTATGCTGAGGTAGCTTCCCTCTATGCCCACTTTATAGGGGATTTTTAAAAAAATTTTTTAAAATTTATCTTTGGCTGTATCAGGTCTCATTTGTGGCACATGGGATCTTCGTTGAGGCATGCATGTGGGATCTTTCGTTTCGGCATGTGGGCTCTTCCTTGCAGCTCGCAGGCACCAGGGCACATGGGCTCTGTAGTTTGCGGCACACAGCCTCTCTAATTGAGGCACGCGAGCTCAGTAGTTGTGGCATGCAGGCTTAGTTGCCAGATGGCATGTGGGATTTTAGTTCCCTGACCAGGGATCGAACCCGCGTCCTCTGCATTGTAAGGCAGATTCTCTACCACTGGACCACCAGGGAAGTCCCTGGGGATTTTTTAAAAAATATAAATTTATTTATTTTTGTTTTTGGCTGTGTTGGGTCTTCGTTGCTGTGAGCGAGCTTTCTCTAGTTGCAGTGAGCGGGGGCTACTCTTCGTTGTGTGCGGGCTTCTCATTGTTGTGACTTCTCTTATTGCAGAGCATGGGCTCTAGGCATGCCGGCTCAGTAGTTGTGGTTCACGGGCTCAGTAGTTGTGGCTCGCGGGCTCTAGAGTGCAGCCTCAGTAGTTGCGGTGCACGGGCTTAGTTGCTCTGCGGCATGTGGGATCTTCCCGGGCCAGCGCTCGAACCCATGTCCCCTGCATTGGCAGGCGGATTCTTAACCACTGCGCCACCAGGGAAGCCCTCTAGAGAGTTTTTATCATAAATGGATGTTGAATTTTGTCAAAACCTTGTTCTGCATTTATCGAGTTGATCATATGGTTTTTATTCTTTAGTTTTTTAATGTGGTGTATCACACTGATTGATTTGCAGATATTGAAGAATCCTTGCATCTCTGGGATAAATCCCACTTGATCGTGGTGTATGATCCTTTTAATGTATTATTGGATTCGGTTTGCTAGTATTTTGTTGAGGATTTTTGCGTCTATGTTCATCAGTGATATAGGCCTGTAATTTTTTTTTTTGTCATATCTTTGGTTTGGTGTCAGGGTGATGGTGACCTCATTGAATGAGTTTGGGAGTGTTCCTTCCTCTGCAATTTTTTGGAGGAGTTTCAGAAGGATAGGTGAATATCAAACATTCTCTGAATGTTTGATAGAATTCGCCTGTGAAGCCATCTGGTCCCGGACTTTTTGTCTGTTGGGAGTTTTTAAATCCCAGTTTCAATTTCAGTACTTGTGATTGGTCTGTTCATATTTTCTGTTTTTTCCTGGTTTGTAAATTGACTTTTGAAGTGCTCTCAAAAGCCTAACGTTTATTCTAACAGTGTTGCCATTCTTAGCATTTTTTTGTGCACCCACCCTATGCCCCTATGAGATATGTAATGAATATTTAACTCCTACGCAATATGAGATATAGTTATTATTTTCATCATTTTATAGATGAGAGAGAGAAGTGAGGCTTGGAAAAGGTAAGTGAACTCATCAAAGATTTCACATCTAGCGAATATTAGTAAAAATGTTCATTTATCATTCAGGCTTCAAAGATTATGGATAAAAAAGTGTGCCCCTGCTAATATGGAAGATATTTTTCTAAAACAGAAAAAAAAACTTTAAAAAGCACTATGGCCTTATGTAAGAGCATATGCTTCGTCCAAATGAGAGACAAATCCTTAAGAACGGATCCAGTTCCCTCTGAAGCTGAGGTGACTGGCCCCATTTCATCTTCAGATGTGGCAGCACCACCTAGTGGCAAAGAAAGACATAGCCCTAGTGAATGGTTTTCTTCTTTGGACAACTAACCCTGTTTTTGAGAGTGACAGATTAATCTGGGGCTTCCAGTTCAAAATAAAATGACCAAATATGTTTACCTCCTTTACCTGGAAAAATTTCTCAACAAATACTAAGAAGACAGAAAGAGGACAGAAGGTGATGACTGAACAGAACAGAGGAAGTTCAGGGCAATGGCCTGCGTGAGGGGATAACCGATAACCGAAGATGGCCCGAGAGGACCGGCACTTAGAGGCAGTCTGATCTGTGGAGAGGGCTGGAAAAGTGGGAAGGGGGTGCGAATTAATCTGTTCACCTGCTGCCCATGCTCAGGAGGTTTACACTCAAGAGGATTTGATCCGAAGGTGCTGATCTCAGGGACATCAGGCCCGCATAGACCAGGAGGATAAAGAGGCAGGAACTGAAGAAAAATCGGCGCCCTGAATGGTGGCTCGTCAGCCTCCTTCCCACATGCGACACCCGCATCCGTCCTGGAGAAACTGAAGAACGCTGGAGAAAAATACAGCCACAGAAGTCCCTCAGGGCGAAGGCTCTTTCCCTGCTGTCCTTTGTGATGGCAGTGTTGACCTGAAACAAATGCACAGCTATTTCTCCAGCAAAGATGGGTTTACTCAGGATCAACAGAGAATTGCTGTTCGGGGGCTGCAACCGTGATGAGCAGCATGTGAGTCTCCCACATGGCAAAGGAAGAAGAGCGCTTTAACCGGGGTGGGGGGGGAAGGAAGTTGGGAGGGTTATAGCAAACAGAGTCCATGGCTTTTCCTTAGCTGACTCCTTGCCAGGGAAGAAGAGGAATCTTTCTTCTTCCTATTGGGCTCTGCTGTGGTCATAGGGCCTGAGAGCTCCCCCTTCTGGTCTCCAGATTCTATTTAACTGAGGTTTCTGTTCATTAATTTTCTATACCAGCCTTTAACAAACCCAGCCCTACCTGTATGAGTCTCTCTAAAATATGAATGGATGGCCAGAAGTTATCACGCTTTCAAGGAAAAGCTCTGACGTGAAAAATGAAGACCAAAACCAGCAAATGGGGAAAAGAGACTGAGTGGAAACAGAAGATGCAGGAAGGGGACAAAAGCTACACTTAATAGTATCAGAAGAGAATGTTAAAAAAAAAAAAGAGAAAACAGAAAAAATAATTCTTTGCAGTTTATAAAAATGGTAACTGAAATAACAATTCATGATAATTTTTGAAGGCTGACGCTGAGGAAATTCCAGGAATGTTGAACATTAAGAAAAAAGGTAGGTAGAGATTGGAGACAAAAGAAAACTAGAAGTTGAGAACAAATCTTAAGTGGGGAAAATCTGTCTAACGGAATTTTCAGAAAGAGAGAAAAGAGGAAAGAGTGTTGTGCGATCCTTCAGTGATGTACCTAGGCAGGGCCCTTCCCATTTATTACGATGGGTACTTAGTAGGTCTGTCAATAAAGTTATGGGTTATCATTCTAGCAAATATTCTGGCGGAGCTTTCCATGTCAGCAGAAACAGAGCTTATTCTTTTTAAATGCTTCATAATACTCTGTTATCTAGAACTAACTAGCATATTTACCCATTTTTCCATTGGTGAGCATTTAGGTGTTTTTCTGTGTCTTGGCATTACAAACAGTGCTGCTATAAACACCCTGTAATCCTCGTTCTCCGCAGATGTTTGAGTGTTTCCCTTAGAAGTATACCTCAAGAAAAGATTTCTAGATCACAGAATATGAATATTTTTAAGTTAAAACCCAAAGGTTGCCCCTTCCTCATGACACCGATTTATGCTGTTACCAGCTGAGCTTGGGGTGCCGTCTCCCCATACCCAAGACTGGATGCTAATAACCTACTAAACTGTTTTCCAGCCTATTAGATTAAAAAATGACATCTCAGTATCTTAATTTGCATTTTCCTGACTGTTATCAAGGTTGAACAGTTTTATTTACTAATCATTTGTATTTCTTCTTCTGTGAACTGGCCATTTGCATCCTTTGAACATTTATATTATTTGTCTTTTTCTTACTGATTTATAGGAACTATTAATATATTCTGGACAGAGGCTTCTTAGAAGTTATCAATGTTTTATTCTAATCAGTTTTGTGTTTTAACTTTGTTAAAAGTCCCTGTTATAGGGCTTTCCTGGTGGCGCAGTGGTTGAGAGTCCGCCTGCCGATGCAGGGGACACGGCTTCGTGCCCTGGTCCGGGAAGATCCCACATGCCGCAGAGCGGCTGGGCCCGTGAGCCATGGCTGCGGAGCCTGCGCGTCCGGAGCCTGTGCTCCGCAAAGGGAGAGGCCACAGCAGTGAGAGGCCTGCGTACCGCAAAAAAAAAAAAAAAAGTCCCTGTTATAATGAGAGATCCCTGAAGGCAGGGAATTGGTGTTACTCATTTTTGTTGCCAAGCATCTGGCAGGACATACTAGGCACTCATTTTGTGAATGAAAACAGAGACATGACCTTGGCTTCATGACCGCTCTGAAAGAACATTTATAGGTGCTTGTAGCCAGAGCTCTCCTGGGTCTCGGTGACTTCTCAGATTGCGGGGCGGGGCGGGCGGGGTGTGGGGGTGGGGGAAGGACTGGCTTGGATTTAAGATGTTGAGTGGATCGCAGGAATGCCAGTGACATACACTCCCAATCGTTAAGAGTCATGAAGAACCATAATAGTGTATAGATCGTTGAGGGAGTATCCTCTGGTTATCTTCCTGAGCCTAAAACCAGGATGTAGTCAATAGATTAATGTAGTAAAAGGAGAGATGTGTGTGGTTGGACTAGCTTACAGAGATGCATATGTCTTTAGGACCAGAAAACTGTTAAAAAGTTTGATTTGACAATGGACTATGCCTTTTCATATTTTAACACCAGTGGCAAGAAAGTCTCAACCAAATGGGAGATAAACTAGTAAAAGATTGTGGTGAGGGTGGAAATTCACTACATATAGTCTTGAAGTGGTATTGTTTTAATAGACAGCATGAAGTTTGAGATTTGGTATTTATTCATATGTTAGTGTCAATTGTTACAATTTTTGGATCTTTGAAAACTCATGGGTGGAATTTTTAGATTTCTTTTTTTAAAATAGATCTTTATTGGAGTATAATTGCTTCACAAAACTGTGTCAGTTTCTGTTGTACAACAAAGTGAATCAGCCGTATGCATACATATATCCCCATATCCCGTCCCTCTTGAGCCTCCCTCCCGTCTTCCCTATCCCACCCCTCTGGGTCATCGCAAAGCACCGAGCTGATCTCCCTGTGCTATGCTGCTGCTTCCCATTAGCTATCTATTTTACGTTCGGTAGTGTATATATGTCCATGCTACTCTCACTTCGCCCCAGCTTCCCCCTCCCACCCTGTGTCCTTAGGTCGATTCTCTATGTCTGCATCTTTACTCCTGCCCTGCAACTAGGTTCATCAATGCCATTTTTTTTTTTTTTTAGATTCCATATATGTGCGTTAGAATACGGTATTTGTTTTTCTCTTTCTGACTTACTTCACTCTGTATGACAGACTCTAGGTCCATCCACCTCACTACAAATAACTCAATTTCGTTTCCTTTTATGGCTGAGTAATATTCCATTGTATATATGTACCACATCTTCTTTATCCATTCATCTGTCTGTGGACAGTTAGGTTGGTTCCATGTCCTGGCTATTGTAAATAGTGCTGCAGTGAACATTGTGGTACATGTCTCTTTTTGAATTACGGTTTTCTCAGGGTATATGCCCAGTAGTGGGATTGCTGGGTCATATGGTAGTTCTATTTTTAGTTTTTTAAAGAACCTCCATACTGTTCTCCATAGTGGTTGTATCAATTTACATTCCCACCAACAGTGCAGGAGGGTTCCCTTTTCACCACACCCTTTGCAGCATTTATTGTTTCTAGATTTTTTGATAATGACCATTCTGACCGGCGTGAGGTGATATCTCATTGTAGTTTTGATTTACATTTCTCTAATAATTAGTGATGTTGAGCATCTTTTCATGTGCCTCTTGGGCATCTGTATGTCTTCCTTAGTGAAATGTCTATTTAGGTCTTCCACCCATTTTTTAATTGGATTGTTTGTTTTTTTTGATACTGAGCTCCATGAGCTGTTTGTATATTTTGGAGATTAATCCTTTGTTGTTTCATTTGCAAATATTTTCTCCTATTCTGAGGTTGTCTTTTTGTCTCGTTCATGGTTTAATTTGCTGTGCAAAAGTTTTTAAGTTTAATTAAGTCCCATTTGTTTATTTTTGTTCTTATTTCCGTTACTCTAGGAGATGGGTCAAAAAAGATCTTGCTTTGTTTTTTGTCAAAGAGTGTTCTTCCTGTGTTTTCCTCTAAGGGTTTTATAGTGTCTGGTCTTACATTTAAGTCTTTAATCCATTTGCAGTTTATTTTTCTGCGTGCTGTTAGGGAGTGTTCTAATTTCATTCTTTTACATGTAGCTGTCCAGTTTTCCCAGCACCACTTCTTGAAGAGGCTCTTTTCTCCACTGTTTCTCCACTGTTCTTGCCTCCTTTGTCGTAAATTAGGTGCGCATATGTGCATGGATTTATCTCTGGGCGTTCTATCCTGTACCATTGATCTATATTTGTTTTTGTGTCAGTACCATACTGTCTTGATTACTGTAGCTTTGTGGTATAGTTTGAATTTGGGGAGACTGATTCCTCCAGCTCCATTTTTCTTTCTCAAGATTGCTTTGGCTATTCGGGGTCTTTTGTGTTTCCATACAAATTGTGAAATTTTTTGTTCTAGTTCTGTGAAAAATGCCATTTGTTGTTTGATAGGGATTGCGTTAATCTGTAGATTGCTTTGGGTAGTATAGTCATTTTCACAATGTTGATTCTTCCAATCCTAGAACATGGTGTATTTCTCCATCTGTTTATGTCATCTTTGATTTCTTTCATCAGCATTTTATAGTTTTCTGAGTACAAGTCTTTCACCTCCTTAGGCAGGGTTATTCCTAGATATTTTATTCTTTTTGTTGCGATGGTAAATGGGATTGTTTCCTTAATTTTTCTTTCTGATTTTTCGTTGTTGATGTATAGGAATGCCAGAGATTTCTGTGCATTAATTTTGTATCCTGCAACCTTACCAAATTCATTCTAGTAGTTTTCTGGTGGCATCTTTAGGGTTTTCTATGTATAGTATCATGTCATCCACAGACAGTGACAGTTTTACTTCTTCTTCTCCAATTTGTATTCCTTTTATTTCTTTCTCTTCTCTGATTGCCATGGTTAGGACTTTCAAAACTGTGTTGAATAAGCGTGGCAAGTGTGGACATCCTTGTCTTGTTCCTGATCTTAGTGAAAATGCTTTCAGTTTTTCACCATTGAGTATGATACTTGCTGTGGGTTTGTCATAAATAGCCTTTATTATGTTGAGGTAGATTCGCTCTGTGCCCATTTTCTGGAGAGTTTCTGTCATAAATTGTTGTTGAATTGTGTGAGAAGCTTTTTCTGCATCTATTGAGATGATCATATGGTTTTTATTCCTTAATTTGTTAATGTGGTGTATCACATTGATTGATTTGCTTATATTCAAGAATCCTTGCATCCCTGGGATAAATCACACTTGACCATGGTGTATGATACCTTTAATGGTTGTTGGATTCTGTTTGCTAGTATTTTGTTGAGGAGTTTTGCATCTATGTTCATCAGTGATATTGGTCCATAATTTTCTTTTATTGTGATATCTTTTTCTGGTTTTGGTATCAGGGTGATGGTGGCTTTGTAGAATGAATTTGGGAGTGTTTCACCCTCTGCAGTTTTTTGGAAGAGTTTGAGAAGAATCGGTGTTAGCTCTTCTCTAAATGTTTGATAGAATTCACCTGTGAAGCCCTCTGGTCCTGGACTTTTGTTTGTTGGAAGATTTTTGTTTTTTGGCGGTACACGGGCCTCTCACTGTTGTGGCCTCTCCCGTTGTGGAGCACAGGCTCACGGGCCCAGCCGCTCCGCAGCATGTGGGATCTTCCTGGACATGAACCTGTGTCCCCTGTATCGGCAGGCGGACTCTCAACTACTGTGCCACCAGGGAAGCCCCTGTTGGAAGATTTTTAATTATGGCTTCAATTTCATTACTTGTGATAGGTCTGTTTATATTTTCTAATTCTTCCTGGTTCAGTCTTGTAAAATTGTACCTTTCCAAGAATTTGTCCATTTCTTCGTGGTTGTCCATTTTATTGGCATATAGTTGTTTGTAGTAGTCTCTTATAACCCTTTGCATTTCTGCCATGTTGGTTCTGATTTCTCCTTTTTCATTTCTGACTTTATTGATTTGCATCCTCTCCCTTTTTTCTTGATGAGTCTGGCTAAGGGTTTATCAGTTTTGTTTATCTTCTCAAAGAACCAGCTTTTAGTTTTATTGATCTTTGCTATTTTCTTTGTTTTGCTATTTCTCTGTTTTCTTTGTTTCTATTTCATTTATTTCTGCTCTGATCTTTATGCTTTCTTTCGTTCTACTGACTTTGGGTTTTCTTTGTTCTTTTTTCTCTAGCTGTTTTAAGTGTAGGGTTAGATTGTTTGAGATTTTTCTTGTTTCTTGAGGTGAGATTGTATTGCTCTCAACTTCCCTCTTAGAACTGCTTTTGCTGCATCCCATAGGTTTTGGGTCGTTGTGTTTTCATTGTCATTTGTTTCTGTGTATTTTTTAATATCCTCTTTGATTTCTTCATTGATCTCTCGGTTATTTAGTAGCACACTGTTTAGCCTCCATGTTTTTGTGTTTTTTACAGTTTTTTTTCCTGTAGTTGATATCCAGTCTCATAGCGTTGTGGTCAGAAAAGATGCTTGGTATGATTTCAATTTTCTTAAATTTTCTGAGGCTTGATTTGTGACCCAAGATGTGATCTATCCTGGAGAATGTTCTGTGTGCACTTGAAAGTGTATTCTGCCACTTTTGAGTGGAATGTTCTATAAATATCAATTAAATCTATCTGTTCTGTTGTGTCATTTAAAGCTTATGTTTCCTTATTTATTTTCTGTTTGGATGATCTGTCCATTGGTGTAAGTGGCATGTTAAAGTCCCCTACTGTTGTGTTACTGTCGATTTCTCCTTTCATGGTTGTTAGCGTTTGCCTTACGTATTGAGGTGCTCCTGTGTTGGGTGCGTAAACATTTATAATTGTTATATCTTCTTCTTGGATTGATCCTGTGATCTTTATGTGGTGTCCCTCCTTATCTCCTGTAACAGTCTTTATTTTAAAGTCTATTTGATCGGATATGAGTATTGCTACTCCAGCTTTCTTTTGCTGTCCATTTTCATGGAATAACTTTTTCCATCCCTTCACCTTCATTCTGTATGTGTCCCTAGGTCTGAAGTGGGTCTCTTGTAGACAGCATATACATGGGTCTTGTTTTTATATCCATTCAGCCAGTCTGTGTCTTTTGGTTGGGGCATTTAATCCATTTACATTCAAGGTTATTATCGATATGTATGTTCCTGTTACCATTTTCTTAATTGTTTTGGGTTTATTTTTGTGGGTCTTTTTCTTCTCTTGTGTTTCCCACCTAGAGAAGTTTCTTTAGCATTTGTTGTAAAGCTGGTTTGGTGGTGCTGAATTTTCTTAGCTTTTGCTTGTCTGTAAAGGTTTTAATTTCTCTGTCGAATCTGAATGAGATCCTTGCTGGGTAGAGTTATCTTGGTTGTAGGTTTTTCTCTTTCATCACTTTAAGTATATCCTGCCACTCCTTTCTGGCTCGCAGAGTTTCCTCCGAAAAATCAGCTGATAACCTTATGGGGACTCCTTTGTATGTTATTTTTTATTTTTCCCTTGTTGCTTTTAATATTTTTTCTTTAAATTTAAATTTTGTTAGTTTGATTAAAATGTGTCTTGGCATGTTTCTCCTAGGGTTTATTCTGTATGGGACTCTCTATGCTCCCTGTACTTGGGTGACTATTTCCTTTCCCATGTTAGGGAAGTTTTCGACTCTAATCTCTTCAAATATTTTCTCAGACCCTTTCTTTTTCTCTTCTTCTTCTGGGACCCCTATAATTCGAATGCTGGTGCATTTAGTGTTGTCCCCGAGGTCTCTGAGATTGTCTTCAATTCTTTTCATTCTTTTTTACTCTGCTCCTTGGCAGTTATTTCCACCATTTCGTCTTCCAGCTCACTTATCGGTCTTCTGCTTCAGTTATTCTGTTATTGATTTCTTCTAGTGTATTTTTCATTGTAGGTATTGTGTTGTTCATCTCTGTTTGTTTGTTCTTTAGTTCTTCTAGATCTTTGTTAAACATTTCTTGTATTTTGTCAATCCGTGCCTCCATTCTATTTCCAAGATCCTGGATCATCTTTACTATCATTACTCTGAATTCCTTTTCAGGTAGACTGCCTATTTCCTCTTCATTTATTTGGTCTTATAAGTTTTTACCTTGCTCCTTCATCTGTGACATATTTGCTGTCTTATTTATTTATTTATTTGTGTCCCTGTCTTACTGGTTGTTTGGCCTGAGGCTTCCAACACTGGAGCCTGTTGGCTGTTGGGTAGAGCTGGGTCTTCGTGCTGAGATGAGGACCTCTGTGAGACCTCATTCCGATGAATATTCCCTGGGGTCTGAGGTCCTCTGTTAGTCCAGTGGTCACGGCACAGAGCTCCTACCACAGGAGCTTCGGCCCAACCCCTGGCTCATGAACCAAGATCCCACAAGCTGCATGGGGTGGCAATAAAAAAAAAAACAAAAACAGAGAACAATAACAAAGTAAAAAATAAAGTTAGACTAGGAAAATAACAGATACGTTAGAAAGAATATAAAAATAAAAATATAGATGAATCAACAACTGGAAGGTACAGCAGTACCACAATAGTAAAAAAAGAGGAGGAGGGAAAAGAGAAAAGAAAAGCGGGGTGGGGGTGGGGGGGGGAAAGGCCTTGGCTGTGGAGGGCAGGGCCTAAGCAAGGGTGTGGTTTGGGCAGTGGGTGGGGCCTATGCTCAGGACCCGCAGGGCTGGAAAAGGCCCTGGGGGCTGTGGGGGGTGGGGCTTAGGCTCAAGGAACAGAAGGGGCCCAGGCGTGGCCCCACCCCTGGTCTCAGAGGGCGGGGGACCTCACCTGGGAGCCCTGCAGGCTTCCTGGGCTCGAGTGGGCGGAACAAATGCTCTCCGCTCCTCTGCTGCTCCTCCGGTCCCGGAGGGCCCCTCCCACCTGCCTCTCCTGTTCTCCCCTCAGCCTCCCTCCTATGCCCCCAAGGACCCACATGGCCTGGAGGGGGCTTTGGAGAGCAGGGGACCGGCCTGGGAGCTCAGCAGGCTCCCTGTACCCGAGTGGGCGGGGCAGTCACCCTCTGCTCCTCCTGCCTACTTCTCCTGATCTCCTTGGCCTCAGGGGTGCCAATCCTGTCCGGCCTCCACTTCTCCCTCCTCTTCCCTGCACGTCCTGCTGGTTCACTTGGGGGTTCCCTCCCGTCTCCTTGGGCATCAGGGTCCCCCACCAGCAGCCAGCAGGTGCCCTAGTTGTGGGAAGACCCGCATCTTCCCACACCGCCATCTTGACTCCTCCCCCTAGATCTCTTAACTGAGAGTTATTTCTACAACTGAGGAAATGTGGCAGATGGAGCTTCCTGCTACATTGGATTTTTCCCCCAACTTTCTACTAATTTAGTATGAAGAGACCTCCAGCAAGCCTTTTCTACCTAAAAACATGTCCAAACAGTGATCAGAGCCCATATGGGGTTGGAAAACGGGAATGCTAGGAAGGAATGGGGAGGAAATTTTACTTGTTGCTTATTATATGTCTGTATTACTTAATTTTCTTATAGAAATGTGTTATATATGTGTAATTACATTAAAACAAGCCATCAAAACAATTATCTAAATCACCATGTGGTGAGCAGTCAGTCTAACCCTCGTTTTCTAGGTTTGGGCAATACTCTTCACTACATTTGCAAGTCTTTCTGGTAACCAGTGTGAGGCAGGGAAGGTGTGAGCCTTGATATTTACTAGCAAGTGCCCCTGATTCCTCCATCCCCCCACGGGACTGTGCAGGACAATAGGCTAGAATGAGACTTCGAAAAGCATGACATCTCAGAGTGGAGTTGATCTTCCTGGCCACCAGGTGACGCTTGTGTGTTTCTTCAGGGAAAGAGATTTGAGTAACAATCTAGACAGTAATTTTTAGAAGTTCAGGATATTTAACAAATCACCAGATTATCTCATGCAGAAACGGAGTATAGGTGTTTCTTGACACGTTTTTATAAACAGATCAGAAAATTTTACCTTGGTAAGAAATTCTCTTTTCTCCTCAATTAAGATGACACTCTGATTTCATTCTGAAGATCCCCATATCTAAATTCTAAAGTTATATTTAAGATTGTAGGCATTAGGTTAACAATCAAAAAGTGCATAGTGGGACTTCCCTGGTAGTGCAGTTGTTAAGACTCCACCTGCCAATGCAAGGGACACGGGTTAGAGCCCTGGTCCGGGAAGATCCCACATGCTGCGGAGAAACTAAGCCCATGTACAACTACTGAGCCTGTGCTCTAGAGCCCGTTGGCCACAACTACTGAAGCCTGCATGCCTAGAGCCCATGCTCCATAACAAGAGAAGCCACCGCAATGAGAAGCCCGCACACTGCAATGAAGAGTAGCCCCTGCTCACCACAACTAGAGAAAGCCCGTGCACAGCAATGAAGACCCAATGCAGCCAAAAATAAATAAAAAATGTGCATAGTGTATGCATATGCACCTCACTCCAAATTGTAGGTTGACCCCATGCAGGTAAAAAGTCAGACATATCTCAGACTTTACCTCCCCTGCAGGATGACTGAAAAACATTTGATTCCTTCCTAACTCTGGGTTACATTGCAAAACAATATTCTATCAATTTAATACATCATAATGACACAAAATTCAGGGCCAACCAATTCTTGGCTTTTCACAGCACTTGAGAGTGATTCCAGCACACTTAGCCTCACACCCTTTTTTAACCTCCCTAATGTGTGTCTGTGTCTTAAGACACATACACAAGTGTATGAATCATAATAGCAAAAAAACGAAAGAATTCACGTCTATCAACAGTAGAAAAAATTTAAAAATTGTGGTAAGCTCATAAAATGGAATACTATACAACAAGGAAAATGAATAAGATATAATAATATTGGTTGAAATAAGACAAGCACAAAATATATATCATGTGATTCCATTTATATAAATTAAAAAACAGGCAGAATTAATCAATGGTTTTAGAAGTCAAGGTAGTAGTTACATTTGGGGAGGAGGTGAGGGTAGTAATTTGGAAGGAGAATGAAGGGATTTCTGGGTACTAGTTGTGTTCTACTGCTTTACCCAGATATCTTCATTTTGTGATAGTTCATTAAAGCTGTACATTTATCCTTTGTACACTTCTCTTTCTGTTTTTATTTTATATTGGAGTGTAGTTGATTTACAATGTTGTATTAGTTTCAGGCGTACAGCTAAGTGATTCATTTATACATAAACATATATTCATTCTTTTTCAGATTCTTTTTCCATATAGGTTATTGCAGAGTATCGAGTAGAGTTCCCTGTGCTGTACAGTAGGTCCTTGTTGATTGTCTTATTTTATACATAGTAGTGTGTATATATGTTAATCGCAAATTCCTAATTTATTCCTACCCACCTCCAACCTTTCCCCTTTGGTAACCATAAATTTGTTTTTGAAGTCTATGAGTCTGTTTCTGTTTTGTAAGTTAATTTGTATCTTTTTTTTTTAGATTCCACATATAAGTGATGTCATGATATTTGTCTTTCTCCATCCATGTTGCTACAAGTGGCATTATTTCATTCTTCTTTATGGCTGAGAAATATCCCATTGTGTATATGTACCACATCTTCTTTATCCATTTCTCTGTTGATGGAAATTTAGGTTGCTTCCATGTCTTGGCTATTGTAAATAGTGCTGCAGTGGACACTTGGGTGCCTGTATCTTTTTAAAAAATTTTTTATTGGAGTATAGTTGATTTACACTGTTGTGTTAGTTTCAGGTGTACAGCAGAGTGAATCAGTTACACATATACGTATATCCACTATTTTTTAGATTCTTTTCCCATATAGGCCATTACAGAGTATTGAGTAGAGTTCCCTGTGCTATACAGTATGTCCTTATTATTTACCTGTTTTATATATAGTAGTGTTTATAGGTCAGTCTTAGTCTCCCAATTTATCCTTCTCCCCTTTTCCCCTGGTAACAATAAGTTTATTTTCTACATCTGTAACTTTATTTCTGTTTTGTAGATAAGTTCATTTGTACCCCCTTTTTTTTAGATTCCACATATAAGTGATATTGTGATATTTGTCTTTCTCTGACTTCACTCAGTATAACGATCTCTAGGTCCATCCATGTTGCTGCAAATGGCATTATTTTGTTCTTTTTTATGGCTGAGTAATATTCCATTGTATATATGGACCACATTTTCTTTATCCATTCCTCTGTTGATGGATGTTTACGTTGCTTCCATGTCCTGGCTATTGTAAATAGTGCTGCAATGAACATTGGGGTGCATGTATCTTTTTGAATTCTGGTTTTCTCCGAATATATGCCCAGGAGTGGGATTGCTGGATCATATGGTAGCTCTATTTTTAGTTATTTTAGGAACCTGCATACTGTTCTCCATAGTGGCTGTATCAATTTACATTCCCACCAACAGTGTAGGAGGGTTCCCTTTTCTCCACACCCTCTCCAGCATTTATTGTTTGTAGATTTTTTGATGAGGCCGTTCTGACTGGTGTGAGGTGATACCTCATTGTAGTTTTAATTTGCATTTCTCTAATAATTATTGATGTTGAGCATCTTTTCATGTGCTTTTTCATCATTTGCATGTCTTCTTTGGAGAAACGTCTATTGAGATCTGCCCAGTTTTTGACTGGGTCGTTTGTTTTTTTGATATTGAGCTGCATGAGCTGTTTGTATATTTTGGAGATTAATCCCTTGTCAGTTACTTCATTTGCAAATATTTTCTCCCACTCTAAGGGTTGTCTTTTCGTTTTGTTTATGGTTTTCTTTGCTGAGCAAAAGCTTTTAAGTTTAATTAGGTCCCATTTGTTTATTTTTATCTTCATTACTTGAGGAGGTGGATCCAAAAAGATACTGCTGAGATTTATGTTAAAGATTGTTCTTCCTGTGTTTTCTTCCAAGAGTTTTATAGTATCTGGACTTACATTTACGTCTTTAATCCATTTTGAGTTTATTTTTGTGTATGGTATTAGAGTATGTTCTAATTTCATTCTTTTACATGTAGCTGTCCAGTTTTCCCAGCACCACTTATTGAAGAGACTGTCTTTTCTCCATTGTGTAGTCTTGTTTCCTTTGTCGTAGATTAATTGACCATAGGTGTGTGGTTTTATTTCTGGGCTTTCTATCCTGTTTCATTCATCTATATTTCTGTTTTAGCCCAGTACCGTACTGTTTTGATTACTGTAGCTTTGTAGTATAATCTGAAGCCAGGGAATTGATTCCTCCAGCTCTGTTTTTCTTTCTCAGGATTGCTTTAGCTATTCGGGGCCTTTTGTGTTTCCATACAGATTGTAAAAATGTTTTGTTTTAATTCTGTGAAAAATGCCATTGGCAATTTGATAGGAATTGCATTGACTCTGTAGATAGCTTTGGGTAGTATAGTCATTTTGATAATATTGATTCTTCCAGTCCAATAACACGGTATATTTCTCCATCTGTTTGTCATCATTTATTTCTTTCATCAGTGTCTTATAGTCTTCTGAGTACAGGTATTTTGCCTCCTTAGGTACGTTTATTCCCAGGTATTTTATTCTTTTTGATGGGATGATAAATGTGATTGTTTCCTTAATTTCTCTTTCTGATCTTTTGTTGTGAGTGTATAGGAATGCAAGAGATTTCTGTGTATTAATTTTGTATCCTCCAGCTTTACTATAGCTCATCAATGAATTTGGTAGTTTTCTGGTAGCATTTTCAAGATTTTCTATGTATAGTATCGTGACCTGCGAACAGTGACAGTTTTACTTCTTCTTTTCCAATTTGGATTCCTTTTTTTTCTTTTTCTTCTCTGATTGCCATGGCTAGGTCTTCCAAAACTATGTTGAATAAAGTGGTGAGAGGGGACATCCTTGTCTCATTCCTGATCTTAGAGGAAATGCTTTCAGTTTTTCACAATTGAGAATGATGTTTGCTGTGGGTTTGTCGTATGTGGCCCTTATTATGTTGAGGTAGGTTCCCTCTGTGCCCACTTTCTGGAGAGTTTTTATTGTAAGTTGTTGTTGAATTTTGTCAGAAGCTTTTTCTGCATCTTTCGAGATGATCATGTGGTTTTTGTCTTTTGTTGATGTGGTGTATCACACTGATTGATTTGTGGATATTGAAGAATCCTTGCATCCCTGGGACAAATCTCACTTGATCATGGTGTATGATCCTTTTAATGTATTGTTGGATTTGGTTTGCTTGTATTGTGTCCCAGGTGTCTGTCCCAGCTGATCTCTCTGCTGGTGAGGGAGGCTTTCCCTGGGTATGGGAGTCTCATCTGTTCTTCAGCTCCCCACCAGGGGTGCAGGTCCTGTCCCATGCTGCCCGGTTGTGTGGGGATTTTTCTTGTCCTTTTAGGTTTCCAAGGTCTTTTGCTAGTGTTCAGCAGATGGTCTGTGAGAATTGTTCCATTTGTAGATGTAGTCTTTTTTTTTTTTTTTTTGTGGTACGCGGGCCTCTCACTGCTGTGGCCCCTCCCGTTGCGGAGCACAGGCTCCGGATGCGCAGGCTCAGCGGCCATGGCTCACAGGCCCAGCCGCTCCGCGGCATGTGGGATCCTCCCAAACCGGGGCACAAACCCACGTCTCCTGCATCGGCAGGCGGACTCTCAACCACTGCGCCACCAGGGAAGCCCTGTAGATGTATTCTTGATGTACTTGTGGGGAGAGGTGAACCCCATGTCCTCCTTTTCCACCATCTTGACTCTTCCCCCTGTTAAACATTTCTTGTGTCTTCTCTGTCTGTGCCTCCATTCTTTTTCTGAGACCTTGGATTTTCTTTACTGTCATTACTCTGAATTCTTTTTCAGGTAGATTGCCTATCTCCACTTCCTTTAATTGTTCTTCTGGGTTTTTATCTTGTTCCTTCACCTGGAACAAGACAGCAGATACTTTTCTGCTGTCTCATTTTGTCTGACTTTCCGTGTTTGTGGTCTCCTTTTCACAGGGTGCAGGATCATACTTCCTCTTGCTTCTGGTGTCTGCCCCCTTGTGGGTGAGGTTGGTCAAGGGCCTTGTGCAGGCTTCCTAGTGAAAGGGACTGGTGCCTGCCCACTGGTGGGTGGAGCTGGGCCTGTCCCTCTGGTGGGCAGGACCATGTCAAGGCCTGTATTTAGAGGTGGCTGTGAGCTCAGGAAGACTTCAGGCAGCCTGTCTGCTGATGGTGGGGCTGTTTTCTCTCCCTACCCCTGCTGGTTGTTTGGCCTGAGGTGTCCCAGCACTGGAGTCTGCAGGCTGTTGGGTGAGGCCAGGTCTCGGTGCCAAAATGGTGACCTCTGGGAGACCTCACACTGATCAGTGTTCCCTAGGGCCTGCACCACCAGTGTCCTTGCCTCCACAGTGAGTCATAGCGAACCCTCACCTCCCCAGGAGAGTCTCCAAGACCCACATGTAGATCTAGCCCAGGCTTCTGTGGAGTCACTGTTTTGTGCAGGGTCCCAGTACATGTGAAACCCTGTGTGTGCTCTCCAAGGGTGGAATCTGTTCCCCAGTCCCGTGGCGCCCCTGCATTCAAGCCTCGCCGGCCTTCAAAGTCAAGTGCTCTGGGGGCTCCTTCTCCCAATGCCAGACCCTCAGTCTGGGGAGCCTGATGTTCGGCTCAGAACTCTCACTCCTGTGGGAGAACTTCTGCCATATAATTATTTTCCAGTCTGTGGGTCGCCCACCTGGTGGGTATGGGATTTGTTTATATTGTGAAAGTGCTGCTCCTACCATTTTGTTGTGGCTTCTTCTTTGTCTTTGGATGTGAAATATCTTTTTTGGTAGGTTCCAGTCTTTTTTATCGATGTTTGTTCAGCAGTTAGTTTTGATTTTGGTGTTTTCGTGAGAGGAGGTGAGCTCAAGTCCTTCTGCGCCACCATCTTGTCCAGAATCCTGTACACTTTCCTATATGTGCGTTATACTTTGAATTTAAAAGTCTAAAATACATAGAGAATTTTTTCCTAATACCTATGAACCACCCAGAGATTTAAAATCAACAGGCATAAGATTTTAGTATTTATATGTTGTATACATAGTAAAAGTTCAACAAATAGCATATTGATTGATTTCATCTAATTAAAGCTATTTTGATATCAGACTGAATTTTTTTTTTCTGGCCATGGATATTTTGTTATAAACTTTTGAGTGCAGGAATAACATTGGTTAGGTCTAAAGTGAGGCAGCCTTTTGTGATCTGTCATGTATGAAAAAATCTGGTTGAAATGAGTGTTTGATAAGGGATACTTTCCATTGGATAAAGTCCTAGCTCTTTCTCGTGCCTTTGTGATTTGACACCCACCTACCACCTCAGCCTCATCTAGACCTACTTCTCCCCTTACCCACCTTCCTTCTGGCCACACCATAAGCAATACAGAATTCCCTGTGGTTCTCTGATCCCACGTTGATCAGTCTACCTGGACCACTGCCCACACCCATTTTTTTCGCCGGTCCAGTCCTAGTCTATATCAATTCTCCATTTAGTTTTCATTCTTCGTTGACTTCACAGTGGCCACGTACTCCCCAGTCAGCACAGCCTACCCTGGAACACTGATCATGCCCATAACACATTTGCAGACGTATCTGTCTTTCCTACCAAACTGTAAGTTTAAAAGGAGTCGATACAAGTATTCCAAATACCTCTAACGGTTCTGGGCACATGGTAGATGCTAATAAGTATTGTTGGAACCAAAGATCTAACTGTGAAAATAGTACTCTTATTCTCCACACACCAGGAAGCCACTGGGAGCATATGCCTCCCTTGCTTTAAACTCTCCAACAGCTTCCCAAACCAACTCACAGAAAATCCAGGATCCTTACTGTGGTCTATAAAATATTATGTAATCTGGTCCCTGCCTAATACTCTGTCCTTTGCTTCTGCTATTCTCTTTAATCCCTAAACTCTGGCCTCATTGGCCTCCTTTTTCATACCTGCACACACCAATCTCATCTCTCCTTAGGGTTTTGTACTTACTCCTTCCTCTGTCTGCAGTGGCGCCCTCACAGTGTCATCCTGGCTGCTGCGGTGGCGGCCCTGAAGGGCCTTCAGGAATGCTGTGCTAGGGCATCCGGACCTCTCTGGTCCAGCAGCAGCAGGGAGGCGGCCCCGCCCTGGCACCGCTACCCACACGAGGCACGACCTCTCATCTACTGCTCAGACGCTGGCTGGGCCGTGGGGGCCAAGGAGTCTGACTCTTAAGACTGAGCCAGCCGCTTCCCAGTGCAACGTTGCTAGAGGACCTCGTGACCAGGGGGAAGGAGGTCAAGATGGCGCAGCTGCTGGACCACGAGCCCCGGTAGCTCTCGCAGCCTGGACGGAGCAGGCAGGACTATGGACCCAAAGGCAGCTTTCAGAAACAGAAGCTAAGGACTGCTGGCTTCAGAGGCCCCCCCAGCTTCAGCCGGCCGGTGGTGCGGAGAACTGGCCTCTTCCCCATCTGGGAGGACTTCCGGCGCGTCTAGCAGTGGACGCTGGACCACTGCCACGAGTGGAGTTCAGCCGCAGACCCCACCGGGACCACGCCTGGCGTGGGGAGGGCTGGTGAGCCTCCTTGTCCTAGCCCCATCCAGCTTCCCCGTGGCCTTGGTGGAAGGTGCGACGGCCCCAGTAGTTCTGTACTGGGCCAGCAGGTGGAGGCGGCTGTCCCCTAACCCCGTTGGTCTCTGCTGGGCACCCAAGAGCCGCACGGACCTGGACCCGGGGCGGCACGCCCTCTGCCGCGGTCCCATGGGGCCGCGTGTGCGCCACCTTCAGGGAGCCATGGGCGTGTCTGTCCAGGCCAGAGGCTTCAAGGACTAGAGTAGGATCCAGGAAGCCTGCAGATCTCCCTCCTTCCCTCAAAGGAAGCCCAGGTCTTCAGAGAAGACCGTTCAGTATCCTCAGACCCTGGGATGTGAGCCTTGCCTGAGAGCTGGTTGTGATGGACTGTGTGCCGGATCAGTCCCCTTTGACCTGCCCTGTGGCCACTCTGGACTATTTAATCTAGTCTCTCCCCCGCAGTGTAGTGTTTGAAGCTTATTGAGGGCACAGACCTTACTTACATTATTCCACAAAGTCCCTTGTCGCTGTGAGAGCACCTGGCACAAAGTAGGCTCTTGCTCACAGGAAACATCCTGACACATCCTGTGAACGGGTGCAGGAAGGAAGAAATTGACACATGTCCTTTGAAGTGTGACGGGACCCAGGACTTCACCCCCTCCTCTTTTTTTTTTTTTTTTTTTTTTTTTGCGGTACGCGGGCCTCTCACTGTTGTGGCCTCTCCCGTTGCGGAGCACAGGCTCCGGACGCGCAGGCTCCGCGGCCATGGCTCACGGGCCCAGCCGCTCCGCGGCATGTGGGATCTTCCCGGACCGGGGCACGAACCCGTGTCCCCTGCATCGGCAGGCGGACTCTCAACCACTGCGCCACCAGGGAAGCCCCCCTCCCCTCTTTTAGTATAAAAGAAGCCTGAGTTCTACCTCCGGGAAGATGGTTCTTTGGGATGCTAGTCTGCTGTCTTCTCAGCCTTCGGACTTTCCAGATAAAGTTGGTATTCCTTGCCCAACAACAGTAAAAAGTGCTGTCTCACTTAGATCTAGATTTTCTAACCATCTGACATTCTTAACCTTCGTATATTGTCAACAATATGGTACAGAAGTAGCATAAGACTCTGTAAAATTAAGAATGAAAGTAACTTCATGAAATTTCTGTTTCCCCAGAGACCCCATTGATCTCTCAGTTTTAAAAATCAAACCAACTTAATAGTAACATGAAATCACTTGTTCATATTTATATCCAGATAGGCAGTCATTCTAGAGGTATTTATTGAGTAACTAGTACACATATGACGTGCTAGAATCATTCAGATGTGTTGGCTTGGGATGGGAGGAGGATTTAAAAAAATTTTTTATTGAAGTATAGTTGATTTACAGTGTTGTGTTAATTTCTGCTGTACAGCAAAGTGATTCAGTTATACATATATAGACATTTTTTTTAATATTCTTTTCTGTTATGGTTTATCATAGGATATTGAGTATAGTTCTCTGTGCTACACTGTAGGACCTTGTTGTTTATCCATACTATATATAAAACCTTACATCTGCTAACCCCAACTTCCCACTCCATCCCTCCCCCAACCCCCTCCCCTTTCACAGCCCAACCACCAGTCTGTTCTCTGTGTCCATGATTCTGTTTTGTAGATAGGTTCGTTTGTGTCATATTTTAGATTCCACATAAGTGATATCATATGGTCTTTTTTTTCTGACTGACTTCACTTAGTACGATAATTTCTAGTTTCATTCATGTTGCTGCAAATGGCATTATTTCATTCTTTTTTGTGGCTGAGTAGTATTCCATTGTATATATGTACCACATCTTCTTTATCCATTCATCTGTCGATGGACATTTAGGTTGTTTCCATGTCTTGGCTATTGTGAATAGTGCTGCTAAGAACATAGGGGTGCATGTATCTTTTGGGATTAGAGTTTTCTCTGGATATACACCCAGGAGTGGGATTGCTGGGTCATATGGTCGTTCTATTTTTGGTGTTCTCCATAGTGGCTGCACCAGCTTACATCCCCACCAACAGTGTCGTGTGCCCTTTTCTCCACATCGGGAGGATGATTTTCTTGTCTACAGTGTCTCATATTTGACAGTCTGAATGGGTTTGTGAATAGATGTTTCTGGAGTCAAGGCATAATTATTTTGAGTGTCATCTGTTGATTTGTCTTTTATTCCCTACCTTTCTTCATTATTGTCAACTTTACGTACAAATTTCCCAACTCCAGTTACTAGAATCAATTATATCTGAAAAAGGAAGTTTTCCACCAGTTTCAGACCCACTTCCACGTGGCCTTTGCGTCATAATCCTTGTCGTCAGCCTGAATTGAATGCTGTATTAGGTCCTGAGGTTGTGGTGTACCACACACCGAGTGGCTTTAAACAGTAGGAACCTATTCTTTACATACAAAACCAGCAGAGCCATCTTCAAAGTTCATGCTGGAGTGGAGTGTCTCCAACGGAGGGGGGCCCATGATAAGAGAGAAACCCCCTTATTTACCGGGCAAGTAAGCACTGAAAAATTATAAACTGCCGTGAGGCACAGGCAGCAGGAAAAGCATAAAACACCAACATAAAGAAAAAACCTCAGGCAAACTGTTGTGATTTTGTTAAATTAACATTTGTTAGGTAGAACCTTGGTATTGAGTCAAATGATGAGCCACAGTTTAACGAAGACTGAAAGGGAAATAGAGAAGATGATTATTCCTCAGAGGTCCTGGCGGAGGCCCGTGGCAGCCTCAAGCGGCCACATGGAGAGGTAAAGGCAGGATGCAGGCAGGGTGGGAGCAGCAGGACCTGGGGCGCCTGGCTTTATTAGGGTCCACAGGTGCAGTGCTTTGCGGGTCCCGGGTTAAGGCTGGATCAGTTAATTCAAACCATAAAGAGCAGGGTTTAAGTAAGCTCCAGGGGGCTCTCGTGCACAAGTGGAGAAAGCTAGGAGGCAGGAGAGACTGTTTATCAGCGGGGTGTTGGAGAAGTCACATCAGGAACCTGACTCTGAGGCTGCCATGGAGGGCACGCACCTGTGGGAGGGCTAGTGTCAGTTCAAGGCCCCCACTGGGCACTTGGCCGCACAAATTGATGCCCAGGCAGCAGTATTATGGAGTAATTTAGTGAACCCCTCAACACAAACCAATGCCCACCCTCCAAGATAGAGCAAAGAAAAATTACCTAAACTGAAACACGAAGAGCAAAGAAAGGGAAAATAGAGCATCAGAGAGCTATGAAAGAATATCAGATGGGCTAACATACATGTAATGGTAAAGAAGAAGAGAAAAAGAAAAATGTGTATTTGGAGATGCGTATGTGTGTATATGTGTATGTGCATCTGTGGCATAGTTTAATACATTTACAGTGAAATACCAAGTCCAAAACACTGAATAAATTCAACTATTATTTCATGCCGAGAGAGAACAGGGAAGTTATTTAAAAATTGGGGTGCCAGGGAAGAACCTAGATCACTTACCAAAGGAACAAAAGTCAGGTTTGCATTAGACTTTCAGCATCAACATACATGTGTGTACGTGCCTAGTATGGGGTCTGGTACTTAAGAGGAGCTCAGTCGAACGCCACTGCTCCACACCAAGAGACCTGGTTATTGCACATCTGTTTTTACTTGCCACTTAACATCCTGTCTTGGGCTTGGACATTTGAGTACGAGAGGTAATTCCTAAGTCTGGTAATTCCTAAGTCTGTTCTAACTCCACCGATGTGGAAATGTTCTTGGAACTAAAGGTATGTTTTTCTTTCACTCCTTGGCTTGCACAAGGAGTTCTTACAGCCTTTCACCTTGCCATTTTGTTTTCTTTGCTGTCCTTGCTTAAATGTGTTCTAGCATGTTCGGCTGTTCAGCAGTGATCTGTTCTGTATGTTGCTACGTCGTCATTTCTCTAGCTTCATATTCAATTTGTTGATGATAAGAAAATTCTTTTCAGGAATCTCATATACACTCCTCCTTCCCTCCTTTCCTTTTTTGGAAGAGTTGGTTGACTCTCTTGACTAATTCCAGTAATACTGGTTTACAATTAAATCAAGTGGATTAAGATTTGAAAGTCACTGAGTACACAGCAACAAAGGCATTTCAAAGAATACAGAAGGTATTATAAGCATGGGGTATATAAGCATATGAGATTTTCCCAATTTCAATGTTATATACCATTGTTCTGTTGTGGGTTTTTTTGTTTTAATTTGGGTCCCTGTGACTTGAAACATGGGGGATAAGAAGACGCCACAGTGTGAGCTTGGGTTGAAGATCATGAACATTTTAATGATCCTTGATACATAACTGCAATATTACTTTCTAAAAAGGTTGTTAGCAATTTACACTGCTCCCAAAAATATAGGGCTGAGCCCAGTTTGGCCATCTCACCATCTTGGTGAGGTGCTTAAAAATAAGTCCTAATGTTATCGCTGTAAAATGCATCCCTCCCCCAAGTGTAAAGCCTACTAAGTCAGGGAGTCACGTCAGTCACTTCCAGACCCTTCACATATCGACCTTCTTAGATGCCTTAGAACTTGGGTGGTGGTAAGGTTGAGCCAGACTGCCTGGCTTCGGTCAGTTCCACCACACATTAGCTGTGTAATCCTTTGACAAATTACTTAACTACTTAGTGTTCCCATTTCCTCATCCTTACAAGGACACTACCTACTTCACAAGACTTTTCTGAGGATTAAATGTGCGTGTTTACCACATTTTGAAATGAAGTCTGTAGGCTTTTTAATATCCTACTGTGACCTGCTCCCCCCTCCCCCAAAAAAAGTCCTTAAGGATACTTCTGAATTTTGGTGAACAGCCAAAGGCTATTTGGAGGCAGGTCTGTAAGAGAGCTCATTTATTAAGCCACGTCATAAATGTCCTATCTATAAAAAATGTTGGCATTTAAGTGTTGACTTAGGAAGAAAATTCATCTCATTGAGCCAGTCATTTCCCTGTGGATCGATGAGCCAGACAGTTGAGATATTGCTGTTTTGTCTGTCCTTGGTCATCTAAGTTTGCCTTATTGTCCTATTTAAATGGATCAACTTGGTACCTAAGAAAGCACCTAAATTATTTTATTACTCTTGAGCTAATTACGTGCATTATTTGTTTCTTCCCTACTCTTAAGAATCTTCTCTCAGATGAACGTTAAAACTTTGAATCTCTCCTCCACGTCTCGATATTTCCCTCCTACTCTGCCTCTACTGATTTCTGCGTTGTGTTCTGGAAAGGACTCAACGCTCTGCCTCATTCCTTCATCCTTTGTCTGAATTCATTCTTCTGTTTAACTCGTCTGCTTAGTTTATTTTATTTATTTATTTTTGCTTAGTTTATTTTTATGATTCATTCACTGACTCCAAAAACTTTTATTGAATGCTTCTGTGGTGCCAGGGACTGTCTGAGGAACATATTTTAGATCTCCAGATAATTTTTGGAATTGCACGTCCTCAAATCGAAGGGCACTGGATTTGTTGTATTGTTTAGAATGTTTTCCCTCAAACTTGTAGGAGTTGACTGTCTCCTCATCTTTGTCATGTGGGAGCTCTGTTCCTTCCTGTGGGTGCTGGTGTGGTTCTGGGTGGCCTGCCTCTGCTGACTGGTGAACGCTGGAACGCCTGCCGTGTGAGCGAAGTCAGCAGCCTACTGTCTGTGCGTGAGGGCCCTCCATCCCATGTGGCTAATGAAGGTTTCATGGTCTTTGGCCCAACGCCCTCATTTGGTGCTTTGGCCTGAGAACAGCTGCTGTTGCTGCCTGCTGCCCTGGCCAAGTGGGGAGAGGCCAAATGATCCAGCCGTGTCAAATACAGCCTCCCCAGGGAACCTGCCCAAGTTTTCCAAGACCCTCTACCAGTCTGGGGCTCTCCTGCAGTCCTCCATTTCTGTAAAGCTATGCTCTCCTCTGGTCTTCTATATTAGATCCCGTTTCCATATCTCAAAAATTCCTCAAAAAGCATTGACTTTAGTTTTGCAAAGCCATTAGATTTCATTTTCTTTACTGTCATTGTTTTGAACTTGGGGAGGAAGGTAAGACGAGGTATTTGCTCAGTCTGACCATCTTTATTCAACTTCCCTTCTTAACTGGCATTTATTTCAACCCTGTTCAGTGGTCACCCTGTGTCTTGGAGATTGAATCTGTCTAAACTGCTAGACACTGATCTTGATCCTCAGGAGAGGGTTTATGTATTTAATTCAAATATCCCCCATACATGCTATAAGCAGAGCACAAGGAAAGTGCTATGGATTCAGGGTTTTAGCTGAGTGAAGGCATTCAAGTTGACCTCGAGAAACAGGAAGAACTGGACATGTAGACAGGTGTATAAGAAAAGAAGACCAACAACCAGCCACCTTGGCTTGAAATATGGAATTCATGACAGAACTTAGTCACTTAAAGTGTTAAGGGAAAAAAAAAGTCAGATTCTTCCCCCCCCCTTCTTTTTCTGATAATTTGGATGGAAAGTGCAGTAGGAAAAAGATTTCCAGAGATTAAAAAAAAAAATCTATAGACAGAATAACTATCAGAGATCATTTACCACAAAACTAGGGTCAAATGATAAAACCCATGAATTTCCATTAGTGTGTGTGTGTATATATAGAGAGACCATTTAATGCTGCTTTGTGCGTGTGTATGTGTGGACACACGCAAGTACATACCACGGATGTCGATTCAGCACCAGGTAACTCCTGCTGCCGTCTGATACATATTTTGAGAACTATACAGAACTGTATAGGTAAACTCTTCATTTATACCACCCAGACACTATTTAAGCTATTTAACAGGCACTTGATAGTTTTTTATTACAAGAAAGTTCAATCTAACACTGCAGACACTATTGATAAGGTACTTTTGGGGAATGGCCCATTCTTTGTAGAACTATTCACGATTCGTGACTAGCATAATTGTGAGGGCAAATGGTGGCTCTCTATCTAGGCAGTGATTTCTGCCTTTTTAATTAAAACATTCAATATTAAATCCTAGCTGGGAAATCAGGGACTGAAAGAATCGAGGCTGTTTAGCCAAGAGGTGTCCCCAATGGGGGTAACTAAGAGCCTTATCTTTATCCTAAAAGGGACATGGATTTTTCAGAGGTTGAAAAATGTGCCTTAGAGCAGGGGTCCCAAACTTTTGGGCCCCAGGGACCAGTTTCGTGGATGACACTTTTTCCACGGACCGGGGTGGGGTGGGGGGTAGTTCAGGCGGTAACGCGAGTGATGGGGAGCGGCAGATGCAGCTTCGCTCGCCTGCAGCTCACCTCCTGCTGTGCGGCCCGGTCCCTAACAGGCCACGGACTGGTACCAGTCCGGGGGTTGGGGGACCCCTGCTTTAGAGGATGGTTCTAGGCCTAAACTTTCCTTAAGACACTTCATTGTTTGGTCAAAAGATGACCAAAAAAAAAAAAAAAGTATTTTGAAAGCTATAGCTTACATCTCACAGCACAAAACAGTAGGCAAAACTCATCTGTTCTCTACTCTGTGTAGCTTGATTCCTCCGCTGATCTTTTTTTGACATTAACCTAATCATTAAGGAAAAAAAGTATTATGAATTTAGCTTTTATTCAAAATTAAATAAGCAAAAGCAAAATTTTTAAGAAACTTTTACAAATTACTTACATAAAAGAAAGTTAAGAGGGACAGTCACAAGTCTGCAACAAATAATTACAAAAGTATCTAGGGCAGCATGAATACAGACCATGTCACAGCATGGTGATCTAACTGTGATATGAATAAGGCATAACTAACATTTGCACCAAGACGAGAATTAAAAAAAAAAAACCAACATACTTTAAAAGCTTAGTTCTACATTAAGCTTCTTCTCTTCCCTTAGATCCTTAATGGGTTTATACTATGTAGTTTTTTTAAACAAACATATGTCAAACTATAAATTACATAGATGGGCAGTTAATGTGAAAAGCCCCCCTAAAATGTACAAACTAACTGGTACTGAACTGAGTTCTCCATTTACCTTTATGTACAGTTAAGTGTAAACCATATTTTCACAGTTTTAAGTGTTTTATGAATAGATGCACAGTACCAAGTCAGGTTTGCAATTGTTCCTGAAAACTGGCTCTAGGTTCTGCATCCGATGCCTGTTGGCTATTGGGATGCAAGTATTTACATAAATAAGAAACTGTGTCCTAGTCAATGGTCAAGACAGTTCAGCAAGAGCGGTATTTCCGACAAAAAGTGATACTCAATACCATAGCTTACGTACTTGTGCAAATTAAGCATCAGGACAGAGAAATCTGAGGCAAATTCAATTTGCAAAAACTTGTATCGCTACTGTTGTAAACTTGGGCAATAAATGACCCTCGGCAAGTTCTGCTCTCTATGGCTTTTTTTTTTCTTTTAAAATTTTAAAGCCAGAGAAAATGCACCCATACTACCCACACGGGCGCGCATGCGCGCGCGCGCGCACACACACACACACACACACACACACACGCACCCACACACAGAGTTCTCATTTCATTTAGAGTATGGTACATAGTGCAACTTCATCACAATGTAGAGGTTTAACACACATTTAGTGTGTGTTTTTCTGTGCAAGTTCTTAGTGGTCTAAATCCTAGTTGAAGGTATCTGTTTGCAGAACCACATGATTCAGGAGGTTGAAGGAAAAAGAAAAAAAAAAAGAACAGTTTCATTACATTTCTCAAACCAGCACTGGATGTGCAAAGGCAGCGGACAATCTGGCCATCACCACAGCCAGATTAGGGTAATTTTAGAGGAAGATCCAAGCAGTTGGTTACTTAGATTGGTCTCTAGAAAAATAAGTCAGTATATGCTGTATCTTTGTCAACCGTTCTTTCAAAGACTTCATTGACAAAACCGACAGCTGATAGCGGGGGTCGACGGGAAGGACGGCAAGAAGCCACCAACACCAGGCGGGTCCATTAGGGATTGCCTAAAAAAGAATCCACATTGTATAGTGTTAATAAAACAAATATTTATGTAATTACAGCAGTAAAAATCCACCACCAAGCTAATCTGTATTGAGCACTTTATGGTGTCAGATTCTTTTACTAACTTAAAAAAATTTTAATTGAAGTATAGTTGACTTACAATACTGTTGGTTTTAGGCGTGCAACAGTGATTTAGTATTTTTATAGATTATCCTCCATATAAAGTTATTATAAAATGTTGACTATATTCCCTGTGCTGCACTTTACATCCTTGTAACTTACCTATTTTATACCTAGTAGTTTGTACCTCTTAATCCCCTTTACCCCTCCTCCTCCTTCACTTCCCTCTGGTAACTACCATTTGTTTTCTGTATCTGTGAGTCTGTTTCGGTTTTGTTATGTTTGTTCATTTGTTTTATTTTTTTATACTCCACATAGAAGTGAAAACATACAGTATTTGTCTTTCTGACTTATTTCACTTAGTATGATAATCTCCAGGTCCATCCATGTTGTCAAAAATGGCAAAATTTCATTCTTTTTTACGGCTGAGTAACATTCCATTGTAGACACACACACACACACACACACACACACACACACACACACACACACACACACACACACACACACACACACACACACACCCACATCTCTATTCATTCTTCTGTTGATGGGCTTAGGTTGTTTCCATATCTTGGCAATTGCAAATAATGCTGCTGTGAACACTGGGTGCATGTATCTTTTCAAATTAGTGTTTTCATTTTCCTTGGATATATACTCAGGAGTAGCATTGCTGGATCTCATGGTAGTACAATTTTTAATTTTTTTGAGGAACCTCCATACTGTTTCCACAGTGGCTGCACCAATTTACATTCCCACCAACAGTGCATGAGTGTTTCCTTTTCTCTCCACATCCTCACTAATACTTGTCTTCCTGACAGTATCCATTCTGACAGGTATGAGGTGATATCACAACATCACTAATCATCAGGGAAAGCAAATCAAAACCACAGTGAGCTATCATCTCACACCTGTCAGAATGGCTATCTCAAATCCTTTATCAATCATGTAAGGAGGGCACTATTATGCCCATATAAAATGGGGAAACTGAAGCTTAATTAAATATAATGCAAATTGTCCAAGATATCTCAGCTCCTATGTGGCAGAGCTAAGATTCAAATAATCCAGACCTGCCTCATAGCCAGCACTCTTTCCTCTTCACTGACCTAAACAGGGTATCTCAATCTCAGGCTACTGGCTTCTGGGGCTGGACAGTTCTGTGTTATGGGGACTGTCCTGTGCATTGTAGCATGTTTAGCACATCTCTGACCTCTGTCTACTAGCTGCCAGTAGCACCTCCCCCAGTTCTGATGGTCAAAATCGTCTCCAGATATTGCCAAATGTCCCACGGGGCAAAACTGTCCCCAGTTGAGAACTGCTTTCTTAAAATATATATTTAAAACACTAAGGGACCTCCCTGGTGGTCCGGTGGTCCAGTGGTTAAGGCTCTGCGCTTCCAATGCAGGGGGCATGGGTTCGATCCCTGGTCAGGTAACTAAGATCCCGCATGCCACACGGCATGGCCAAAAAAAATAAATAAATAAAATATTAAAACAAGTTAAGTGATATTTTTAAATGTCTTCAAAGAATTGTGGAATTCTAGGAAGGATATAAGAAAAGTCTCAGCTTCCAGTTTCATTTGAGAAATAAACATATCTCCAGCAAAGAACTTCATCTGATGTTGCAAGGGCTGACTACTGGCTATGGAACGAATTAGGAATTTATATACAAGAATGTTTAAGCCACCTTTACTACACACTGAATTGCTTTTTACTGAACCTAAAACATGAAGTTTCAGAATGACAAAAGGAGCTGTGACATGAGTTGATATCAATAAGCTCCTCCTAGAATCAAACTGGACTTATCTGTGTCCTGCCTGTTGTCAACTCAGCATCACAGCCACCTTCCGTAGAGACATCAGAAACTACATTTCCCAGGATCCCCTCCCCCCATGTGAGGGGGTGGTTCCAGGTTAAACATGACCAATGAGAGGCACTCTTTCAAGATTTGGAAGTTGGGAGAGGAAGCTATTGTTCTCTGGAGGCTGTTGCCAAGTGTGGGCAGATGTGAGATTTGCAGAAGCCTTCCAGAGCATTCGTGAAAACCACCTGCTCCACTACTGCAAACTGAGATACTGGTGGGGACTGCCCTGGGATTCCTAAGGATGACAGCAGCTTCCCCTCAAGTCCTGAGCCCGTGCTCCACTGTGTCAGGAAGAGAGTTCCTGAGCTCCGCTGACGATGGCCTGATCTGATCCTCCCTCCTCCAGCTCTCCCAATGGGGGTGTCAACTTTAATTCCGACAATAAACCCTTCACTCCTGGGATATATAGAGTGGCTGCTTTTGTTTTCCTGACTGAATCCTGACTCATACAGTATGACTAACTGAAAGCAGTGGAAGAGGACTGCATAATAAAAGTGAGGGTGGTGGAGGTGATTGGAAAGTAATGTTGAAATTTTCTACAAGTTGGTTTGTTAACATTTAAAATGTACTTATTCAATTCTGTGCTCATCAAAAGCTGTTTCTATCAAGTTCAATCAGATTCAGGTAGCCAGGATAAAACAAACACGTGGCAACTGATATATGCTGGACACAGAATGAGAACTCAGTTTGGAGATGATGTGATGTTGAAATTTCAAGTTCAGCTGAAGGATTCAATTGAGATTCAGACAGATGTAGGCCGACCTTTGAAAACTGGAATGAGAGACAGTGTCCATCACAGGGGCCCTCTGTCCATCTGATATTCATTTACAGCCATTCCTTTATGTAATCTATTCCCATCTAACCACAAACATTGTATCCAACTCAATTCAACAATGCTTATGCCTAATGCTTTGGTGGGTCTTTTTCCAGATTTTCCAGGATAGGAACTCTTCTTTATGCCTCTTGCAGTGCTCTGCTTGACCAGAAAGCACCTGCTGTATGCTAATTAGATTAAACTTAAATGTAAACCCTAAATTCCAGATCAAGACCATAAGAACGATAGTTTCATGAGGAGTGAAATATAAAACATGAAGAGATAAAAATGAATTAAAGTGGCAGGGTAAAAAGCTGGGGATAACAGAAAAGGTGACAAGATTTTTTAAAAGTATAGAAAATGATACATCTCTCAACTCTCAAAGAATAACAGCAAAGCCAAAGAGGCTCGAAGACGTAGCTGTCTTATGGGCACAATTTACTAGATGGTACCATGTCCCCTTTTTTTAATTGAAGTATAGTTGATTTACAATGTTGTGTTGTGTTAATTTCTGCTGTAAAGCAAAGTGACTCAATTATACACATATATACATTCTTTTTTTATATTCTTCTCCATTATGGTTTATCCCAAGAGATTGGATATAGTTCCCTGTGCTATACAGTAGGACCTTGTTGTTTATCAATTCTAAATGTAATAGTTTGCATCTACCAACCCCAAACTCCCAGTCCATCCCTCTCCCTCCCCACCTCCCCCTTGGCAACAATGAGTCTGTTCTCTGCTAGTCCATTTCTGTTTTGTAGATAGGTTCAGGTTCATGATAGGTTCATTTGTGCCATATTTTAGATTCCACATATAAGTGATATCATATAGTATTTATCTTTCTCTTTCTGATTTACTTCATTTAGTATGATAATCTCTAGTTGCATTCATGTTGCTGCAAATAGCATTATTTTGTCCTGGCTGAGTAGTATTTCATTGTATATATATATGTACACACCTTTTTTATCCATTCTTCTATCGATGGACATTTAGGTTGTTTCCATGTCTTGTGACGTGTGCTATTGTGAATAGTGCTGCTATGAACACAGGGGTGCATGTATCTTTTTGAATTATAGTTTTGTCTGGATATGTGCCCAGGAGTGGGATTGCTGGATTATATGGCAACTCTACTTTTAGCTTTTTGAGGAACCTCCATACTGTTTTCCAGTGGCCACACCAACTTACATTCCCACCTTCAGTGTAGGAGAGTTCCCTTTTCTCCACACCCTCTCTAGCATTTGTTATCTGGGGGCTTTTATTTTTATTTTTTTTTTAACATCTTTATTGGGGTACAATTGCTTTACAATGGTGTGTTAGTTTCTGCTTTATAACAAAGTGAATCAGTTATACATATACATATGTTCCCATATCTCTTCCCTCTTGCGTCTCCCTCCCTTTTTTTTTTTTAAAAAAAAAAAACATTATTTATTTGGCTGCATGGGGTCTTAGTTGCGGCATGTGGGACCTTCACTGCAGCATGTGGGATCTTTCATTGTGGTGCGTGGGCTTCTCTCTAGTTATGGCGTGCGGGTTCAGGACTTGTGGTGCACGGGCTCAGCAGTTGCAGCACACAGGCTCTCTAGTTGTGGGGCGTGGGCTCTAGAGCACATGGGCTTAGTTGCCCCGTGGCATGTGGGATTTTAGTTCCCCTACAAGGGATCGAACCTGTGTGTCCCCTGCATTGGAAAGCAGATTCTTAACCACTGGCAGAGCAGAGCCCTGTGGCCTTTATAATAGTGGCCATTCTGACCTGTGTGAGGTAGTACCCCGTTGTAGTTTTGATTTGCATTTTTCTGTTAGCTATGTTGAACATCTTTTCATGTGCCTATTAGTCATCTGTATTTCTTCTTTGGAGAAATGTTTATTTAGGTCTTCTGCCCATTTTTTGATTGGGTTGTTTGTTTTTTTGTTATTGAGTTGTATGAGCTGCTTACATATTTTGGAAGTTAGCCTGTGTCAGTCACATTATTTGCAAATATTTTCTCTAATTCTGTAGTTTGTCTTTTCGTTTTGTTTATGGTTTCCTTTGCTGTGCAAAAGCTTGTAAGTTTGATTAGGTCCTGTTTATTTTTGCTTTTGTTTCTATTGCCTTGGGAGGCTGACCTAAGAAAACACTGGTACAAATTGTGTTAGGGAATGTTTTGCCTATGCTCTTTTAGGAGTTTTATGGTGTTGTCTTAAGTCTTTAAGCCATTTTCAGTTTATTTTTGTGCACACTGTGAGGGTGTGTTCTAACTTCACTGATTTACACACAGCTGTACAACTTTCCCAGCACCCCTTGCTGAAGAGACTATCTTTTTCCCATTTTATATTCTTGCCTCCTTTATTGAAGATGAATTGACTGTAGGTGTATGGGTTTATTTCTTTATTCTGTTCCATTGATCTGTATGTCTGTTTCTGTACCAATACCACACTGTTTTGATGACTGTAGCTTTGTAGTATTGTCTAAAGTCTGGGAGAGTTATGCCTCCTGCTTTGTTTTTTTTCCTCAGGATTGCTCTGGCAATTCTGAGTCTTTTATGGTTCTATATAAATTTTTGGATTATTCTAGTTCTGTGAAAAATTTCATGGGTGATTTGATAGGGATCACATTAAATCTGTAGATTGCTTTAGGTAATATTGCCATTTTAACAATATTAATCCTTCCAATCCAAGAGTATGGGATATCTTTCCATTTCTTTGAATTCTCTTTAGTCCTTTATTTTTTGGTGCAATTTTAAAAGGTATTGATTTTTACATTCCCTTTCTGATATTTCATTGTTAGTGTAAAGAAATGTAACCGAGTTCTGCATGTTAATTGTGTATCCTGCTACTTTGCTGAATTCATTTATTTGATCTAGTAACTTTTGTGTGGAGTCTTTAGGGTTTTTTATATATAGTATCAGGTCATCTGCATAGAGTGACTATTTTACCTCTTCCTTTCCAATTTGGATACCTTTTATTTCTTGTCTGATTGCTGTGGCTAGGACTTCCAATACTATGTTGAATAGAAGAGGTGAGAGCAGGCATCCTTGTCTTGTTCCAGATTTTAGCAGGAAGGCTTTCAGCTTTTCACCATTTAGTATTATACTGGCTGTGGGTTTGTCATAAATAGCTTTTATTATATGGAGATATGTTCCCTCTATACCCACTTTGGTAAGAGTTTTTATCATGAATGGATGGTGAATATTGTCAAATGCTTTTCTGCATCTATTGAGATGATCATGTGGTTTTTGTCTTTTCTTGATGTGGTGTATCACATTGATTTGCATATGTTGAACCATCCTTGTGAACTTGGGATGACTCCCCCTTGGTTGTGGTGTATGATCTTTTTTATGTGTTGCTGGATTCAGTTTGCTTTTTTTTTTTTTTTTTTTTTGCGGTATGCGGGCCTCTCACTGTTGTGGCCTCTCCCGTTGTGGAGCACAGGCTCCGGACACGCAGGCTCAGCGGCCATGGCTCATGGGCCTAGCCGCTCCGCGGCATGTGGGATCTTCCCAGACCGGGGAACGAACCCGTGTCCCCTGCATCGGCAGGCAGACTCTCAACCACTGTGCCACCAGGGAAGCCCAGTTTGCTAATATTTTGTTGAGAATTTTTGCATCTATATTCATCAAAGATACAGGCCTGTAATTTTTTTTTTTTTTTTTTTTTTTGGTTGTGTCTTTATCTGGTTTGGTATCAGGGTGACAGTGGCTTCAGAGAATGTCCTTGGGAGTATTCCCCCCTCCTCAGTCTTTGGAAGAGTTTGAGAATTGGTATAAGTTCTTCTTTGGATGTTTGGTAGAATTCACCTGTGAAGCCATCTGGCCCTGGACTTTTCTTTGTAGGGAGTTTCTTTGTCTGTTTGTTTGGTTTTTTTAAATTACAGATTCTATTTCACTCCTGGTGATCAGTCTGTTCAAATTATCTACTTCTTCTTGATTCAGTTTTGGTGGGTTGTATGTAGAAACTTGTCCATTTCATCTAGGTTGTCAAATTTGTCAAAGTTGTTGGCATATTAGTTGAGATTTCTTTTTCATTTCTTATCTTATTTGGGTTCTCTTTTCTTGGTGAGCCTGGCCAGAGGTTTGAAAATCTTGTTTATCCTTTCAAAGAACCAGCTATTGGTTTTATTTTTTTTCTATATTTTTTAACCTCTATTTTATTTCCTCCCTGATCTTTATTATCTCCTTCCTTCTGCTGGCTTTAGGTTTTGTTCTCCTAATTCTTTTAGGTGATAGGTTGTTTATTTGAGATTTTTCTTGTTTTTTGAGGAAGGCCTGTATTGCTGTTAACTTTGTTCTAAGAACTGCTTTTGCTGCATCCCATAGATTTTGTATGGCTGTGTTTTCATTGTCTCAAGGTATTTTTAAATTTAATTTTTGATTTCCTTGTTGACCCATTGGTTTTTTTAGTAGCATGTTGTTTAGCAGTCTCCATGTAATTGTTTCTCATTTCTTTTCCTGTGGCTGATTTCTAGTTTCATGCTGTTGTGGTCAGAGAAAATGCTTGAAATAATTTCTATACTCTTAAATTTTTTAAGGTTAGTTTTGTGCTCTAGTATGTGCACTTGAAAAGAATGTGTATTCCGGGTTTTTTTGGATATAACGTCCTGAAAATATCAATTAAGTCTCACTGTTGTATCATTTAGGATCTCTGTGCCTTATTGATTTTCTGTCTAGAAGATGTGTCCATGTATTGTGAGTGGGGTGTTAAAAGTCTCCTACTATTATTGTATTCCTATCAATTTCTCCCTTTATCTGTTAGTATTTGCTTTATGTATTTAGGTGCACATATGCTGACGAGTGCATAATCCTTTTCTTATATTGATCCTTTTATCATTATATAGTGTCCTTCTTTGCCTTTTTTTATGGCCTTCGTTTCAAAGTCTATTTTGTCTGATACGAGTATTGCAACTGCTGCTTTCTTGTCATTTCCATTTGTATGAAATACCTTTTTTTCCATCCCCTCACTTTCAGTCTATGTGTGTCCTTTGCCCTAAGGTGGCTCTCTTGTAGGCAGCATATTATAGACTCTTGTTTTTTAATCTAATCTGAAACTCTGTCTTTTGATCGGAACATTCAGTCTATTGACATTTAAGGTAATTACTGATACATGTGTATTTATTGCCATTTTAAACCTTGCTTCCAGTTGATTCTTTGATCCTTTTTTTTCTTTTTGTGGTTTGATGATTTCATTTTATGCTTGTGTTCTCTTTTTGGGTTTTGTGAATCTATTGTATGCTTTTGATATGTGGTTGCCCTGTTTTTCAAGTATGTTAACCCCTTCCTATATGTGCTTGCTTTAGACTGATAGTCATGTAGGCTCAAACACATTCTTAAAGAATCTACATTTTCTTACTTTCCTTCTTTACATTTTATGGGTTTTTTTTTTTTCCGCGGTATGTGGGCCTCTCACTGTTGTGGCCTCTCCCGTTGTGGAGCACAGGCTCCGGACGCACAGGCTCAGCGGCCATGGCTCACGGGCCCAGCCGCTCCGCGGCATGTGGGATCTTCCCGGACCGGGGCACGAACCTGTGTCCCCTGCATCGACAGGTGGACTCTCAACCACTGCGCCACCAGGGAAGCCCCATTTTATGGTTTTGATGTCCTTTTTTACATCTTAACGTTTATCCTTTTGCTATTCCTTGTGTCTATTGTTGCTTTCACTAATAGGGTTTTTTAATTTTCTTTTTGATGTGTATACTGGCTAGTTTATTTACTTTCCAATTGTGATTTCCTCCTTCCTATATCTTCTTGCTGCTTTTTTATTTAGAGAAGACATTTCAATATTTTTTTAAGATAAGTTTAGTATTGCTGTATTCTTTTAGTTTTTGCTTGTCTGAGAAATTCTTTCTCTCTCCTTCTATCCTAACTGATAACCTTGCTGGGTAGAGTACCCTAGGTTGCAGGTTTTCCCCTTTCAGGACTCTGAATATATCCTGCCGCTCGCTTCTGGCCTGCAGTGTTTCTGTAGAGCAATCAGCTGATAGCATTATGGGAGTTGCCTTGTAATTAACGCTGTTTTTCTCTTGCTGCCTTTAGAAGCCTCTCTTTAACTTATGCCATTTTAATTATAATATGTCTTGGTGTGGGTCTGTTTGGGTTCCTCTTGTTTGGGACCCCCTCTGTGCTTCCTGTAGCTAGACATGTTTCCTTCTTTAGGTTTGGGAAGTTTTCAGACATAATTTCTTCAAATACATTTTCCATCCCTTTTTCTCTTTCTTCCCCCTCTGGAATCCCTACTATGCATAGATTGGCCAGCTTTATATTATCCCACAGGTCTCTTACATTGCTTTCTTGTTTTTTTCATTTGGCTTCCTGTCTGCTGTTTTGATTGGGTAATTTCCATTTTTCTATATTGCAGATCACTTATTCTTTCCTCATTATTCATTCTGCTATCATTGCCTTTAGCTCAGCTTTCATCTCTGCAAATGAATTTTTAAATTTTTCTTGGCTCTTCCTTCTAGTTTCTTTTAACAGTAATCTGCATTTCTGTTGATAGCCTTTCTTAATTCCTTCAGTATTTTCATTACCTCCCTTTTTGAACTCGGTATCTATTATTAGACTGAAGAGGTCTGTTTCATTGCTCTTGGTCTTTTAACTGGGAGTGGTCTCTGTGTCTTCACTTTACTTGTCTCTTACTCTGTCAGTTTAGGAGAAGCAATTATGTACTGTGGTCTTGGCAGGCTGTTATATGCGGGAGCATCCCTACGTAGCTTGCGTCAGTTTAGGAGAAACAAACAATTACGTACTGTGGTCTTGGCGGGCTGTTACATGCGGGAGCGTCCCTACGTAGCTTGCGTCAGTTTAGGAGAAACAAACAATTACGTACTGTGGTCTTGGCGGGCTGTTACACGCGGGAGCGTCCCTACGTAGCTTGCGTCAGTTTAGGAGAAGCAATTACGTACTGTGGTCTTGGCGGGCTGTTACACGCGGGAGCGTCCCTACGTAGCTTGCGTCAGTCTAGGAGAAGCAATTACGTACTGTGGTCTTGGCGGGCTGTTACACGTGGGAGCGTCCCTACGTAGTTTGCGTCAGTTTAGGAGGAGCAATTACGTACTGTGGTCTTGGCAGGCTGTTACACGCGGGAGCGTCCCTACGTAGTTTGCATCAGTTTAGGAGGAGCAATTACGTACTGTGGTCTTGGCGGGCTGTTACACGCGGGAGCGTCCCTACGTAGCTTGCGTGGGTTTAACAATTTTTTGGCGTGAGGGCTGTTCTTGGTTTGGATGCCTGTTGCCCCTTTCCTCGGCGTGTGCTGGCCGTTGTCCCCTGGATTGGGGTGTGCGGTGCGTGGCTTATGTACGCTGCCAGGGAGGAGGGGGCAGCAGTTGGCACGTGGTTGTGGGACCCTCAGCAGTGGTCTGCACCTGCCTCTGGAGTCCGAGATGGCAGCTGCAGCTTGCACCCGCCCCTGGAGCTCAGGCAGGCAGTGCCCCGTTGCCTGAGAGTGCGTGCTCGGAGACGGAAGCTCCTACGGCAGTCCTGACCCTCTCCTTGCACACCCCGAACAATGGCACCTTGCCTCTCTGGCAGTCCCAGGTTTCTTCCTGTATTCCCTCGGTCGTGGGGCCCTACACCCTAGCCCCCTCAGGCTGTCTCCACACAGCCAACCACAGCCCTCTCCCCAGCGTCTGACCTCTGAAGCCTGAGCCTCGCCCCCTCCTGCCCCAGCGGACAAGTGTCTCAGGTTGGTGAGTGCTTGGTGGCACCGACCATCTGTGCAGGTCTCTCTCTGCTTTGCCCTCTGCAAACTGGTTGTTGTGCTCTTCTCCGTGTCTCTGAAGCTCTCCCTCTGTCCCAGCTGATCTCCCCACCAGTGAGGGGACTTCCCAGTGTCGGGAAACCTTTCCTCTTTCAAAGTTCCCTCCCAGGGGCGCAGGTCCCATCCCAATTCCTTTCTCTTTTTTTCTTTTGTCCTACCCAGTTTTGTGTAGATTTTTTGTGTAGATTTTCTTGCCCTTTTGGAAGTCTGAGGTCTTCTGCCAGCATCCAGTAGATGTTCTGTGATAATCGTTCCACATGTAGATGTAACTGTGATGTATTTGTGGGAGAAGGTGAGCTCCACGTCCTACTCCTCTGCCATCTTGATCCTATCTCCCATGTCCCATTTCTAATTCCTTATCCCTCCTTCTGGAAAATCCTCAGCTGGGGGCTTTCTCCTCCTGCACTTGCTCCTATATGCATCTCAGCTGACACTGTTTCCATCCTCTTCCTATATAAGATGCAGTGGATACCCCTGTGCTAGAGAATATGGTCACAAATCTAAAGACAGGACAAAGGAGATGTGCAAAACTAAAGATGAAGAAACTTAAAAAATCTACCAATTTCGGGACTTCCCTGGTGGTGCAGTGGTTAAGAATCTGCCTGCCAATGCAGGGGACACAGGTTCAAGCCCTGGTCCAGGAAGATCCCACAGGCTGCAGAGCAACTAAGCCCGTGCACCACAACCAAGAGTAGCCCCTGCTCCCGGCAACTAGAGAAAGCCCGCCTACAGCAACAGAGACCCAACTCAGCCAAAAATAAATAAATTTATAACAAAAAAAAAAAAATCTACCAACTTGGGTTTACACAAAAAGTGAGACTTTTGGAAACAATATCAAAGCCATCATACCTGGAGGTTTTCCTCCCTCCCGGGCATTGATCCAAAGTGCTGAAGAATTTGGCTTCGAAATCTGTCTCTTAAATTCTGAAACCAGCTGCAGGCTTGGGAGTAGACCAAATCGTGAAGCTGTCGGAGGTTCTCTATCTCCTCTTCATTCTCAACCTAGAAATACAACAGTCAGTAAGGTGTCTGTGTCTAATCTTCCCATCCATCCCTACAGAAATGGAAAAAAAAAAAACCATAAAAAAATAGGGAATACCTATTTCAGTGCTGGATCAGAGTATTATTCTTATGCAGTAAACACCATACATTTCTGCCTCACAGAGTGCCAATGGGCCAGACTAAGAAAGACAGCAAGCCTTGACCTCCCAGCATAGCTGACCTAGCCTTGCTGAGTTAGCAGTCTTGCTGAGTTAGCAGTGCGACACTGCAGAACCCAACTAACAGCCCCTAACTGGGAGGGGTAAGATGGAGAGTTAGTTCTCAGATAAAGATCTACAGGGACTGGGAATTCATCTTTATGGATCAACAGCCTTTGAAAGCAGTAGAACAAAAAAACCAGGAATACAGTTGCTACAATGAAAGGGAAGATTGGGGGAGATTTAAGGTGCCACAGCAAAAGCAGTAATAGGACAGAGGGAAAGCATAATTACACCTTTAACCAGGGAACTGGGTCAAAACAAAAACTGCAACAAATAACTTAGCATATAAAGCCAGAATTTCAAAAGAGAGACAATACATTATACACTCATTATACAATGATGAACTGCTGCTGCTGTAAAGGCCCAAGGCCGTGGCTACCTCCATCCCCTGTGTATGCCCTCTGGACTACTGGCTCATCAAACTGCAAATATAAAATTAAATGCATCAGCCTTCCAGCCTAAGATCCAGAAGAGTAGTCTCATAAAACACAGGTGGGAAGATGGAACATTAACTCATCCATCTCATATTGATTAACACTCATATCCCACTCACTCCATGCCAGAGAGCACTATATTTCACATACATTAACGCACTGAACAAATACCAGGCCTGAGTCAGCCTTTCCTACTTCAAGACTGACTCAATAAAAAACAACAATGGGACTCTGAAAATATCCTGATGTATAAAAGGTAAGACTTATATATAGCACAGAGGCTTCCCCGGTGGTGCAGTGGTTGAGAGTCTGCCTGCCAGTGTGGGGGACATGGGTTTGAGCCCTGCTCCGGGAGGATCCCACATGCTGCAGAGCAACTAGGCCCGTGCACCACAACTACTGAGTCTGCGTGCTGCAACTAATGAAGCCTGTGTGCCTGTGCTCTGCAGCAAGAGGAGCCACCGCAATGAGAAGCTTGTGCACCACGCCCCTGCTCGCCGCAACTAGACAAAGCCCGTGCGCAGCAACAAAGACCTAACGCAGCCAAAAATAAAATAAATAAAAAGACTATAGCACACAAGAGACAAAAGAACATACTTCTTATTTTTGAAGGATTTGAAATGAAAAAGAAAACCAAAGTTGTTCACAATGTGAACGTGCTTAATGCCACTGAACTGCATATGTAAAAATGGTTAAAATGGTAAATTTTATGTCATGTGTATTTTACCACACGAAAAATTTTAAAAGAAAGGTAGAAGAGCCATATGATTCAAGCATTCTGGTCTTGGAATTGGCTATACAAGGTTCAGTCCTCTGCTAACACACATTGGTCTTGATAGGAGCAATAAATAAACTTGTGGGGCTGGGATCAAGATGGTGAAGTAGTAGGATGTGAAGCTCACCTTCTCCCTCAAATACATCAAAAATCTACATATGGAATGAGTACACGTGGAATGATTCTCCCAGGATATCTACTGAACACTGGCAGAAGACCTCAGACTGCTGAAAGGGCAAGACAATCACCATGTAACCAGGTAGGAAAAAAAGAAGACAGAAAAAAAAGAAAATGAGAAAGGAATCAGGACAGGACCCGTGTCCCCGGGAGGGAGCTGGGAAAGAAGAAAGGTTCCTAGACCCTGGGAAGCCCCTTCACCGGCAGGGAGATTGACCAGGACAGTAGGGAGCTTCAGAACCTTGGAGAACACAGCAGCTGGTTTGTGGCAGCCAGAGTGGAGAGAGGACGGATGGTCAGTGCTGCCACTGTGGGCTCCCCAGCCTGAGATGTGTGTCAGCCGGGGCTGGGTGCTGGTACTCGGGCTTCAGAGATCAGACCCAGCAACAGGACTGGGGTTGGCTGTGTGGAAACAGCCTGGGGGTGGTAGCTAGAATCTGGTGCAACCGCAACTGAGAGTGTATGAGGAGGAAACCTGGGCCGCCTTAGAGGGGGTGCTTTGTTTGGGGGGTGCTCAAGGGGAGGGGTGGGACCTGCCATTGTAGCCTTTTTCCTGTGTGTGCGCTCGCAGAGGGCAGGACACTGCCCGCATGTGCTTGAGACTCTGTCACAAGTTGCCACTGCCTCCCTCCTCCCAGACGCCAGGAGTGGGTGCAAGCCACCTCCTGCCTCCCCTCCCAGGGCCAGGCAGCAGCGGCTGCACCTGCACAACCCCATCAAGGGGACAACAGCTGGTACACACTGAGGAAGGAGGTGACAGGCATGTGACAACCCGCGCACCAAATATATTAAACCCACACCCGCTACCCAGGGACACCCCACATATAAACAGCCCTCCCAGACCACAGTAGATAATTGTTTCTCCTAAACTCACAAAGTAAGAGAAATATAAGTAAATTAAGAAGCAGAGGAATCACACTCCCAGTTAAAAGACCAAGACAATTCCCCTGAAAGTACAATGAAGTTGACCTCTTCATTCTAACAGACACCGAGTTCAGAAAGGAGGTAATGAAAATATGGAAGGAATTAAGAAAGGCTATTGACAGAAACGCAGATTACTGTAAAAAGGAGCTAGAAACTGTAAGAGAAACAAAGAAAAATTAGAAAACTCATTTGCAGAGACAAAAGCTGAGCTAAAAGGCAATGAATAGCAGAATGAATAATGAAGAAAGAGTTTTGCAAGATAGAATAATGGAAATTATCCAATCAGAAAAGCAGACAGGAAGCCAAATGAAAAAAAAAGAAAGCAATATAAGAGAGCTGTGGGATAATATAAAGACAGTGTGTTACTGGCACTGGAACAGAGTAGAGCCCAGAAATAAACCCACACACCTACAGTCAATTAATCTTCAATAAAGGAAGCAAGAACATACAATGGGAAAAAACAGTCTCTTCAGCAAGGGGTGTTGGGAAAGTTGGACAGCTGCATGTAAATCAGTAAAGTTAGAACACACCCTCACACCATGCACAAAAATAAACTCAAAATGGCTTAAAGACTTAAACTAAGACATGACCCCGTAAAACTCCTAGAAGAGAACATAGGCAAAACATTCTCTGACACAAGTTGTACCAATGTTTTCTTACCAAGGCAATAGAAATAAAAGCAAAAATAAACAGATGGGACCTAATTAAACTTGTAAGGTTTTGCACAGCAAAGGAAACCATAAACAAAACAAAAAGACAACCTACAGAATGGGAGAAAATATTTGCAAACAATGTGACCAACACAGGCTTAATTTCCAAAATATATGAGCAGCTCATACAACTCAACAACAAGAAAACAAGTAACCCCACTGAAAAATGGGAGAAGACCTAATTAGACATTTCTCCAAAGAAGAAATACAGATAGCCAAGAGACACGTGAAAAGTTGCTCAGCATCACTAACTATCAGAGAAATACAAATCAAAACTACAATGAGGTACCACCTCACACAGGTCAGAATGGCCCGTGTAGACCATTAAAAAGTCTACAACTAACAAATGCTGGGCAGGATGTGGAGAAAGGGAACCCTCCAGTACTGCTGGAGGGAGTGTAAGTTGGTGCAGCCATATGGAAAACAGTATGGAGGTTCCTCAGGAAACTAAAAATAGAATTACCATATGATCCAGCAATCCCACTCCCGGGTATATATCCAGAGAACACCATAATTTGAAAAGATACATGCAACCCCTATGTTCTTAGCAACACTATTCACAGTAGCCAAGACATGGAAACAAATGTCCGTGGACAGAGGAATATGGATAAAGAAGATGTGGTACATATACACAATGGAATAATACTCTGCCATAAAAAAGAATGAAATAACCGCAACTTAGATGCAACTAGAGATTATCATACTAATGTGGAATCTAAAACATGACACAAATGAACCTATCTACAAAACAGAAACACAATCACAGACATAACAGACTGGTGGTTGGGTTGCCAAGGGGGAAGGGGCTGGGAGAGGGATGGAGTGGGAAGTTGGGGTTAGCAGATGTAAGCTTTTATATATAGCATGGATAAACAACAAGGCCCTACTGTATAGCACAGAGAACTGTACTCAATATCCTATGATAAACCATAATGGAAAAGAATATTAAAAAAACAATGTCTACATATGTATAACTGAATCACTTTGCTCTACAACAGAAATTAACAACACTGTAAATCAACTATACTTCAATAAAAAAAATTTGATCCAAAAACAAAAACCCCCAGCAAATAAACTTGTGACTTGTTAAGAACTATTACCAAAAAAAGTATCTGCTTTCTACCTTTACAAAATTCAAGGGACCAAACCGTGAACTCTAGTAAACAGGGAATGATAAAAATAAAAGTCTGAGTTAGAAAAAGGAGCTAAGAAGTAGGCAGAAGTTTTAAAGGCAAGCTTTTAAAGTTAAGGAATTTCATTGCAATAACAGAATTTAAAATGTCATCAGAGGTCACAGAAATTAGAATTACTACACCAAGGGAAAAAACAACTTTGATATAAAAAACAAAATTTGAGAAGCTTTTCCAGAATGAACAAGAAATCATTATATAGATGAAGAAAAATTATTAGACAAGACCACAATGACATAGAGAATTCAATTTTCTAAACATCAAATCCATATTTGATATGCTGATTTATATATAGTCATAAGTTTAGCCACATACTCAAGGAATTTTATCAGCAAATCCAATATATGAAGATGTAAATTTACATAAAACTAAAATAAGGTTATTAGTTTTACAAAGAACATCACCTTTTAGCAAATGATTCCATTAGCCAAATATTCCTAAGGCACAGACTATCAGTCAACTCAAAATTCCAACTCATACTCTTGGCTCACTGCACAAAGCAGAGTTTCCCCATAACATCTTTATAATAAGGTAGGACAGGTAATAGCAGATTAATCAAGTTTATCAGCAAAGAAGCAATATGATATAATGATAAAACATAGCACTTGGAGCCAGAGAGCTGGTTTTAAATTATTTTTTTACACTACCTACAGGATCTTTGGCAAATTAATACTCCTGAATTCTTTCATCTGCTAGCTATCTCATAGCGTTTTGAAAATTTAATGAGCCACTGTTTGTAGAAATGCCTAATGCCAACACTGAATAGGTGCTGACTGAGATGAAGGGCTCAAACAGATCAATGAACAAGTGAAAGTGTAAGATCTATGTTTTTCTAATGCCCTTCCAAAGAAAGTTGCCTTTCATTTGATATTTACAGTACCACAAATCATTTTTCTGGTACCTAAACGAACTGCAGATGGTAGAGTAGGTACTGGAAGTACCAAAAGGGCAGCATTAACCCTATCCAAGAAAATTTTCACAGTAACCCTCCACAGGTAAGATACCACCAACAATTATACGGACAGTGCTTTATCTGTGTTGCCCTAAAGTTAGACACAGTTGGGTGCTGTGTTCAGTTTTAGGGTATCTTAGGCATATCTTAACATAGAACAATTCTTCAAGGATTTTATGTGTTTACCTTTACGTCAAAGTTCAATCTACTGATGATTACATCAGCTTTGACTACTAATAAATTCAGTTTAAAAGGGTAGGAATGAGCAGGTTTCATAACTTACATGGATTGGAAGTTCAATTGAATCCACCGCTATTGTTAAGCAATTACCATGCAAATACATACATTCTAGGCACTGTGCTGGCTGTGAAGCCAGTAGAAATGAACAGTGTATCTAGGTGCTGGTCTCCCAAGTTCTCTTGGAACTCAGGATGGTTAAGAGCAAGATGAAAAGGTAACTTGGAGCTAATCTGTATAAGTATTGTTGAGGGTCTCTGACAGGAAGAACTGGTTAATGTTCCTATCAGCCTTTACGCGTGTACAATGCCTAGGACACAGTATACCAGAGCATGCTGAAAAAGAATAGTTTTTCATACCTTCACATCTTCCAGATATTCAATGTCTGCAGTGCAGTATCCATCTTTCATCCCTCTTTTTAAAACCCTAAACCGCTTTCCTCCAACTGTGTCAACCACAGACCTCCCATCAGGCAAGAAATGGACATTTCTGATTTGTAACATACAACCATAATCTGCAAAACTAAAGGAAAAACTCCAATTAGTATCAAAGGTCAAGCAACAAACATGCAAGTTCTCAGCAATATTCAAAGAAAATTCCAGAATCAATAAAAATATTTACATAAAAAGCATACCCATTTTGTGTATCGCTGACACACATCCCAAACTGTTTAGTTCCAGTCTGTATACTTCTTCGAATCATCAATCTGTATCTTGGCTCAAATACATGAAGAGGGCAAGGCACAGTGGGGTAGGCCATAGTGCAAACAAATATCGGAACATTCTTGGTCAAGCTGAAGAAGAAAAAAGTTTCATTATTCTATATCAGGACATACAACAAAAATGAGTGAAGCCTGCAACAGTAATAAATAATAGGCAAATTCACTCTAAAATCAGGTGATTTTTATTCTTGGTAAGAAAAGGAATCAGCATCCTTTTCATTTAAGCTCATATTGATACAATATTAATCCTAAAAATATGTTGGTGATCCTCTTACAAGTAAATTTGAATTTGATATACGAAGTTATACAGAGCTAAGTATCTTTATGAATCACAAAGCAATGGATTATAATTACTATTTTATATTAAAATCTGTTTAAAATATTTCTAACATGACAGAGTATACTCTCACTGTTAGATAATAAGAAAACATGAGGTCCCACAAAAAAAGCAAATCGTTCAAAATTTTTAGGCATTAAAATATTTTCATACTAACAAAACCAGGTAATTCAATGAGATAACATTTCTTCCAGATAATTAAAATGACAACACTGTTATTGCCAGATTGGCAAGAAATGTGAAGGATAAAGGCAGTGCACAGCTTTGGCAAGGGTGTGGGAAAACTGGCAGCGTGAATAGCACAGCCATGCTGAAGAAGAATCTGGCCATATGCATCAAATGCTTTCAGAAAGATTCGTATCCTTTGAACCAAAAGGCTCACTTTTTCCCTGCAAGTACTATAAGAATGTTCAACATAGCACTGTGTATAGTAGCCAAAACCTAGAAGCAAAAAGAGAAGGCCAGTAAAATAAATTATGACGTAACCATAAAATGATACTATGTTTAAATGTTCAGATTAACGAGAAGAGGAAGTTACAGAAATGATAGGATTAAAATGATCCCATCTTTGTTTAAAATGTATTCATATACATTAAGATCGGGAAGGATATATGCCGAAATGCCAATGATGATTACGTTCGGGTTACAGATTATGGCTCCCGCCCTCACTAATATTTTCTAGTCTTTCTTCAAAAAGACCACTAATTACTTAAGTAAAGGCAGTATTTAATACACACGTTTAACATACCAGTCCTAGTTCCTCTACTTTTAAAATTGAGCACTCTTATGAACATAAAAGCAGGGGGGGGGGAGCCAGTATACCTCTTAAATAGCAAAACTTGTAAGTACCAGGGGATGAGCTACCCCTTCAAAGAATAGCCCTGTTAGTACACAGCAAGATTCCCTGAGGCTTCTCCATCACACTCAGCTTCCCTCACATCACTACTCTTTCTGTCATCCGTGGATTTCACTCTTCTGTGAGGGGTCTGGTCCTCTCACCATGTTTTAGTATTTCAAAAATACATCTGAAGCATTCTTATATCCCAGCTTTCTGCAGTGTTGGTCAAAGAGGCTTATAATCCTCACATCAGAATATTTTCTATCATAAAATCACACAATAAAATATCAGTTCCATGAGGAGACAAATCAATATCAACTTCTACAAACAAAAGATTAGAAACCTTTCTTCTGTTGAAGGCCACTAGCCCAATGAAGACATCTGGTAGACAGATATTGAAAAAGAAAATCTGCAAGCACAATTATTTAAAATATAAATGTTTATAAATATATAAAAATATAAAATGTTTAATCTATATTTTTTAAAAATAGAAACAGCATATAAAAATTACAATTTTGCTCTTTAGTGTCCAGTTAAAAGTAAGTGGGAAAAAAAGAGAGTTAAGAAATTAGAAACCCATGAAAGAAACTTGGACACTCAAGAAGAGACTGGTGAAAAGACATGAGGGGAAGAGAAAGGAAAAAGAAATGTAGAAGAAAGAAAGCTATACAGAGCAACAAAACCATGTCCAACCTACCCAGCCCCAATTGGCTTTTATGTGCTCTTACTAGTGGTACCACTGAAATCCCAGTTAGTTACCACCAGGTTTTTCACCTTGCTGATACTAAGTCATTTCTGCTAACAGTCAATAGCTTCATTAACTGAGAATTTAGCCCCTAAGTCACCCCTTCCAATTTCAGTCTCAGGCCTCAAGGTCCCACCCCCTTCAAACCTCTGACTGGCTAACCCTCCTGCCAATCCAGGCCATCTATCCTCCACCTTCCCCCTGCACCACCATGATTGATGCCTGAGGGATGCAGTTCCCAGTTACCAAATGAACTTTTAAAAACTTTTGTCGAGGACAGGGGAAGCTGGCCACTATTTGTTTAAAATATGCCTTTGACTACACTGGGTTGAACTAAAGACAGAACCCAGCTTGCTGTGAGGCTTCTCCTTACTATTTCAAAGGGTAGTAGTTCGTAATTTGATTGTTAATTTTTCTGAGAAGAAACTTACTGTGAGAGTTCAGCAGTTTCTTCATCATATATTTTTTTTCTCTCAGACAGTTCATCAGGCAGATACTTCACTATTAAATCTTCCAACAGCTGTGTGACACAGTACCTCCTATCTGCTAGATACTGAAAAACAATATTATTTTACATTCCAGTGCTTTTCTTCCTACAGTATAAAACAGGCAAAACAGTTTAACTTGATATAGTAAAGCCTTTATTACATATTTATACAGTCAGTTCTGAATTAATTTAATTAGTGAGGGGGACCATTACAATGGATGGTGCTAAACAGGTAAACCTGCCTGAGGCTTAACTCAAGAGCATTGAAGACACATACTTGCAACGTGAACCAAGTTCTGTATATAAGACCCTTGTCTTGCTATGATCATACATCTTTATTAGCAGCAGTCAGCGCTGCCCTGCCATCTCCCACACCAAAGGCCAAGTTCCATCTCACAGTGCATGAGTATCTGAAACTACCATTTGAATTGAGAAACAAAAATAAGATAAGGAATGAAGAAAATGATGCATTTATTTGCCTTATTTAAGAAAAGCAAAACTACTCCTTTTTTGTCCCCCATTTCAGTGGCAGAGCTTCCAGGTAATTTTTCTTTCAGATTTTCCTTCCATTGTCATCCCACTATGACTAATGATCCCCTTATCAAGAGGCTGCTTTTCCTACGTGAGCCACCCTCTGTATAAAATGGTCCATTTGTGCCACTCCCTTAATACTCTGAACACTGCCACCCTCATGCATTTTTGTGTTATTCTCTCTTCCAACTGCCAAAAGCCATCTGACTATCCTTCAGGGTCTGGCTCCAATTCTACCTTTTGCATAAAGTGTTCCTTAGTTATTTTTTTGTCTCCCAAGAGTCCCTTACTTAACCCTTTACCATATAAAAGGCAGTTACCATACCCTGCACTATATTACATGGACAGGGATACATTATATCTCTGTAACTAAACTAAGAACTGCATAGGGCCAGGGACCAGGTCAGTGTGTGTGCAGGATTTTGGACCAAAAAAAAAAAAAAAGAAAAGCCCAATACCAATTTATAATAAAAGTAATGAGGAAAAACTCTTGGGAGACAATCACAAGATAAAGAGAAGCCAGCACCTTTTTCTCTGTAGATCCAGCAAAAAGTTTTGTCATTATCTGATGAAGTACAGAGTAGGAGATATGAATGGTGGGGAAATGGGTTACAGTAGTGGTTTTTAAGGTTTAGCATGAACCAGGGCTTGTTAAAATGCAGACTGCTGAGCCCCACCCCAGGGTTTCTGATTTAGTGGCTCTGGGGTAGGGTCTGAGAATCTGTATTTCTAACAAGTTCCCAGGGGATAGTTTATAAAATTAATCAAATGACAGATACTATAAAAGCAGTTTCATTACCGTTTTCTATTAAATTAAGATGTTTTAAAATTTAAGACTCATGTATTAAATTTGGGAAATACAGCCTCTCTTACAGTACTGGTAAGAATCTATTTTTGTACATTACTCGGGACCTAGGCAATTTGGCAATTGGTTTTAATAAGAGTCTTATAAATATACGGCCTTTGATCCAGTAATTCTCCTCCCAAGAATTTACCCTAAGGAAAGAGTCAAAGACACAAACCACAGTGTCAAAAGACACAAACCACAGTATGCTAAAACAAAACCAAACAACTTACATACCCAACAACAGGAAAATGTTACACCACCGGACTAGTATACTGCTACAAAAAGCATGTCTTTAAAATGTATTCAAATGAAAAAATGAGCAAAATGAAATGACAAGTAGGAGAAGTAGAAAACTGGAGAGCATGTCAATTTTATCCTTGTAAATATATATATTTAGACTTTACCAATTATATTATACAGGGTGTCTTCAGGTCAGGACAAAGGATAAAGTTATTTTTAAACAGTGTGTTATGTTTTTAAATAATATCCTTATTTTATTTTCCTTAAAACTGAGAGAACTCTAAATTTAAAGCAATGTATCTAAATGTTAATCTGAAAAAAAGCGTAATAAATATATGAGTGTATCTAAAAACTCTGGAAAACCAGGAAAGACAGCATGTTTAGTACTTCAACTGAAAACATTGAGTATAATAGTTGAAATAACTAACAGACTCTTTAAGAAGGAAGTTTTTTTATCTTACGTTTCCTGACTTGAACAGTGTTTATGTGGTTTTCTGTTTTACTACATATAGGCTTGCTATGCTATAACAATACATACGTGCCATATGATATCTGCACAGAGCTGTGTTTTCTGTATAGGAAATAACTGTATTTTCAATAGCAAAATGGTTTTATCAGTTTTTTACTTCATACTTGGAAGACACTTCTTCTCTTCAAACAATCCAGGGACAGACTCACTCTCCCTGGTCAATGCTACCACTGCACCTGGAACTCAGAATTCGAAGGCTTTGGCCTCACCTTTGGGGACTTCAAGTCACTCAAGCACGACTGAGAGGGTGTTGCTCTCCCACTGGTTATGGAAGATACCCACCTGAGATGCAGCTATTTTCCTAATGCAGGTGAATAGTGCTTTTCACTTCCTAGACAAGGAGGGATGTGGGAAGCTGTGCCTCCCTCTCTTCTCGCCAGGCCACCTCTTTCTAGGGCTGTGCTGTCCAATGCGGTGGCCACTACTCACATGTGCCTACTAAAATGTAAATTAATTATAAGATTAAACAAAATTTTAAATACAATTCCTTCTACACATGTGGCCGGTAGCTACCATGTTGGACAGCACAGATACAGAGCATTTCCATTAATGCAGAAAGTTCTACTGGACACAGTTGCTCCAGATGTTAAGGGGATTGGATTAGACCTGAAATCTAGCCTAAAAATGGTGGTGGGAGGCAGGGCAGTTGGGCTTCCCCAATACTGTCATCATTAAAATTCAGTAGATTCCTGACCAGGTACTTGACCACACCTCCTTTGTTTAAAAAATTAAGTAAGAGGTCTTGGCCTTCAGACCCTCTCTGCTTTCTCCTCCCCTCTCCAAACTCACTTTTCTCTAACACTAGCATATGGGTAACAAAACAGAATCCCTTTTGGCCACTCAGCATATACAATGTAATTTATTCTGAACCTATTAATCATTGCTATGGCTGAATAAAATCAAACCCTGTTGCTACACTTAAGACCAATAAACAGATAAGCATAAAAATGTTTACCTCTTTTAAGCTTTCCTTACAAAGGGGACAGTATGGTGTGTGATCTAAACAACGCTCAAGACAATTCTTACAGAATGAATGTCCACAAGGGGTTGTTACTGGCTCAAAAAACAACCTGAAATCAACCAAAATACATGTTAGTTTTCACAATAAACTCCATTGGAAAAAGTGAACAAACTAATAATGGAACCATAACACTAATCTCTCTTTAGAGTAGAGGAGGAAGAAGGAGGGTCTGGTGGGCAGGAGGGGAGAGGAGGGGCAGTGGTAAATACGAGTATATCCTCCTGAAGCGTTTAAAAGTTCACCATCCAGAGGTACCCTGCGCTGGGGGCCTGGAGCTGTACTAACATAACCGCCACTCACATGTGGCTATGGCGCCCTTGAAATGGGGCTGGTCCAAACTGAGATGTGCAGTGCATCTAAAACACACACCAGATTTCAAAGACTTAGTGCAAAATTAATAATGTAAACTATATCATTAATAATTACTCATTCGTTTTTGTACAGATTCTTATTTTATCATAACTTTAAAATTGGTTTTAACAAGCTTATAAAAGCCTTACAAAAATAATCCACTAAATTACCACCACTGAATCCTAAAGAAATAGGAGGCTTAATATTCAAACAATATGGAAAAACTAATTTTTCTTACATTATAATTATTTCCTGAAACATGATACTTTGGAAGTTCCTAGAAGTACTGTTAGATGTATAGGTACTTCAGAAATCATCTGGGTCTAATCCCCTCACCTCACAGATGAAGAAGCCAAGACTCAGAATTAAGGGACTTGCTCAGAAATACCTCTCATCACCCCTGGCCTGGTGTGGACAGTGCCGGGTGCTTTACACCGTTCCCTTGCCTCCAGCACAGTTTCTGTACCTGGAAAATGTTCTTTTTAAACTATCAGTCTTACAATTACAAGCATTCTGCATAATGGAAATCCTTATCCAATGTTATACACACAATACATCATTGTATTCTTACCCAAATCTAAAACCATGGAGTCTCAATAATAACATGTAGAGCTTTTATAGTACTTTACAATTCCCCAGATACTTTTTATATTTTAGTCATCTGATTCTTACAAGACTTCAGTATAGGCTATGCAAACCCTGACCCCACTTTCTAAGTAAGGAAAAGCTAAATAAGGTTCAGAGATTACATTATTTGCCTAAGATGTGAAAGGGAAACCTGGGACTAAAATTCATATCTTTTGATTTTTAATCCACTGTTCTGTTACTTCACATTGCCTATTATTACAGAGTAGATTACCTTTAATCTACTCTGTACTTTATTTACATTAATATAAAATATTCATCTTTTATAAAATTGTACATACTTACCTCATGCAGAGAGAACACTCAAAATCTGAGACATCTATTAATTCTTCTGGTATGTCACCGTAAGTTAATGAAAATGTACAGACTTCATTGGGAGTTTCTATTAAAACAAAGAGATGGGGTTATCTTCTTTAGGAAGAAGTCTGAAGGCCATTCTAAATAAATCAATGTGTTTTATAGGAGTGTAGTGAAATTTTTACCTCCCTGTCTTTTCAGCTTATTTCTTCCATCTTCATTTACAATCACATCCTGGTCTAAGAGAGACAGCTTTCTTTTCAGCAGAACACCTTGCTCTTGAACAGAGAGTGAAAATTCTGAGGACACTCTTTTTAAACAATCCTCTCTGGCAGGCATGTCTGTCGAATTTATAGCCTGTGCTGACCGAGCATGGTTTAGGCTTCCTTTGACAGGCTCTGAAGTGACCTCTGCTATTTCTTCATTCTACAAAAAAATACAACAAATAAGAGTAACTAACTATTTCTTTACTATCCTCATTCTCCCCAGAACCAAACTGAAATTTTGATGTCTTAAAATGTTCATTTTATTGTTCATTTAAACAGCACCAACTTTAAATTCTAAAACCCTGGCAAGTAAGTGATTTTTGCCAGTACTTAGATAGCCCTGGACATCAAGCTGGCTTACATCATAATACGGTTAAAGCAGTTATGCTAATATAGTTCCTACCCCAAGGAAACTGAAATAAATACAATGTTCTATATTTTCCAAGAGACTGAAAGTTTTCTGACATTGAATGACCTAAATTTGTGATTAATGAGCATATACTTTACATAAAAGTTTTCAGTATAAAATAAAAGGCCATAGATGAAATTCTATTAAGACAATGCCTACTAGGTTTAAAGTACCTAAACGGATTGCCCATGATTATCTTTACTCACCCCCTTACCTGCTCTGGGCTAAGTTCACTGGCACAATGAGACTCTTCTATTACTGAAGGAAAACCAAAAGGTTTGTTTTTAATACACGGTAATGAACTCCAGGAAGAGTCCTTCAGGCCTTCTTTTAAGTTTTCAGGTGACAATAAATCACATAAAATCTGTAAGAGAAATATTATAAAAAGTAATGAAAACTAAAATATTTGGTTGAGGATAATTTAATATAAAGTTACCTAATATTTAAGGATTTGGGGGTAATTTGTAGCAAATAACTTCGTATGGAGTATAATCTACAAAAATATCAAATTACTATATCATACACCTAGAACTAATACAATATTCTGAGTCAGCTATCCGTCAGTTTAAAAGAAAGAAAAGTTGTAGCCAACTTTATTTTTAATGAGCAGGGAAGGAACAGGTTAAGTAAAAAGCAAAACTTCCATATTGATTAAAAAGTCTTGCAAAACCAAGGTGTGCCTCAGTGGGGTCAAAGCACCTCAAATAAATGATTCAAAAGGAAGGCACGGGGTGGTGAGTTTGGTAGCCTGAGAAGGTACCCAAGGTAAAGGTTGACGTTTTATTTATTTATTTACTTTAGCCGCACCCCCGAGGCATGTGGGATCTTACTAGTTCCCCGACCAGGGATCAAACCCGTGCCCCCTGCATTGGAAGCATGGAGTCTTAACCACTGGACCGGCAGGGAAGTCCAAGGTTGACGTTTTAATATGAGGTTTGTAGAAAGAAGAGATCTTAAGAGAAGTGGAAAATATTACCTTTGAACATCAGTGAGTCCTATCCTGTCAAAATAGTTCATGGTTCATCCCAATGTATATTTTAAGGTGGACTTAAGAGTGTTTATGTGAACTTGGACCTTTAACTACTAAACTCTAAAATTCCATGTGTTTACACTGAATTTAGTTTCTCCCTGAACAAGTGACCTGCACAGTCAGTCACCACTGCCCAGCATTATTTGTGGCACCAAATGGCAGCTGTCTGATATGAGAGGCAGCTGCAGTATCAAAATCTTGGGTGCTTCTCTCAGGAATATGTCTACAACTCTCAAAGAAACGGGGGTGGTTAAGACGGAGGAAGAACCTGGCTACAAGGAAATGAGAGGGATTCAAATTTGTGTGCTTGTCAAAACAAATTTTGTGTGTATATGTACAGCAGACGATTTCTTAAAGCCTCAGTTTGGAGGTTTGGCTTTTCAGCTGTACTGTCTCTCAATACATGAGTCTTTACAATGTAATTAAAAAGGAAATATATATAATGTAAACAAAAGTGTGTGTATCTGTATGTGCTCAAGCAATACCCCATCTAATGAACAGACATTTTAAAATTTGGGTATGGTTTTACATTTCCTGATTTTAAAAAAAGGTATTAAACACACACCCACCCTAGAACACAGCAACTCCACTCCTAGGTATTTACTGAAGAGATATAAAAACATATGTCCACAAAATGACTTGTATAAGAATGTCCATAGCATCAACTGGAAACAATCCAAATGAAAATTGCCACTAACTGTGAATATCACAAACTGTGGTGTGTTCATACAATGGGATACTTGGTAAACAATCAAAAAGAAAAAAATTACTGGATGTATCTCAAAAACATTATGTTGAGCAAAAATAGCCAGACACAAAAGAGTATATGCTGTATGATTCCATGTATACGAAGTTCTAGAATAGCAAAACTATTCTATGGTGATAGAAATCTGAACGGTAGTTGCCTCTGGAAGCAGGGAGATCGGGGATTTGCTGGAAAGGAGATGAGGGAACTTTCTAGGATGATGGAAATATTCTATATCTTGATTGGGGTGCTGTTACGTGACTGTATAATTTCTCAAAACTCACTGAACTGTAAAATCCATGCATTTTATTGTATGTAAATTATACCACAATTTACCAAAAAAAATACTGAGGAAAAATAAATATTTCAAGGCAGTAGGTATTTTGCATTCACCTGACCTTATTAACGAACAAACAAATATTTACAGAAGTATAAGGATATCCAGCAGCATGGAAAATGCAAAATCATACACCCTTAAAAAGTGTGCAATCTCACCAGGGCAATCACTCTAGCAAAGAGAACAGTCAGAAAACACACAACACACAACAGTAAACCATTTTTTGTTAAATCAGTGGGCTAGAACATGCGTGCAAACAAACCTTATAGAGGATATAGCAATGTTAGCTGTATTCATAAGGCATTTGGAATCTGAGAAAAATTTCAAAATTCTCATACTTCAAGGTACATAAGAATCTCCCAAGGTGCTTGTTAAACTATGCCCCAGTTCCGGAGATTCTAATTCCAAAGGTCTGTGGTAGGGCCCAGGAATCTCTGTGTTTACCAGGCACCCGAGATGATTCTGAAAAAAAGCCACACTCTGAGAAACACTACGAAGGTAATAAATAACGTGGCATCTTTGGGGGGACATCGAGGGGAGCATCTCATGACAGGGCACTGAAATTATATTAGGGTAGATTTTCCCAAAACATTTTTCAAAGACTCTAGTCATCCCAGATGCTCTGTGGGTAAATCTGGCAAAAGCTGAATGCTGTTGTCATGCTAGCAAAGCAAAAACTCTTGACAAAATCCAAAGAAATCTGTTTGGTTCGACCCAATGTTTTCCAAAGTCACTTATTTGATCGGAGAACCCCCTTCCCTTTTTCCTTTTAATTAACACCTACTGACACATCGCTGAACAAACTTTGGAAAGGGATGTATGCAGTACTGAGAATATTAAGGCAAAACAAACTGAGTGGGGCAATACCACTGGCAACCACGGAAAGCAAGCAAAGTTGAGACCTGAAATGAAAGGCAAAGGAAGCCAATAAAAATTCCTGAGCAGGAACATCACGACAACAATGTTTAATTAAGGATGATTAGTCTGGCTCCCATGGAACAAACTATTAGAGAACATCTAAATTTAACTAGGCAAAAATAATGCATTTAACTGTCTCTGAATGAAATGTTTTGATTTCGGTAAGAATTCAGTATGCTAATAAGTATATAAGCCTGAAAACTACTTGTCAAATTGCTACTGAATTTGACTTATGGACACTCCTTGTGTTCTTACCCAAGATTCTAACTGGCATTTGTAAAAAGACCTGTGTCGTAGCCCTACCTTGAAGTATTATAGTTGGTAAACTGATTACCTTTTCTACTTCTAGCTTTGCAGGTGCGAAATCTTCATCAAGCGCTAAGCACTGAAGAAACAGTTGTAAGGCATCACCTAAAAAACCAGCATCGTGGAGGACTTTTCCTTTCCTGAAGTAGACCTTCAATAAAAGCACATATACATGACTTTTATGGATGGAATTGTTTTTTTAAAAAATCAGTATCAAGGGGAAAACAAAAGAAAGTCTGCTTGGAAATACTCATTTTCAAACTCTGACTGACTGAGGAGGCCCAGGCATTCTAAAGGCATATTTACACCCTGCCCTGGAGAGGCACCTACAGGGGAGCTGCGGCCCAGAAAGTGACTTCAAAACCACATTTCTCATTATATCCCTTCAGTGATAAGTCCAGAGGGTTCTTCCTTTTTAATAGTTGTAAAGCTGTCCGTACAATCTTTTTCCCTCTTAACATTCATTGGACCTGTACTAACCAGTCATGCCATCATGGAATTTTGAATCATTTTCCTTATTAATTTATAACTTTTAGAGCATCCTTACTATACTGTCCTCAAAGGCACAGCTTTGAATGGAGGAAAAAGTCACATAAAAAAATGACTTCTAGCTTAAAGAATATATATGGGAGATGGACTAATTTGCCTTGGCAGTTTGATAAAAAGGAGAATTAGTAAACTGATTATATATTATATACATGCCACAAGTCCTTTTTTAAAACAGCATGGGCAAGGCAACCTCCTTTGACCCCATCTACCACAGTTAACCACAGCCTAATCATCCAGTTCCCATCACAATGCCTCAGTCAACTGTTCAGCCACAAGGACCCCTTCTCTTTCCGTTGATAAAACCTCCTCCATTGATAACCAGTTTGGATCCAGCTCTGCAATAGGGCCAGTTGTGTCTCTTTGAGGAAATGCTGTATATTAAAGTCTGTTTTTTTCTGTGCCTTGAATTCAGGTTGTTCTTTGGTTAGGAGACAAAGGTTTCTTACAGTTTAAAAAACTGTCATGATATTCATCCACTCAAAATATTGACCTTAGATTTCTAGAACTCTATATTTTATTTAAAGAATCACCCAATCCATTCCATTATAACTTATAACCATAACTGAATGCATATTCCCTGCAGTTGAAATTTGTAAATGTATGCAAATGTAAGACAGTAATTTTACCTCAGGCCAATTTGGCAGTTGAAAGAGAACTGCATTTAAATCTTCTATGGCTGCTTTAAACTCTCGCAGACCAGCATATGATTCAGCTCTGTAAATTTTCAGAGTCAAGTCGCTGGGCTCTGAAATAAATATACTATGAAGGTTTGATTATTTTTAAAAGATTATTGTATGACCCACAAAATACATCATACTAGATTACGAACTGACTCAGTGATTCTAGTCAGTAACCACCAAAGCAAAGGCAGTGAACCGAGCACTGTACAGGTGCAACCCAATAGTATGTTACGATTTATAATTTATATCAAATCCTTACGAGTAGATTATTTTAGTGGAGGAAATTATGCTTTTTAAAAAAACTGAAAATATTTTTATAATATGAATAATCATCCCTAAGAAAATGTTTGCTTAAAATAGGTCATTCTGTTAAAATTTAAAAGACTCATGTCTTAGATGTTTAGAAGATTTGCCTTTTTGTGGTAAATCTTACTTTTTTATACCAGTTTTGAAATCCTATTTATAAATGACCATATGTGTAACCAATGCACATGGGATCCCATAGTTACAAAGACTGACCAAGGCACAGTCTTAGGAAAGTACACAGTGATCCAGCTTCTGGAGGAAATGGGTTGATAAGACTCAGTTTTTTTAAGAGGAAAAACATTTTTAATTCCTTCCATTAGCAAAAATAGTATTGGACAGTCCCCAGACAGATTTAATTTCAAATATTTGAGGGAAAAGAGCTTTGTTGATAATTTCACTATGTTCTCCATCACTACTTGAGAAACTAAACTAGTATCCAACTGCACTCAAAATTTCAGACGGTTCATTTATGATACTACAATCAATTACTACAGGTACATAGATTGTAAAACTGAAGTCTAGGCCAGAAACTAATTTTCAGTACATCTACAGATGACATAACTTGAGTCTTTTTTGAAAGCTATTCATCTTTGGAGGCTTCCAAAATGTATGCTTATAAAACAAAGCATTCATTGTGGGAAGGGTGTAAAGACCCATAATGCCTCATTTGAAAAACAAAATCTATAATAAAAGAAAACTCGTTAATAGCTCCCTGATTTACTCTAGATTTTTTTTTAAATTATTTATTTTTGGCTGCACTGGGTCTTTGTTGCTGCACGCAGGCTTTCTCTAGTTGCAGCGAGCGGGGGCTACTCTTCCTTGCGATGTGTGGGCGTCTCATTGTGGTGGCTTCTCTTGTTGCAGAGCACGGGCTCTAGGCACACGGGCTTCAGTAGCTGTGGATCGTGGGCTCTAGAGTGCAGGCTCAGTAGTTGTGGCGCACAGGCTTAGTTGCTCTGCAGCATGTGGGATCTTCCCGGACCAGGGCTCGAACCTGTGTCCCCTGCACTGGCAGGCAGATTCTTAACCACTGCACCACTAGGGAAGTCCCTACTCTAGTTTTTAAATCATTGCTTTTCTACAGATAAATCTAGATTAAACAATTAAATTAGGCCTTTTTCAGTTGCTGGTACTTGAGAACCCAAATTTTATTGTTCCCTCAGATTTATACCAATGAAACTTTTTCAAGAATAAAATTAATATTTCATGAAAATATTTCTTACTTCCTCAGTAGAAAAAGACACATGTGGCATATTACATCTTTTGTTTCTTAAAGCAATATAATTGTAAATCATTAACTTTGAACAAAAATGCATAGAAACTGAAAGCTCCATGTGATTACTCAATCAAGAATGAAGAGTCCAGGCTAGACCCTGAGGGGGTTTCAAAGATTTTACTTTATCCATGTCTTCGAGGAGCTTCCAGTCTCATTAGAAAATTCTACTTCCTTGTGAAACGGCACCATGTGATCCTGATTTCACAAGCACAACTGGAGTTCGGGAAACAGCAGTGTGTGCCAGACCCGCCCAAGGAGTAAGCAGTCGCCACAGCAGCATCCAAACCCTCGAGCTGGAGAGGACGGCGGCCAGGACGTGCACAGCTGGGTGCTTCCAACCGCGTTCTTGGGACCCCGCCTGTGCTCCAGCACCTCCAGAGACAGGGGGTTCACGGTCACAACAAGCAGCCCACTCCACACACGGATCCCTCACTGGGCTTTTTATCTTCTCACATGTTGTTTTTTACAGCAAGTCCCCATGGCATGACACTTGACGCAGTACACATTCGGACCTCGTGAGTAACGCACCCTCTGATCAAGGCCTCGCTGCTCAGTGGTGCCCTTTACGCAGCTTCTCTAGGGCAGCACTGGGGAAGGGGAGGAGGAGATCTCCGCCTTTAAAGCACCCAGTCAATCTACAACGCTTCTCCCCTCTGAGGGAAGCAAGAAAGGACTGTGCCCCTCTCATCTCAACACAGAAGCACTCAGGCTATCCAGACTCCCTGGAAAGCTAGTGTCTACTGGGATTAGAAAAGAGGTGGACCCCATGAAGAGACGAGAAGAGGATCATATTTTAAAACTCTTGCTCCCCAAATCCTCATAGGTCATGTTTTTATTGAGAACTTCAAATGTCAATGGACTACATTTTTTTTTTTTTTGCGGTACGCGGGCCTCTCACTGTTGTGGCCTCTGCCTTGGCAGAGCAAGGCTCTGGACGCGTAGGCTCAGCGGCCATGGCTCACGGGCCCAGCACCTCCGCGGCATGTGGGATCTTCCCGGACCGGGGCACGAAGCCGTGTCCCCTGCATCGGCAGGTGGACTCAACCACTGCGCCACCAGGGAAGCCCAAAGGACTACATTTGAATGACTCTGTTTGGGTGGGAAAAACCCCACCTCATCAATTGAGTTCACACTCTCCAATATGTTTTAAAAGAGATTAGGGCTACCCCACTTATTTCCTGCAGATCCTTCTTAATTCAAAAAAAGAGCCAAATGCACTAATTGGGGCCCTTCGAATATCCTAAGGACACAGAATGTCTGCCCTCCGTATCCACTTTTGCGAAAAAGGCAACTGAAAAAGAACGCCATCAGCCTGGCGTGTGTGTGATTAACTCAGGTGCGAAACAGGCGACAAGCATTTACTGTCTGCTTCCTACCTGGCCCTGCCGACGCTGGAATGAACTAGTCACCTCACTGCATAGGCCACCAGGCGGGCCTGCCTTTCAGTCCACAGCTGCAGGTATGCAGTGCCTGGCACATTACAGACTCAATTTGTTGGAAAAATGAAGAAGTATAAAGATGGGGTCTGGGCTAAGTGTACTGAGCATGATTTAAATCCCACATCTAATTTTCTCATTCTACCTCCAGGTGCATCAAATTTCCAACAGCCTGCTGTGTTCTTCCTCAAGTTCAGTACACTTCTCACACCCCGCCCCCCAAACAAGGTGTCTGGTCACTATATTCTGGAACACTGACGTCCCAAGTCAAACTCTTAACCGTGGTCCATTTTATCTCCTCTAATATTTCCCAAATCCATCCCTGGTCTCTTCCGATCCTACTGCTAATTGCCTTAGTTTTGGCTTCCAGAATATCATTAAGACTATTGTAGCAGCTTGCTCACTGCACCCCCTGCCTCCAGTTTTACCTATATCCCCACCATCCACAGATGAATAGGCATTTAGCACAACATCCCAGTTTCTCCCTGCTTGGGTCCTGCCCACCTCTCCAGCCTTATTTCCCATCATTATGAGCCTCCCACTTGACTCCAACAAGACCTAGCTGCTCACTCAGCCCCATGCATGCCTTTCTACTCACATCTCCTCCTTTCTTCACAGAGCTTCCTCATCATTCTTTGTGAGACCACCTCAAACCAACTCCCCTCAGTCTGGATAACTTTTTCTAATCCAGTAAGACTCAGCTCACCAGTCTCTTCTCCAAGACGCTTTCCTTTGCGTCTGCTGCCACTCAGCATCCCATAAGGATTCAGAGCGTGAGCCTGGAAGCCAGACTGCCTGGGTTCAACTTCTGGCTCCTCCACTCACTCGCTGTGAACTGGGGCAAATTGGCAAACCCCTCTGTACCTCAGTTTCCTCAGCTATAAACTTGAGTTTTTGTCCACCTATGGTCAATTAATCTATGAAAAAGGAGGCAAGACTATACAATGGAGAAAAGACAGTCTCTTCAATAAATGGTGCTGGGAAAACTGGACAGCTAAATGTAGAAAAATGAAATTAGAACACTCTCTAACACCATACACAAAAATGAACTCAAAATGGATGAAAGACCTAAATGTAAGACCTGATACTATAAAACTCTTAGAAAATTGCAGCAGTATCTTTTTAGATCCACCTCCTAGAGTAATGGAAATAAAAACAAAAATAAGCAAATGGGACCTAATTAAACTCATAAACTTTTGCACAGCAAAGGAAACCATAAACAAAATGAAAAGACAACCCACAGAATGGAAGAAAATATTTGCAAATGAACAACTG